>NW_012136080.1:5656468-5726885 GCF_000956105.1 Propithecus coquereli
AAAAATAATTTGGCTGTTGGAGGAACAAGTGTCTTGTTGTCCAATAAAACTTTCTGCAGTGATGGAAATGATCTGTATGTGCACTGTTCAATACAGTAGACGCTGTCTGGTCTGGCTGTTCACCACATGAAATTTGTGAATGAGTAGCTGAATTTTTTATTTCATTTAATTTTAATTAAATTTAACTAGCCACATGTGGCCAGTGGCTACCATATTGGACAGTATGGCTACAGAGAATTTAAGCGATGCCCCTAAAGAAACTCACCCAGGGGTGAGTCAACTTCCTGGAAATTTTACCAAGAAAACATTGGCTATTCCCAGAGACCCAGAGACACTGACTTCACCAAAGGCAAATTCTCTACCCCTTACTCTTCCTCAGAAGCCATGATTCCAACTCAACTCATTTCCACCTCTACCCAACCCTCATCAAGAGCCCATGATAGAGTTTAAATCTACACAGCTGCTTTATATTTCAGTTTGGGAAAAACTTCCTACATAGATGAAGAAACTGACATTCAAAACCATTAATAACTGGGATGTTTATTTCTTAGACACCATAGATGCAATGCTCAAACCCTGGAGGCTTATCAAAGGCTACAGAAAATGTTTCAGATCTAAAATGAATGAATAAATAAAATATTGGCTCAAAAATATGAAAAGGGAACACGAAAATCAGTGAAAATGTTCATTGCAAATGTGTTAAAATCCTCTTAATTTTCAAAAGAAAAGTTATAATTACTGGAGGTGTGTTTTATATAGTTAATATGATGAGAGATGAGGCCCATATTTAGTGTCCAGGGCATTTGGAGATTTCAAATTGACTAAAGAGGACTCTCAGGTTGTTATTATTCTTTTTAGAACATTTTCCACATTTGATTCACATTTTAATAGTAACTTTAATCTTAAAGTCATATATTCATTCATCTCTTTCTTTTGTATTGGCTTAACTTAAATTTGAATGAATGGTAAACAAAGACTATAAACAACTATTTGTCATGTTTGAAACATAAAACACATATTGCTGCTTTTAACAGAAATCCAACTCCCCTCTATCATTTGTCTTATAAATATATTATCAAAATAATTCTGAGCATAGTTTTAATTCTACCAGTAGTCAGCATCCACATCTCTTCAAAGATTAACACAGCTGGTAGCAGTATTCATCTCATCATACCTGCTATTTTCATAATTTACACTGCAGCTCTTTTGACTAAGCGAATGAGAATAAGACCAAAAATTCCATCTTTCTTGGGATTAGTTTTTGGAAATATAAATTATCTGACACTTCTTGCCATATTAATGTTGTGTAAGCCTGCACATTTTGAGTATTCTGGGTTTATGCTTAAATGATGCCTTGATAAGGAGGAAAAATTTGTGCTACATTTTCTTCCCTTTGTCTGCAAACATAATGGGAATACACATAGTAAACATACTCTTATAGCTGTCCAGGTCATCTTCACCAGCTGGCATTTGTTTGCTTCATGGGTAAGTGGTTTGCACCATGACTTAATCATACCATTAGTAAAAGTAGAAGGTGTATTGATGTAAGCAAGTCTGAGATACACTAAAATTAATCATTGTATATTTATCTTACTGGTGGCTATGAAAATTCATATTTTCTTTGGATGTCATTGTATTTCTTAGCTCTTAAAGTCTGACTTTAATACTGCATAAATTTGGCCATTTTGCCAACATTAGTATGCTCCGTGCATCCATCATTCCACTAGAATTATTTTTCTGATTTATATTTTGTTACAAATATAACTATTAATACTAGAGGAGCTTCTGGGTATTTAGGTCCACATTCTACTTTATGGTTATATTTTCTGTTGTCAGAATTTGTCAGTGGAGACTTCTTGGCTTATTGATAGAGCTAGTCCTATGGTCCCATCTCCATGTCATATGTTTCTCTTGCTGCATAATTTTGTCACTTCTAACAGATTTTTATTAATTTATCCAAAGCACAGTGCTTAATATGTGCTAGGTACTGTCTTAAGTACTAGACATATATAAACTCATATAATATCTACAAAAACCTTGTGAATTCGACAATTTATTATCATCTTCATTTTACAGATGAGGACATTGAGACACAGTTAAGTAAGTTAAGTAATTTATTAAGTTAAGTAACTTATTAAGACAAGTTAAGTAACTTGCCCAAGATCACACAGCTAGCCAGCAGCAGAGCTAAGATTTGAGCCTGGCTCCATTGTATGTCCACTTAACCATTGTGCTATGTTGTTCCCCACAAATCAGGGTATGGAGAACATACACTGTTCCCACTACCCTATTCCAAATGCTCAGTGTGACCCTGGGTCTAAGGTCATGCCTAAGTGTAAGAGCATCCACAGCGGAGAAGCCTGGAGAGGGCGGAGGCACCTATAAGGCTCTAGATCTGCACACTAACAGCCGGATGGGTCCACAGGCTGGTGTGAGGAATTTGCTGAATGATGAGCGATTCCAATGCCCTCTGTGAAGTATCTTTCTCCAGCCTTGGGTCATCAGATGCCAATAAGCCAGAGCTCAGCACTCTCTGTCATCTTACTAACAAACCAGTTGCACTCCCAGTCGCATCCCTGTGGCAAACCTCAAACAATTATGTCTTTGCCCTCCAATGCATTTTTCTCCTTCTAAATACTGCCATATTTGGAAACTTTAACAGGATAAAGATTATCAGCAATACGTGAATATCTAAATAATTCTGCTTATACGAATGAACAAGACAGGGCACCATCAACCCCTGGAGGCTTTCCCAAGAAAATAAATTGATCCTCTGAAATCAAATGGAAACAAACCAAGGCCAAAGTGCAGTAAATCAAGCCCCAAATCATCACACACTCTGAAAGTTTAGCCTTGGATCTCACATCAAACAATGTTCAGCATTTTGAAAAACATAAGAAAACTGGAGGGTGGTGGGAGGTGGAAGAGTGATTTCATGTAAAGGGTTTTCTTCACATCAAACTTGAATAAAATAGAAATGCTCACTGTGAAGAAGTTGAATGAAGAAATATTTATCAAAGCCGTTGATAGCCAAGGATCGTTCACTCTGTGCTTTACAAAATTCTGTCAAAAGTTGAATGAATTCTCACTCATGTGATCGTTCCCTGAGAGTGATTCCCTGGGAGACTGACTCTGAGATGGAGCTGTGTAGGAGGTTTATCAGGAGTGGTCTTGGGATCAACGACTGTCAAAAGAAAGGGGAAGAAGCAGTATTGGGCAGAGGGAGAGATCGGGCACTGATGCAGTCACAACAGAAGGCCCCAGCCGGCCCCTTGGGGAGCTGATGGCCCTTCAGAGTTGTCCCAACTTGGGGCAAGCAATGGAGCCAGGATCTACACTCCTCCATTGGCCAGTTATTGGACGTGGGCTGCCCTGGAAAGAGGGCAAGACCTGGGTGAGGTGGCTCTCCTTAACCAAGGGCAATTCTGAAGAGGGCTGAGGGCTCTCTGCTGAGAGTACTCTTAACCAGCTGGGGGAATAGGTTCTTCAGCTCTGAAGGCATATCTGGGTGATGTATGACAGCCCTGTCCAGCTTCAGCTTTCACAAGTGTATGTATTTTGAGGGAAAACATTTTGTTCTTAACTCTAAAAAGATAGGTCTTTGTGTTATTTAGTTCCTCCCTATAACAAAATGGCATAATGAGGTTATAGATTAAATCTTGCCCCCTATGCAATTTAGGGTATGCCTCTTACACATGAAAAACCTTGTTCTTTTTCACACCTTAAAAGTGGGATTCTCCTGCAAAGATTATGGCCATTTTTTCCATTGCTATATACATGCTAGGATCACTGTACTAAAGCCTGGGTGTGTCAAATGGGAAAAGAAGGCTCATTTGTGAGATTTAAGAGTGAAAAGCGGAAAAAAATAGATAATTTGTGCTCATTTTTCCAATTCCAGTGGTGGAACCACAGTTGATGCTCAGTAATAAGTGGCTAGGAATTAAAGTAGTATGGCCCTACTGGCTTAAAATATGGAACCTCAAAGTGGGCCTTTAAAAAAATTCCTTGACTCATTCACCATGACAGCCAAAAATGTTATACTCAATGGGGGAAATATGGGAATGGGGATAAAGAATACACAGAGGAATGAAATTTAGAGACTTCCAAATCCCATTGGAATGTGCAAATTATAAGACATAATAAAATTCATCCCCATGATGGACCTCACGAATATTTTTCATTGACCTTTTCATGATGATAGATTTTTTAAATCCACAAAAAAGTTGAAATGTCAACGAACCATCTAATATATTTTTATGCATATTCTGACTTTGAATGAGTCAACCTAACCTTGTTTTTGACTTGCTAAAGAAAGTTGTTGACCTAGTCTAAGGTTATGTTTTTTGTTTGTTTGTTTGTTTGTTTGTTTGTTTTGAGACAGAGTTTCACTTTGTTGCCCAGGCTAGAGTGCCGTGGCATCAGCCTAGCTCACAGCAACCTCAAACTCCTGGGCTCAAAGGATCCATCTGCCTCAGCCTCCCGAGTAGCTGGGACTACAGGCATGCACCACAATGCCTGGCTAATTTTTTCTATATATGTTTTTAGTTGTCTAGATAATTTCTTTCTATTTTAGGTAGACATGCGGTCTCGCTCTTGCTCAGGCTGGTCTAGAACTCCTGAGCTCAAAGGATCCGCCCACCTTGGCCTCCCAGAGTGCTAGGATTACAGGCGTGAGCCACCCCTCCCAGCCCTATTCTAAGGTTATTGTAACCCTCAGCCCCTAGTGGTCATTTCCACTCAGGTAAAAATTAAAGTATTCACTGAATTAGAACATTTTAAGAAAACTCAGTGCTAAATTCAGAGGATAACAGTAACTCAGTTGTTCAAATTATCTTCAAGTTTTTCTAAAGAAGCCAGTTAGGAAGCTGAGAATGAAGCAGTAACTCAACACTTTACTGAAAAAACTAGATGATGTCTCTTCAGCAGTAAAACATTAATAAAGTCCAAAGCACAGTATTACTCATTCCCCACTTCTGACTCATGCACATTTTCGGAAATAATCCTTCTTTAAATGTTGCTGCAATGGGAAATGTGAAGAGCAATGTCGTTTTGGCACAACTTCACTTTTGTTTTGTTGAGTTATTAACCATGTTTAGTTTCGCACTTTTGATATTGTGCATTCTGCATGATATATTTGCACACATAACATTCCTATATACATTAGAAATAGACCTGCCATGACAGCTTCTATGATTTAAAAAGTCTCTATACAGCAGATACTCACAGAAAATTTTTGATGGTAATCTATTACTTTCCACCAGGAAAATACTTAATACCATCAAAGTACAATACATTTCATGTAATGTATATTGTAATACCCTTTAATTGAGAGTATGTCATTGCAGTTATGCATAAGGAAAAAGTGATGAGAAGTAACTGTTTACATACAGTTAATTTTAATCCTGAAAATGAAAAGGGAAAATGGATATATAAATTCAGTGATTTTTAGCACGTAAGTTCCCAAGAACAGTAAAAGAGAGAAAACTGCCTCTGTCGGTTCAGCTCAAAGGTATCCAATTTCTGGGAAATGTTTCCAAACCACTCTGGTCTCCTATGATTGCTCCTTGCTCTGAAGTTCAATGGAACTTAATGTCAATTCACTCATCTGGACCCTTAACTATATCCCATCCTGTGTTTTTAAGCATGGACCTTGGAGTCAGTCAGAGATAGGCTTAAATCTCATCTTGGTCTTCATCAATAAAATGGGCATCAATCAGACCTTCCTAAAAGGATTGTTGTATGAATTAATGAGCTAATGTATGCAAAGCATTTATCACAGGGCCAGGCACATGTTAAGAGATCGGTCTAAAACTAATAGCTATTATTACAATTTGACAGTTATATGTGTTATATACATGATGAAGTATTTAGAAGTGAAGTGTCATGATCTCTGCAACTCACTTTCAAATGTTTCAGGAAAAATGTATCAAGAGAGACAGAGAACACAAAATGTTAACAACTGGCGAAATTAGAGTATATAAATGTTCATTGTACCTTTAAAAAAATTTCCCATAGAGTTTTTAAAAATAAAAATGTGAGTGAAGAAGTGTAAATCAGATTGTACTATTTCCTTGCTTAAATACTAAAAATAGTTTATTTGTGCACATTCGCATTTTCATATTCTAACCATTTAAACACATGGATATACCACACCTATAGTTGTACATGACAGATTTTTGTCACAGTTTTGTCACAGGTGGTTCCCCAGTTAGCCTTTCCATTTTATTCATAATTTCCTGCTCTCATGTTACCAGCTCTCCAATCATTGACTTCATCCTCTAGCTCTTAAAATCTGCTTCTGGGCCAGGCACGGTGGCTCACACCTGTAATCCTAGCTCTCTGGGAGGCCAAGGCGGGCAGATTGTTTGAGCTTAGGAGTTCGAAAGCAGCCTGAGCAAGAGCAAGACCCCGTCTCTAATAGAAAGAAATTAATTGGACAACTAAATATATACAAAAATATATACAAAAAATATATACAAAAAACTAGCTGGGCATGGTGGCACATGCCTGTAGTCCCAGCTACTCGGGAGGCTGAGGCAGGAGGATCGCTTGAGCCCAGGAGTTTGAGGTTGCTGTGAGCTAAGATGATGCCACGGCACTCTAGCCTGGGCAAGACAGTGAGACTCTGTCTCAAAAAAAAAAAAAAAAATCTGCTTCTGATCTGTCATCTGTTTTGATAACCCATTTAGTTTCTCTTTCTGGATTGCTGAGATCCTGTTTCATGATTGTTCATTCCTTGATTTTTTAACAATGCAACCAATTAATGCATATTTGTGGTAAATATAAAATTCAGGCTGCACAGAAATGAAAAGAGAAAACAAGTAAACATCAACTTCCTTTTCACTTCACAGTCTTACTTTTCAAAACAACCACTTTTAATCATTTGGTATGTATGCTCTCAGTTTTCTACTTGCATTCAAAGATTTAGGAACATTTCTAATTTTGTTTTTTTAAAATGTATTATACTATATATTTTTTCTTATCTTATTACATTGGCTTGAACCTCTACAACAATGTAAATTGGCAGTGATAGCAAATTATATTTAAATTGTTCCTGATACTCCCCTAGTAAAGTCATATTTTCAGCTTTAAATTATGTTTCTTTTGATAGTCTTTGACAAAATACTCTCATTAAGGAGGCTAACTTAGCTTCTCGAAAGGTAAGAGAAATCAACGAATTAGATTTTTAATTCCTTAAAGGCAGGAACTATTTTTTATGCTTTGTATTTCCTTTTGGACTTAGCCACTCATGTTTGCTGTTTGTACTTGTTGAGTGAAAGGACCAAATAAAAATTGCCCTTTTTTACAGAAGGGGATCAGTTTTACCACAGATTAGTTTTGGTACACTAGAAAAGCAATGTGATTATTATGCAAACATTACTGTTGGAGGCTGACAATTGAAATCAAACTTCTAGACAAACATTTCTCAAGCAGATTTTGTAATTTTAGGCCTGCTGTGACTAACAATAAAGCAACTGCATACAATTATTTGCTTAAATAAAGGTGCCAAATGAAAAGCTGACAAGACATGCTCTGTAAGTCCTTAATGTCTTTTTGTAAAATCTAATAAAACTGTGAACTACCCATTTCTGAGGCTTGAATTGAGGATAGAGGAATATTGGCAGGAAGAACGATGGGTGAAAATAGGACACCTTTAGAGTAAACAAGAAGTAGAACAGTATCTATTTCTTGGAAAGTTAGAAAAAGAGTGGGCTGACCATATGAGCATAATATTCAGTCTGTCAAACAACAGAAGTATGGTCTTCCTAAAGAGGAAATGGAACACACAGTCATTAAATCTCTCTGAACTTCATCATGAGGAGATTGATTGGATGGAGCCATTGAGCTTTTTTCCCTTTAATCAGTCAGCTCCCAAATACTCCCACAGATGAATTCTCACCACCTTATAATAGGTCTCTAATTTTTACCAGATTGAATTTTAATCTGGCCTCTGAGTCAAGAGTGCATTCAATTATGTAGTTGAAGGGCAGAGTTCATATTAACCTATCACCTTATTAAAAACTATTTATTAGGGCCAATGCTAGATTATAATGAATATTCCTCAGCCAATGACTCTAATTGATTGGTTAATTTATTCATCAAAAATTTTAATGCCTGCTATGTACCAGTCCTTATGCTACTGATGGCAATAAAAAGCTAAGCAGGCTAAAGTCCCTCCCATCAGGAACTTCATAATCTCTACCTTTTCTCATGAAAAATAAAAAAAATTATTTTTCAATATAATTTTGTGGTTCAGCTCATATTATTTATTTCCATAACAATGGTCACGATGAAAAGATATCAAGTAGCAACAAGATTCAAGTCTGTCAAAATCCATTTATTCTAACCATGACAATGGAAGTCTGCCTTTCTAAAGGGCTTCTATTGTATGTAGTCTGTTTTCTCTGTTCTTCTGAAGAATAAATACAGAAAATCACCAAGAAGGGTGCACTCAAGATATAACCTAACTAACCAGTAACCTAGTAGCTAATTATGGCACACACCATTCAGTGATTTATATGGTACTTAATTTAAAAAATAAATTTTTCTAGAGAAGTACAGACTCCAGATTACTATGAATGATTCCCTATAATATATAAAATCTGAGTAAATTGATGATTGCTTTCTGAAAATTTCAGAATCAATTGAAAACCTATATATACATCATTACCATAGTCTTCCTTGACATATATTCTCATGCTGAGAACTGAGCATGACACAATAATATCTAAAACATCAAAAAGCTTAAAGTCACTGGTCTCAAGAAAACTCAGATTTCATGCTTGTATGATATCTTCATGGCGTTCTTCTGGAACAAAACTCCATGATAACACTCACAAAGTAGTTTCACTTGTTTCTTAACTACATGTTTTTAGTAGCCTAGTAATCTAACACTCAACAAAAGTTGAATTTTTTTCACAGCCAAAATGGCCCTAGGATGCAGTAGGGTGTAATGGAGCTAGATGGTATTTAATCAAATTGTATCAACATATGCCAGCTTGTTTATAAAATACTATATTCAGCTCTGCACCAAAGTATATCAAGTCTTTTATTTTTTTTCTTTACAGTATGCATTTTAGAATATAAATGTACACTTGTTATTTGTAATTAAAAGACTATATCATTTAGTGGACTTAGATAAGAAAGTAAAATCTCTACTTCTCTGGCATTATCAATGCTTTCTTCCTTACATTTCATAAAGAATACATTTCCTTCACTTTTTTCCAAAGAACTTCATAATTATATTGTTTCATGATTAATTACATGATAGCCATGATTCCATGGCTAGCATATAAGTTATAATGTTTAGTTTTTGTTTTTGTGACTTTCCTCTATGATGACACTTTTATGACTTTCCTCTATGACATCTGCCAACACGTAAAAAGGGAGAATTTATAAGGAAAATGTTATGGAGGCTGAAGGATCATTTCTTGCTACTAAGCCTGCTATTCCAGTATCTGGCACTCAGTGAAAGAGAGAAAGTTTAATGGGAATCCAGACCCTAAAATTACCCCAACAAATCATAAAGTTAAACTATACAATGCATATTTACAAAAAAGAGAGAGAGAAATAAAAAAAAGTCAGATCCATTTATGGTAAATAAAAATGCTTTATTAATTATAAACAAAGAGTTATATTATGGAGTGTCTAAATACAATATTTTGTTAGATTTCAACTCGTTGAAAACCCTTTTCTCTCTCAAATACTCAAGACTCATGTCCCTCGGCAAAATGCTTTATTTGTTGCCCTCTGATCTCCCCTCTATTTTCTTGGCAAACTTCTTTTATTTATATACATATATATATATACACACATATATATAAAATAGAATATATAAGGCAATATAAATTAACATATAATTATATATTACATATATACTTGTAAGTATGCATAATATATTAGGTATATTATAGCATATGTGTGTATAAGCATATATATATACACATATATTTACATGTACATATACACATATATGTATATACATCCAAAGAGGGAGATTTCAAGGAATTGACTTATGAAGTCGTGGGGGTTGACAAGTTCAAAATCTAGAGGGCAGGTCAGAAGACTGGATTTCTTCTTTAGAGAAACCTCAGTTTTGCTCTTAACATTGGATGAGGACTATCCAGATTATCAAGGATCTTCAGAATATCTATAAAACACCTTCAGAACAATACTTAGATTAGGTAAGTACTACAGCCTAGCCAAGTTGATACATAAAATTAACCATTACACCCACCAGCTACTGAGATTTCCCTGAGAGGTCATCAGTGATGTCCTGGCGGCTCAATCCACAGCCCGCTTATTGGAACACAATCTTGGTTGCAAGAGGGTTCACTATCCCTCCTTTTAAAAGTCCTCATTCACCAGAATATAGGCCACCCCATTCCTAGTTAAGTGCTCTTTCCAGTTTCCAATTTAGCCCTTTTTTTAAACTTAATTTTTATTTTATTTTTAACATTTTTTATTTTATTTTATTTTATTTTAGAGACAGGGTCTCACTCTGCTGCCCAGGCTGGAGTGAGGTGGCACAATCATAGCTCACTGCAACCTTGAACTCCTGGGCTCAGGCAATCCTCCTGCCTCAGCCTCCTGAGTAACTAGAATCGCAGGAGTGTGCCACCACATTCAGCTAATTTTTAAAAATTTTTTGTAGAGAAGTGATCTTGCTTTGCTCAGGCTGGTCTCAAATTCCTGGCCTCAAGTGATTCTCCTGCCTCAGCCTCCCAAAGTTCTGGAATTTATAGATGTGAGCCACCATGTCCAGCCCAATTTAGCCCTCTGGAAGACACAATCTATTACTTGAGAAAACCTGTAACACTATGGGGATTGTATGATATGATAATTATTTTAAAATTGACAATATGTGGATGAGACATATCCTAAATCCATATTAATCAGGGTCCCAGGGACTTCAGAAATCTAAGTTCAAACCCCCCCTGGATTTTATAGATGGGGAGATAAACAGCCAGAACACTCCACTTCCCTATCATTGATAATAATAGAGATTTCAGTAAAAGATATGACATCTAAATATTATTATAATAAGTGGTATTTTACAAATAAGAAAAGGAAGAAAAAAGGGTGATAGAATAAGAAAAAGAATGTTCCAGACAAAGATGTTGACCTGCTAATCAACCATTATTGGATTTTGACTCAAAACCCAAGTCATTTAGCAAATGGCACTGTGATAACCAGATATCCATATGAAAAAGAATGAAGCTGGACCCTTACCTTATACCATAACAAAACTTCACCTAAAATGTATCAAAGACCTAAATGTAAGAGAAAAATTATTATAATAAAACATAGAAGTAAATCTTTGTGACCTTAGATTAGATAGTTTTCTTCAATATAACAATCAAAAGCACAAATGACTATAGAAAAAAATAGGTAGATGGGAATTCATCAAAATTAAAAACTTTCATGCTTCAAAGGACATCATCAAGAAAGTGAAAAGATAATTCGGGAAATGAGAGAAATTATTTCCAAATCATATATCCAATAAGAGACTTGTATTCAGAATATATAAAGAGCTCTTATAACTCAACAATAAAAAGACACATAACCCAATTTAAAAATGGGAAAAGGATTTGAGTAGAAATTTTTCCAAAAAAGATCTTCAAAATAAGCACATGAAAATATGCTCAATGTTGTTATTCACTGGGGAAATGCAAATCAAAAACACAATGAGATACCACTTCATCCCCACCAGGAAGACTAAAATTAAAAAGACACAAGTGTTGGTGAGGATGTGGAGAAATTGGAATCCTCACATATTGCTGATGGGAATGTAATATGGTACAGCTGCTTTGGAAATCAGTTTTACAGTTTCTCAAAATGTTATACATAGTGATACCATATGATCAGCAATTCACTTATAGGTATATACCCAAGAAAATTGCAAACATGTCCACACAAAAATTTATACACAAATGTTCATGACAACATTATTCATAACAGCCAAAAAGTGAAAACAGCCCAAATATCCAACTGAATGGATAAACAAAATGTAGTATATGTACACAGTAAAATATTATTCAGGGCATAAAATAGATGAAGTACTGAGGAATGCTAGGACACGGATGAACTTTGAAAACATTATGCTAAGTGAAAGAAGCCAGTCGCAAAGGGTCATATATTATATGACTACAATTAGATGAAAAGCCCAGAATAGGAAAATCTATAGAGATAGGAGGTAGATTAGTGGTTTCAGGGGCTGTGGAGAAAGGGGAATAGGGAGTGATTGTCAATGGGTATGGGCTTTCTTTTCGGGGTGATGAAAATGTTCTGAAATTACATAGTGTTGATGGTTATACAATTCAGTAACTATACTAAAAACCACTGAATTGTACATTCTAAAAGGTTGAATTTTATAGATGTAAATTATGTCTCAATACAGCTGTTATTTAAAAAAAAAACCTAAGACAATGCATCTTGCTACCATTTTATTTTTTACTACTTTTGTTCTTGTGGTGATGGTGTTTTTTTTCAATTATTAGAAATGAAATGAAAATTGATACCTCTGGAAAGTCACTGGAGTTCGTCAAATTAAAACAAAGAGAATAACTGATACTTTCTTTTAAGAGGTAAATGATTAATTCTGGGTTTTTAAGGTAGAGGGAATGAATTTCTCATTTGACAGTGAATAGTTTTACAATGTAGTACTATTACTTAAACGTGATTGCAACATATGCAATTTCAACCTTCATTTCACTTGCATATTTTCTTTCCTCTGCATCCTGTATTTAAAAAGAAATGACCACCTAATACCAGACAGAACGTCAGAAGATTCTGTATGTCAGAGAGGAAACTTATTTTTTTGAAATGAGTTTAGGTTTAAAGCAATAGAATTGCCCTGTGAGATTTCAACTCTCTTCCAGATTATCTCAGTATTTCTCGAGATATTTTTCATTATCACCTCCTAAGAAACCTTTTTAGATCTTTTTTTCTTAATCATCCCTCTCCTCCACGAAGTTTTAATACTACCAATATACTGTGTATCTGTCTATATACTCTATGTACAATATATCTATACTTTATCTATGAAAAAGGTAAGATCTTTTCACCCAAAACTAATTTTCACTTCCTTCTGGGTGATACTGCTCCTGTTGAGAATGCATGATCTACCTTTGAAATTCATGTGTGTGTATTTCAATATACATATTTTATTTTCTTGTAAACAGAATTTAGAATTCTTTCAGCAACTCAAATTTAAGTAGATAAAATTTAATTTTTATAAATTTAACTTAATTTTGAAAACAATATCTAAATTTTTAGACATGCTAACTATAGATAAAATATTAGACAGCTTTTAAAATTATTTTCTCTCAAAATATTCATTGACATTAGAATCCACTTATGATATATACTAAGTGGAAAAAAGCAATGTATAAAAATATATCAAGAATAAATAACAAATTTTCTAAAGAATATACATGTGACTACAAATGACTGAAAAATGTTCATTAAAACGTTAATAATTATTACTTCTAGGTGTAAAAATTGTAGGTGATTCTTAGTTTCAACTTTATAAATGTCCCAGTTTTCCTTTCCTTTTTTTTTTTTTAGCGATAGAGTCTTACTGTGTGAGTGCAGTGGCACAACCACAACTCCTTGCAACTTCAAATTCCTAGTTTCCCGGTTTTCTATAATGAGTTTGCATCACTACTATTGGTGGGGGAAAAATGATTACCAAGAAAATATTTATTGAAACTAACTTATATCAGGGAAAAGAAATAACAACATATTTTATAATACCTTAAGTAACGTATTTATGTAGGCTTTGGAGGAAAAGTTTTGTTTTTGTCTTTGTTTAAATTCCATAAATAGAGGTACACTATTTCCAGCCCTTGGTCTTGCTGATATTTTCAATGCTCCCCCAGTAAAAGTACTGACCCTTAACAAATGAAAAGTTGCCAATGACCTAGGCTCCCAGCAATTATCCTGTAGTAGAACCAATTCTAATGTATTTCAAGGTTACAGGGGAATCACTCAGCAAGCAAATGTTTTCTGACGAGTCTTTAAGGAGCGTGGATCCACCAAACAACTAAAAGTCACTATGACTTGATTTCAACAGAGCCTATTTAAGTAATGACTCAGATTTGAATATAGCAACTTTGGGGGCTACTGAAGGAAGGATGCCTAAAATATCATTTGAATACACAGTTTGCAGAATGCTTTAATTTGATGCTCACAGCAACCCTGTGTGTCAGTAACAGCATTTCTGTTGTTGATGACGAAAACGAGTACACACAAGGCAAGTAAAAGAACTGGGACTCCAATCCAAGTCTCAGAGTCCAGCTCCAAGTCTTTGGTTCTTAGATCATTCTTTCTTACTGAATGAAATCAGTGAGTATTTTAAGCATGAGTAAAGCAAAGAAAGCAATTAACCGTGACTTACAACTTCACCAAGCAGGGCTTGCTATAGAGCAGGGTTTAACTGTACCCCTACTGTCTCCTACACTCATGTGGTCCCCTCTGGCCCCATGGAAAGGTCCGGTTGGTGGTGTGGGGAGAGGTCTGCAGGTCCATCAGGAAGGTTCCATCCAGACTGTTATCACCAGTGTGGTGGGCTCTGCCTTAAAGCATGATGGGTCCTCTGATCCGGTACTGTCAGGACTCGGAGGAGGGGCAGGATGGGGTGAGGGGTGAAGGGATGGGACCACAAGGTTTCAAAAGGCCACTCTCAGACTGGGATCAGGGAGTATGTGCCTGTCGTGGAATCTCCACGTGGCAGCATTGAGGAGTATCACGAAATTAGGAGCTTGGTAGGGAATGTCCTGCAATGCACACTGCTTGACTGCTATCTTCTGGGTCAGTTCCGTTCACCATCCTAGGCTTGAATATATTCAAGACATAAACCAAAACATCAGAACAATCCCAGCCTACGTTTTCCTGATGGCCTGGCTAAATTTATATTTTAATAGCTGAAATTAAAAAATACATATTCTGTTTTGGTTCAAAGATACATTATCCAATAAAATCCCCAGAAATCATTTATAAATATATAAATACATAATATAAAACAATCAAAACATTTTGGGTAAATATCTGTTGTCCTAATAGAGCAACAAATCTTCTCACAAATACTCACGATCAGCCTGTTAAATTAGAAATGAGCTACCTCCAAGGGTTTCACTTCAGTTTCCTTTTACTAGTAAAATAACGGATCTTGATTTAGTTTTTTGATGTTGCTATAAGTTTAGGTTGACAAAATTACAAAAATATACCAGTGCTTAACTTATCTATTCCACATATATACAATCAATTGTTTTTGACAAGGGTGCCAAGATAACTCAATGAAGGATAGTCTTTTAAAGGAAAGGTGGTGGAACAACTAGATGTCCATATGGAAGAAACTGAATCTTAACCCTTATCTCACACCATATACTAAAATTAACTCAAAATGGATCATAGACCTAAATGTAAAAGTTAAAACCATAAAACATGAAGAAGTAGGACTCCAGGAGACTATCTGTGCAATTTGGGGTTAGGCAAAGATTTCTTAAGAAATAGGAAGTTTTAACTATAAAAGAAAAAACCTGATAAACCATATGCTATCAAAATTGAGAACTGCTGCAACTTAAAAGACACCATTAAGAAAACGCAAATCCAGGCACGGTGGCTCACACCTGTAGTCCCAGCTACACAGGAGCTTGAAGTCAGAGGATCACTTGAGGCCAGGAGTTCAAGGCCAGCCTGGGCAATGTAGTGAGACCTCCCCCATCTCTAAAAGAATAGAAAAAATTAGCCAGGCTTGGAGGCTGAGGTGAGACGATCACTTGAGGCCAGAAGTTCGAGACCAAACCTTGGCAATATAATGAGACCTTATCTCCGAAGAAGAAAAAGAAAGAAAAAAAAAATGCAAAGGTAAGCCACTGAGAGAAAACATTAGCAATACACACAGATCTCTTTTTTTTTTTTTTTTTTTTAGACAGAGTCTCACTGTGTTGCCCGGGCTAGAGTGCCGTGGCATCAGCCTAGCTCACAGCAACCTCAAACTCCTGGGGTCAAGCGATCCTTCTGCCTCAGCCTCCCGAGTAGCTGGGACTACAGACATGCGCCACCATCCCCGGCTAATTTTTTCTATATATTTTTAGTTGTCCAATTAATTTCTTTCTATTTTTAGTAGAGACGGGGTCTCACTCTTGCTCAGGCTGGTTTCGAATTTCTGAGCTCAAACAATCCGCCCGCCTCGGCCTCTGAGTGCTAGGATTACAGGCATGAGCCACTGTGCCCGGCCTTACACACAGATCTTGTATCCAACATATATAAAGAACTCTTACAACCCCATGATAAGAAGCAACCCAATGAAAAAAAAAATAAGCAAAAGACTAGAAAAATTCCGGGAAAAAGTAATTTAAAAATCCAGCATTATCTTTGTTTGGATACAAGCTGAGAGAAATAAATATTACATTTTATCAATATAATCCTTTTAAAATTTACCATCAGAAAAACATTACTAATTATACCAAATAATGAGGCAATTTCTTCAGTTGTAAATTATATCCTAGTGGACTTCAAATTTTTGTTGACCACAATCCACAGTATGAAAATAAGTTTACATACACATACATCCATAGTGGCACATATAACTGAAATGTAAGTTTACCCTTACACCATTCACCCTCAAATGTTTTCTATTTTAGTGTATATTATTCTATATATTCGATTCTATGTTATTCTATTCTATCTCAATGTTTTGAAAATGCTTGTTGTGACCCACAACACTGATTTCATCACCTGTTAATAGATCAAGACGTACAGCTTACAAAACACTTTTAAGGCAAGAGAGGAAAGTGGGGAGAAAGGAGGAAGATTGATTGACTGGTTCAGGAAAGAGAAAAAGAAACAAGATATCCAAGAGAGAAGAAAAAGAGTGGATAATGTCAGAAGTGGGAGAAAGAGTGAGAGGAAGAAAGAACCCAGTTCCTACCATGTGTCTTGCCCTGGTCAACACCTGCTGATTCTAATATGCATTCCCCTCTCCCCAAAAGGCTTACCTCAATACCCCTGCCCTGGGCCTTCACCTCTTCTCAGAACCTCCAGTTCCCTTAATCTGCTGCCTGTTACTCCTTAATCATCTGAAAGTATGTTTTTCTCTGAGATCACTAAGTCCTCACGGGGACTCTTAACTGTCTTCCTCCATCTCTGTTCCTCTTTCTCTAGCCTTCTGCCAATGGCTCCTTCTCCATGTTTCTCTTTCCTTGGATGTCTAAGCTTCTCTAAAAATCTAACCCTGATTTCTTCTTCTCTTTTTCTCCTGGTTGTGCCTCTCCCCTGTAACTGCCCAAGATCAATGTAAAATATTACCCTGAGTTCAAAAATTCAACTGCACCCCACTATGGAGAGTGAACTGTTCGAGTGAAGAATTACGAGGGCCCTGTTTCTCAACCTTTGAGAGATCCCAGACCCTGGAGAAAACCTCTGAAGACCACTGAGGTGACTTGGCTTCCATTTTAAGACACACTGACCTGGGAGTTCTGTTGTCTGTGGTTGTGAAAAGGGCTGATATAATCCTATGAAACAATAGTGGATGTACGTGGCATTAAAGAGAAAGGACAAACAGTTAGAGAAGATTCTGCAAACAACCTCATATGGAAGGGAGAAGGTTGTGAGGACACAGTGGGTAGACAGGAGGAGCTGGTGTCTACCAGCAGGAAGCCCAGTTAGCAGGCTGGATTGGAGACAGCCCTGAGACAGTAAGGATCTAAAATACCAACAGCAGCAGAAAGGAAGAAAGCAGAGGAGACGTGTTTCCAAAGAACCTCAAGTTGATATCTTAATATGTTTAGCCAGGACCAGGTTTTCTAAAATCTACAAAGGCATGGGAATCCTATTAAATCTATGCTGAAGGTAACCATGACCCACTCTTGGTAGCTCTTGCAAACTCGGAGCAAGCAGATGAAAATGAATTTATTCAAAGGGGAAAAAAGCACAGGAGAGATTTTGGTGATGCAGCATTCGAGCCTGGTTCACGTTCAGCCAGGAACAGCTTGCCAGCCTTGGCTGCTAGTCCATTTTTCTCATCCCTAAGACAGGAAGTTACGTGAGGCCCAAAATACACTCCCCGACAACTCTGTGACTAAGTGCAGCTGTGCCGATAGAATTTCCCGTGTCCAGGCTCAGTACATGAGCATCCGTGCATTGCCAACACATGTTCGTTGAGCACCTACTCTGTGCAAGGTGCTGTGTTGGGTCCATGTTCAGCCTTCTGTGTGAACAGGGACAAGGAGAGGATATGCTGGCCCTGAGCTGACAGTGGAAATGTGGCCGCCTTTCACTTCTGGCCAAGTTCCCCAAGCACTGCCTAGTGCCTAGGTCAGTTGTCAGTTCTCTTACCTCCTCAGAGGGGGACTCTTTTGATCCACAACCTTACTCTATACCCAGAAATAAAGTGCTGTCCCGATCTCTCTTTTTCTTGAGTTCTTCTATCTCTTGCCTGGATCCTGGGTTAACAGGCTGTAAATGATGTGTTTTCTAGAGAGAGAGAGAGAGAGAGAGAAAGAGAGACAGAGAGAAGGAAAGAAAAAAAATATGATAAAACATGAAGAAAGACACAGAACTTTGTTATTTCCCAAAATGGGAATCCCTTTTTTTTTTAAAACGCCTGGCAGAGGAAGTGTGGTTGCAAATGTTACCCAGCACTAAACCAGATTAATTTTCCATTCAAGAAAAAAAGTAAGCAACTTGGGCTAAAGGAGGCAAATTGCGCGGCGCTATTATTTAGCACGTTTGAAATGAAAGCCAATACTGCTATTGAATTGCTGGCGGAGGAGCTTTCCCTTCCTCTCGCTAACGCCCGCCCACAGGTTGCCAGGCAACCAAATTACATTGTGGAGAACACTCCCCGGCAATAACTGACCCTGCATTTTAATTTTTGTACTGATGCTTAAGTGGGATAAATAGAAAAATAAATGCAATCACCCTGAAACAGTATTCATTTTAACTAATAAGGAGCATAGGTAGATTATAGTATGGCAAAGAGAGTGATACCAAAAAAACTGACTGGTAAAGCCTCTCTTTTTCGGGAGTATTTTGTTTTGAAAAATCTGAGTAGGCTTGTTGAAAGAAATTAATACAATGATTGTATGAAGGTAAAAGTGGAAGGTAAACTTCGTCCAAAAAATTCTGAAATCTATAATACAAAGAATAAAATGTTAATTTTTATCATCCCTTAATTGGAATAGCTTTTCAAAAATAGCACTAAATGTGATATGCATAAAAGGCTCTGGGACAGCCACATAGAACCCTAGCATTACCCTCCCTTCTCATATGTAGTAGAAATAATAATTTATATGCCCAGCAGGAAAAAAAAGGGGCAGGTTGAGCTTGAGGTTTCACATCAAGGTGCAGTTGCTGCTTTGTGTTTTGAATAAAACAGTTTGAACCAAAACATGTTATACGTAAATCCTCACAGTCTCTGTTACCATTTATGCACAACTCTTTAAAATGTGTCCTCATGTAGTTATTTAAGTATTTCTAATTCATCTTGGGCTAGCAATGATCGTTTTTACCATTTCTGAAAATTGTTCTTCTAGTCCATCCTTAAGACGAAAGAAAGTGCAGTCCAGTATACCTCTTTTCATTTCAGTATGCAGGAAGATTTTTTGCATGAACACTGAAATTCTCACCTGGAAACACTCTCTTAGGCACTTACCAAAACAAATAAAGCAAGGGTTTAGGGTTCAAGTTCTGGCTTCTCTACTTATTAGCTGTGGGACTGTCTGGTCTTATTTCCTCATCAGTAAAAGGGGATACCATTAGTAATCATCTCACTGGGCAGTTGTGGGATCTTAATTAGACTCCTAGCACGATGCTGTCGGATGCTAAGTACTCACTGTCAGCCATTACTGGCCACTCTGTGCAGGATTACAAGTGCAGTGGAGGCTGTGACATGCTGCCCAGACCTCCCGTTGGGAATGAAGGTGTCATTCTCCCAGCTGCTGGGATTGCTGCCCCATGATGGCTTTCTGCTATAAACCCTCTTTGGGGACTGCCTCACCCAAGATCATGCTTCCTTCTCGGGGCAGCCTGGAACCAATGAGTGGTCCACTTGGGGGTATAGAGGTCTGGCCCTTTCACCCCAACCTAGGAGAGCAGGGGAGGGCTGTCCCAGCTCCAGAGTTCCCGTGGAGCCAGCCAGGGCCTGCACCACAGCTCAGCCTCTCCCTCTGTTTCACCTGCTTCCTTCCCTTCCTGGGCACATGTTGATTCCAAGGGCAGTCCCTCACACATGCCAATCTGCACCTCAGAGTCCGCTTCCTGGGGAGCCAATCTGCAGCAATGAGCCATCACAAATACATTTAACGGATTTTTAGTGATCGTGGTATAATTATATGTGAAAAGAGGAAGACAACGAACTCAACAACGGGATGATCTCAACTATGGCAAATTACATTCGTGAGCGTGTGGGACTAGAGAACTAAAAACTATGCCTCTGGGTGGTAGGATTAGAGATTATTTTTATTTTCTTTATACTTTTCTGTGCTTTCTAAGTTCACTACAAGGAGCAACTTACTTGTTGTCTGTGGGGGGAATGGATCTCCCCAGGGCTGAGCCCCTGTCTCTACTTTACTTCCCCCAAGGAGTTCAGCTTTCAGATGCTCATGAAAAAGAATGGGTCAATCTAGAACACTCCTCACCACCATAACTAGTCAGCCCAGTCCCAAGTCCCAACAGCTGGGGCCTGTAATTCCCTAGCTGCAGCTGAGGAACCCTTTCTTCAGACACAAGTTTCCTCAGGCACTCGATCTGTAAAGTATCTAAAATCCAGCCTTGACAGAAGGAAGAGGGAAAGATGGAAGCCTCGGCCCTGGGGTCAAGCCTCAAAGAGATCACTTTGAAAACTCTCAGAGAATTAGGATTTTCCAATGTCGCAGAGCCCTCACCTTCAATTCTGATGATGTGATTTGAAGGGCAAGACATAAACCCAGACTTCAATCTGGTGAGAAAAACACAAGTAAGAAATGAGACAATTAGAGGGTGGTAGATGCTGTCACTGTAAATAAGTACGGTTGGAGTCCAGGAAAAGGTGACATGATTGCAGGCCAGGACAATCAAAAAGGGCTTCGTGGGAGAAGCGAGTTTTTGCTGTCTTGAAGAATGAGTGAACTTCAGCAAAGCAGAAGGCATAAGGGAGGTCATCCTGGACGGGGCTGCGGCTAAAGCGCAAAAGGGAAGTGCGTGCATATTTGACCTTCCAGTACTGACCTTGCTTAGGTCTTTCTCACCTCTGGCTTGGATTTTCCTACAACCTCTGGGCTGGTATCCAAGCAAAGATGGCTGGTTCCTCCAGTCCAGCTTTTTACCCCTGCCAGACTCACCTTCACAAAATACTACCTACATGATGGTGTTCATCTGTTCCCAGCTCTTCTCTGGCCCCCACTGTCTGCAGGATAAAGCGTAGTCGTAGATTGGCACTCAGGTTCTTCCAAAATCTGACCCCAGCCCTATTTGCAATCTGACTGCCTATTAATATTGTTAGTTCATCTAGAGTTACCTGTTCCCCATTTCCCCAGTGTGCTGTACCCATCTCTGTGTCCTTAGCTCCGTTTCCCTTGTGCCTCCTGTTGTGTCAAAGTAAAGCAGCACCTCCTTTATTAAACTCACTTTCATCTCAGTGTTTCATTGGGTTTTTCTCACATACCTCCTTGGACTGATATTTAATGTTTTGCTATGTACTTAGTATCCATCCAACTTACCAGCAAGCAATTTGAGATCAGTGATTGCACTGATGGACTTCGCTGTCTTCCCAGAGCCCTTAGTTTAGTGCTTTCTTTAGAGTGTCTGCTAATTTAACAGCTGTTGAACAAAACTCTGTAGAGTCGAACTTTATTGTCTCAAAATAACACAGACTCGCCCTTTACATTTCCTAATTTTTGTATTCAATTCTGCAACATCCTTATTGCATGCGTTCTGGGATTTTGCCATCTCTGGGTATCTTAATTACAATCTGCAACTCCTGAAGTCTAAAACATACACTCTAAGTCAGTAATGTCTGATGGAATGTTCTATATCTGTATGTGTGCTGTCCATTTTGGTAACACCTAGCCGCATGTGGCCACTGAGCACCTGAACTGTCTAGTGCAATTGAATTTCAAATTTTATTTAATTTTCATTAATTTAAATAGCCACCTGTATTAATAGCTAGTGGCAATTGTATTAGGCAGAGCAGGTCTGAGTACTCACAGACAGAAGTGAAAAGAAGATGGATGGTATCAGCCCCAAAGCTTTTCAGTAACCACTCTAAACCTTAAATAATCCACAACAGTATTGAGTGGTGATATCACCAGGTTCCACACCCTCCTTACCCACATAACACACAGTTTCAGCCAGGTCTATACCTCCCAGCGTCTGCTGACCAAACATTCCCACTTTCATGGTCCCATCTAGAATTCCAGAAGCCCAGCTCAGGTGATCTCACAGGGAGATAAAATTCTCCCATACAACGCCCCTTAATAACTAGAGGTGGTCTCATGAAACCAGCTCATACCTAAGGGTCCCACTTGAAGTATCCTGCCAAGACCCCTATTTCTGTCTTTATGTGTATGTTTTCCCACTTCAGCTACACAGAAATATTTTATAAAAGAATAATACAATTCCCTGCCATTGTGTGTGTTCATGGAGGGCAGGCATGGCAAAGATAAATAAGTTCACTCCTAAGCCCTACCCTAGACAAATATTTCCATTCTCACAAGCTATAACAGTTGATCCGTGGTCAGGTTGGCTAATGTCAACTTCAGCCCTTAACAGAAATAACCGATAACATTTATTGAATGTTTACAATTGCTAGAAGCAATTTATATGTATTATGTAATGTGCACAACAATCCTTTGAGGCAGGTACTATCATCATCGCTGTTTTATGGAGAAGGAAATTGAGGCACAGAGAGGTTCCAGGATATGCCAAGGTGAATGCAGGGAGCACCTGGCAGATCCAGGATTTGTGGCTGTAGTGCTTGCACTCTTAACCACTCTGCTGTCCTCCTGCTGACCCAATCTGAGGTATTTATATTCACTCATTCATTCATTCATTCATTTCAAACTCAGTGTGCAGTGAGCGCTAACTGCTCATGTGTCTGAGGCACTGTGCTCCCTATGCGGTGGGAAAGCAATGACCTTCCTTGTGGAACTGTGGCCCAGGGCCCAAAGAACTCAGTCCTATTGACTGATCATCCACCTCTCGGTTTGCCCCAGGACCTTATCACCTACATGACAGGAAAGGTCACTAAGGAAACAAAACCATTAGGCACCGTTAAGGAACATGTCAGGTGCATGTTCAGAAT
The DNA here is from genome assembly GCF_000956105.1 of Propithecus coquereli. Lineage (NCBI taxonomy): Eukaryota > Metazoa > Chordata > Mammalia > Primates > Indriidae > Propithecus > Propithecus coquereli. The sequence goes on from NW_012136080.1 coordinate 5,679,756, forward strand.
ATCTTTCTCAGAATATCAGGTTTAGGGCTGAGCCTTAAAGAATGAATGAACCCCTAATAGAATAAAGAGGCACACCTAGGGCAATGTCAAGCCTACCCAGCAAAATAAGAACTTCCCTCAAGAGTCAACTCTCCTGCTCATGAAGTGGCACACCTGGGAGGTGCCCTCTCTTCAAAATATCCTTTCCTACCTCTCTACCAGGCTAGCGCCCTCCTATCCGTCACTTAGGACTTCGGTGCTCAAAGTGTTACCTTGGGCCAGGAGCATCAGCGTCACCCGGGAGCGTGTTAAAAATGCAGACTCTCAAGCTTCACTGCAGCTTTGCTGAGTCAGATCCTGCATTTTAACAAGACCCCCATGTGGTGCTTACGCCCACTCCAGCCTGAGAAGCACCAAAGTAAGACACAACTTGGACACTGTCACTTCCTTGGGCCCCTGGCTCGGCTGAGAGTCTTCTCCAGCGAGTGCCCAAGGTCCCCTGGTCTTCTGCCCACCTCGGCACCCAGCACACTGAAATGTGTTTGTGGGTTCTCTGTCTCCTCCCTGCGTGTGCAGTGATGCTATCTTATTCCTCTTGGTTTCTCCAGTGCCTATAATGATACTGAGTAAACGTCAGTTGAACAAATGAATGAGCGGCTCTGAAGAAAGGCGAAAACACTCTGGAAAGTTACCACCCTGCTGCCAGGAGCCCATCTGGAACCACGTACTTGGTATTTCTCTCCCAGATGTGCCAGCCGTGCCCTGCGTGGGAGAATGACTTCTCTGAATGCACCTAACTTCAGCCTTCCGGCCTGAGCCAGAGCTGGGGTTCTCTGAGCCTTCTGCTTTTAGCCACCTCTCACAGAACCCAGTAGGAAAGCCCTAACAAACAAGGGCGGGCCCCTGCTGCTTGGCACAGCCACCTCAACAACAGCTGGGCACTTCCTGTGGGGCCCACCCTGGGCCTGACATCCCACCCCACTGGGCATCCCCCCTTCCCCCCCTCAACCCGGCACTTTCCCCTGGTTGCTCCGGTTTCTGCAGGAGCTGGGAGCACACCCTGCACCGAGGGTAGCTTCGGAACCTCAGCATGAACAGCTGCAGGGGTGGCCTCAACGTTAACTCTGCAAACAGCAGAAGGAGGCTCTGAGCCTGTCTCTTGTTTCCTGGCAGAGAGTGGTTGTCCCCTAATCAGCCTCTCGTGCTGACCTGGGGGTGGGGGGCATCGCTATGCCCCTCACAGAGAAAAGGCTTTACCCCTTAATAGTGCCTTTCTTTCCTTTTTAAATGTTTTTTTTAAGTGTTTTTGGTAGCTACATGGGGTTGGGTAATGCCCAAGGCTTTGCCAACCTCATTGTGATATTTTTTTCACTTGTAACACATGCGACCACAGATGCTACCACAGGCGTCACGTGGCTCCCTCACGGTAGCTGGGAGGGGGACACGCCTCTCATTTCCCTCTGACCACTGGGTTTTGCCTTTTCCCTTTCCTGCCTGAATTACTGAGCTGTCAGATCTAAAGGAACTGTAAAGATTGGAGAAGGCATTTGCCCCTTATAAAAAAATTAGTAAAACAAATTGCTTTTTAATCTTTTAAACTTTTAGAAGCATTTTATTTTTTATGCAATACTTCTATATACCAATTGTAGAAAATTTGGAAAATACAGAAAAGCATAAATTACCCCTAATGCCACAATACAGAGAAAACCACCCAACATTTCAGTAAATTTCACACATCCATGGTCCTAGAATAACATGAGTTTGGATGGAAAGTGGCTAGGGACTGGCTGTCCTCCACCTTCCAGCCCCACTGCTACCTCTGAGACTTGATAATAATACAAACCTATATTCTATGACGTTTGGAGATTTATTCCTAATTATAACATTATGAGGAGGTTCATTGTGTTTATATAGTTGAGCTATCTGTGGTTTTGTTTTCTGAGGTTTCAGTTACCCGCAGTCAACCACACAGCAAAAATATTAAATGAAAAGTTCCAGAAATAAACAATTCACAGGGTTTGAATTTTGTGCCATTCTGAATAGCTTGATGAAATCTCATGCTGTCCCGTTCCATCCCCGCAGAACGTGAATCATCCGTTTGTTCAATGTATTCATGCCGTATATCCCTTAGTAGCAGTCTGGGTTATCAGTTTGAAAAAACATAGGATATACAGGGTTCAGGCATCCACTGGGGGTCTTGGAACGTACCCCCTGCAGATAAGGGAGTACTACTATACATGTAATTTTTTTGCTTAAAGGAATATCAAGAGTATTCTCTCATGTTAACATTTTTTCAATTTTCTAATTGAAAAAATGGTTTAAATTTGTTAAATGGGTTTAAATGAGATGATAAATAAAATTGTTGGAAGTTAGAATGTTACTAATCTGTCATAATAAAATTTAACTGAGATAATATACATTCAAAGTCCCAAGCATACAGTAAGGCCCAGCATACAGTAAACTCTTCATAAATGGTATGATCATAGATTATTACTAAAATTTCATTTTAATGGTAGCACAATATTTCATTCTAAGTAACATATTTAACCACCTTTATGGTTCTGAGCTTGTTTCTAATTCTCCTTATTAAAAATTGTAGCACTGCAATGGATATCTTTGAATATAACTTTTTTTCACTTTTTAAAAATGTAATTTTTAAAAAACAGATGACTATATCAGAAGATATGAACAATTTTAACAGCTTTTTATTATATGGTGACAAATAACTTCCCAGTGATTGTGCCAAATTTCCCACCAGCCATGAATGGGATTGCCCATCTTTTTGCATCCTCACCAGCAGTAAATTTTCTCTTGAAATCTGCAAAATTGATAGATGACAATTAGATTTTATTATTCTTTGAATTTTCATTTCTGAAAATTACCAGTAAAATAAAAATGTTTTTGTATTCATTAACCATTTGTATTTCTTTTTCTATGAATTATCTCTTCATAATCCTTACAGTAAAACATATTTTATCAATGAGATACTCTAATGGTTTGGGATTCCTTTTTATGTGTGCTATTTTTCATATCAAAACCCATCAGAAACACAATCACTTCCTGCACACAACTGGAAAGGCTAATAGTAAGACTGGGATTTTGTTAGAGATGTCTTTAAATTTAATCATACAACTAATAGATATTTGGCAAGACCTGCTACATATGCCCATATAGCGGCTCTGTTTTTTTTTGTTTTTTTTTTTTTGAGACAGAGTCTCACTCTGTTGCCCAGACTAGAGTGCAACCTCAAATTCCTGGGCTCAAGTGATCCTACTGCTTCAGTCTCCTTGGTACCTGGGACTATAGGTACGCACCACCACACCCAGCTAATTTTTTCTATTTTTAGTAGAGACAGGATCTTGTTCTTGCTCAGGCTGGTCTGGAACTCCTGATCTCAAGCAATCCTCTTGCTTTGGCCTCCCAGAGTGCCAGGATTACAGGTGTGAGCCACCGCACCTGGCCTATATAGTGGTTCTTTTTTTTATTTATTTTTTTTGAGACAGGGTCTCACCGTGTTGCCCGGGCTAGAGTGCCGTGGCGTCAGCCTAGCTCACAGCAACCTCAAACTCCTGGGCTCAAGCAATCCTTCTGCCTCAGCCTCCCTAGTAGCTGGGACTACAGGTGTGCACCACCTCGCCCAGCTAATTTTTTGTATTTTTTGTAGAGACCAAGTCTCGCTCTTGCTCAGGCTGGTCTTGAACTCCTGAGCTCAAGCAATCCTCCTGCCTCGGCCTCCCAGAGTGCTAGGATTACAGGTGTGAGCCACCGCGCCCGGCCTATGTACTGGTTCTTACCTACGGATTCCATCCAGGATGAGTGGGAGAGAACGGGACTGGTGACAGCCAGAGCTAGGCAGTGAAGGTGACCCACGGCCCATCTTATCCATGCTCAGCCCCAGGAGCATCTGCACCCATGCCAGGCAAAGAGAAGTTCAGGACTCAGGGCCAACATCCAGCTCTCCCAGTTGACATCCTGTCACAGAGCAAATGGCAGAGCTAGGATTCAATCTGGGGCTTTGTGGGCCCCAGAGTGATGTTCTTGACCACCAAACCACATGGTTTTCCTTAAAAAATAGGGTCTCTGAACACGAGAATATAAAACATTTATATTCTGAGAGCCTCAATAAAATTTTTATGAGGAAGGAAACTTACTGATTATTTCTCTCTCTTATTTTTTTTAGAGTTGGGGGTCTCACTCTATCACCCATGCTGGAGTGCAGTGGTGTGATCATAGCTCACTGCAACCTCGAACCCCTGGGACAAATGATCCTCCTGCCTCAGCTGCCTGAATAGCTGAGAATACAGGCATGTGCCACCATGCCCGACCCTTACTAATTTTTATCCTCAAAGTAAAATAGCTGTCTCCAGGAAAAGAGCCCTATTTCCCTGTGAGCTCCCAAGGGAAAGATGGAGGGATTCTGGCATATCGCCTACCTGAGTCCTTCACTTCCAAGAGAGAAGCTGAGGTCAGGGATCCTGGCTGCCAGGGAGGCATTTATTCTTACCGTGACTTAATTTCCCCTCCTAATAAAGGGGAAGCATTCCAGCCTCGCTCAGAAAGATGGTGAAGATGGTGGGCTTTGTCGGTCCTTGGAGGGAAGGGAGGGTGGGGAATGACTATGGAATATCAGATCCTGAAGACTGTTTTGTAGAGATTACATAGCATCTGTCATTCACACAATGCCTGCTGATTAATGATGATTGAAATTATTGTGAAAGTAATTTGCAAGTACAAAGCAGGATATGCATAAATCTTGCCAAGAGTTCTGAATATCAATCCCAGTAAAGCTACAACCACCAGAACAGGCATTTTCCTCCCCCGGCCCCTCAACCCTTATAAGTGCCAGGCCATATAATAGCATTACCTATAATCCATCATTTTAAAACAATGACTTAAGATCTATTTCTCCCTGAAATGTATATTTAACTTATTCATAGCCTGATTTCTTTTAGGGCAGATCAAATTTCTGGGAGATACTGGTCTATGATGCCATATTAATTCATATGCTTGATTTAATACATCTCTCTCTTCTGGTACTTGGAGAACCATGAAAACATTCATCCCTCTGAACTACAGAAACAGGTTTTCTCATTTATGTTCTGCAAAAGTACTTAATACTCCTCGTCAGAAGGGATGAGATACACATGTTTCCATCTCTGAATCCTAAGCAGAGGGAAGGCAAAGTGTGTCATGATAGAGCCCATGACTCAGACAGCACTGTTTTTAATTTTCAGATTGCGTCTAAACTCGGGAACCAATTTGACTGGCTGAGACGTCCCAAACACCTCAGGTTTGCTTGTGCAGAGCAGGCTGAAGTTAACTGCCTTTGCCTAATTGAACAAACACTGGCAGTGCTATCAGGGCCCTGGCATGGCCAGATGGTAGTAGCCACACCTTGCCAGTTGCCAATCATCATTTGACAGTTGGGCTTGACCAAACAGCAACTATCCTTGACCTCGGCTTCTGATCATCTCTTGGCTATAAATAGAAGTGGAGTAGCAAGAAAAGAGAGCAAAGTATTATACTTGTTCCTAGTGAGTCAGGAAATCCATTTGAAAGCAATATAACCAGCTCAATGTATTGAGCTAGTTTTAGGACTACTTGAGAATGGAAAAACATAGTCTAAGAATAAGAGATCATTCTAACGTCGAGGTACCAGCAGCAAGAAGCAATGGGCGCATTTATGAAATGAAGGCTAGTCTATTCCCAGATTACATATGCAGTCACATCGAGGACAAGAAGTATCAGCATTTGAAGTCCCCTGGGTTTGACAGATAACAACTGTTAGAGTTTGCTTAAGAAAATAGGAGAGCATATCCAAAATCTAGTGTCACACTTTTCCTGTACCAAAAAATATACAGACAAAAAATTTGCAGTAGTTCACCATTCTGCTTCAGATAATGTATCTTAACCTATTTATCAGATTTCATATTAGAGCTGAAAACTGATAGATGAGTGTGTTGTTGACTTTGATCTGGGTAATCCTAAAATAAAGCATTGGGGAGAGAATCTCCATATCCACATTGTCCAAAGACAAAAAACAGAGGGCGGGAAAGAAGCAGAAAATGACGTTTTTAGAAACAGAACTGAAATTACCTTAGATCTGCTGGATGAGACGGAAACCACACATTCTGAAGAAAATGCAAACACAACCCAGCAAGAAAGGAGAGAGCAACAAGGTGGAATTTTAAAAAGAAAAGAAAAGAGCTAAGTTTAACCTCCAGAGACATTTAAATTAAACTGTCGTGGTTATGCAGGGCCATGCTTTTAAAAGTTGAGGCACAAACATAGACAGGCCCCGTGGCCTCCTCTCTGTGTCCCCTGTCACCCGGGACAGCTGGGGATGTCTTTCATGGCTGACAACTGGGTAGGGGGTGTGTGGACAGAACCAGCAGCTGTGGGCTTGGCAGGACTCCACGAAGCCAAGGGTGGGCTGGCCAGGCGAGCCCCGCAGTGCAGAGCCTCTTTTCCCTCCTCTACAGCGGACCCGACCTTTGTGCTTAGACGACCTTCTTTCAAAGTCAAAAACAGTTCTTGGCGTGCAAGTAGTTATACTTTGAGTAGGCTGAGTGGTCAAAAGACTAAAAGCCACTAGGAATTCCGTAAGCCTTTTAAATGTAATTTGTCTTTGGCTCCTTATCACACCATCTATTTAGATTTGGGAACAAGTCATACAAAACCTGTGAAATAACTGAAACAAGTTATTTTTTCAGTCTACAGGTGGACTGGAGGTCATTGGCCATTCTAAAGCACACCTGGCACATTTGGTCATGTGACCTGGCTTTGGTGCTGACCGCTTGATTAGAAACTGCGTTGTGCCTCTGTAGGACGTTGCGGCGGTGGAAGATGGAGACCGCTTTCTGTGTGGACCTTTCCCTGCTCTTAGGGCTCTCCTTTGTGGATATGCGCCTCTGTGTTGGAATTTTGACAAAGAATTCGTTTATCCGTTTTCTAGGATGCTTCTCAATACTTAGTCAAACTAATCTCAATCCAAATTTAAAGGGATCCCTTTTTCTTTTCCCTCACACAGGTCTTCCTTTTCTAGAAAGTTCTGGGCATATTGGCTCCAGGTCTCAGGTCACCGTTGACTCACTGAGAATCTGAGAAAACCAGTATTGTCTCAGCAATGAAGGTATCTCTCTCACAATCTGGTACTCGAAAAGCAAACTGAGAAACTGTGATAAACAGTAATTGGCAGAGTTTTCAGTTTTCAGAAGAATTCCTATAATTGTGCAAATGTCTTTCAGAAGGTAGATTGCAATGTTCTGGGGAGCTGCAGCCCCCACACACTGGGATCAGCCTCCTGATAAAGCTGACTTTTCACCATTGAGATTCTCTGAGGACAGCCCACCCAAATCCACAGCCAAACATTTTTTACTTTGAAGACCATTCTAATTGGTGGTAGAAACTAACAGTTTATCAAAGAGAATCAAAAGAATGCTGGCGCTGGGAAGAAATTTGGGGAAGTCCACTCCTCAAATTGTATTCACCAGGAAATAGAAACCTGAGTTTTTAGAGCCCAGGACAGATTTTGACAATACCTTTCCTCAGATGTTTTCCTGGAAGACATGAATTGTATATAAGCCAGGCACCAACCACAGTCCAAAATAGAGGAACATTGGATACTTAAAGGCAACTAAGATGGGCCTTCATGGGTGTAATCCACACTTTGTGCCACATAATTTTGCTTGGTCAGTGGGAGTAATGACTCCCCCGGAAGTGCCAGTCAGGGCCCGATGGACTCTTGGTGGCTCATCAAGCCAGGGCCAGCAGTGGTAGGGCATCTGATCTCCCATCGTGAGCTCCATCCCTATTTTCTACCCATTCCCGGAAACTCTGAAGTCACCTGAAATGGTGACCCTGCCTCAGGTTTCACAGAGGTGAGACCACAAATGAGGGCAACGAAGTTTCTTTGCCGAACTTGACATTTCTTTTGTCTTTCTCTGCAAGTTGAAAGCTGGAAAAAAATGACTATGGTCGAAACGAATAACTTCATAGGTATCAAGCAAGGTATATAAGTGAGGATTAATCAGAGAAACAGATGCAGCAGGAGACATATATTATAAGATTTATTGCAATGAGCTAGTGACTGTACAGGCTGCATAGGCAACTCTACAATCCGCAGGGCAGGCTGTCGGGACGGGAAGGCTGGACTCCTGGGCAGGAGCTGGAGCCGCAGTTCCAACAGAATTTTTTCCTCTTCAGTGAAACCTCAGCTCTGCTCTTAAGGCTTTCAAATTGATTGAATCGCGCCACCCAGATTATGGAGGAAAATCTCCAGTCAACTGATTATGGACTTTAACCACATCTACAAAATACCTTTGCGGTGGCACCTAGATTACTGTTTGATTAAGTAACTGGGACTATAGTCTAACCAGATCACCACATAAAACTGACCATCGCAGAGCTCACAGTGGCGTGCGCCCGTAGTCCTGCTACTTAGGGGGCTGAGGCAGAAGGATGGCTTGAGCCCAGGAGCTCAGGAGGGAGTGCACCATGATCACACCTGTGAATAGCCACTGCGCTGCAGCCTGGGGAACAGAGCAAGAGACCGTCTCTTAAAAGAAAAACTCCCCATCACAGAGGGCCGTTGCTCTGTATTCCCCATGGCATATTCCCACATGGAGGAAGCCTCCTGGTGCCCTCAGCTATTCTTATCATAGTGTCAGGCACAAAGTTGACAATAAGTATTTGTTGAACGAATGAATGAGTGAATAAGATCATGACAGGGATGTAGGGGTATGGGGTATAGGACCTCAGCCCATTCCTGGGTGAGGGGGCAACAGGCCAAATCATACTGGCAGAAGGACCCAGGCAGAGCCCCAGGAGTGTGGGTGTCACCCCGACCAATTTTGTAGGAGTGAAGGAAGTAGACTTTTTACCATGGACCTCATTGAAAGGGGAAAATTCATGAAGCACAAAACACATGTGCGCAGCGAGGAAGGATAGACAGTCTCCAGCTGATGGGAAGTCAGGGCAGGAGGTAGGCTGTGAGGAGGAACTGCCGAGGTTTTCTGTTGCCTCCTCTGCCAAAGCTTGTCCTCCCTGGACAGAAAGACCAAGGCAGTGGAACTAGTGGCTGCGAACTCTAGTGGGACCTTAGTGGGGCTGGTGGGAATCTCGGCTCCTCCACCCACTGGCTGGCTGCAGGACTTGGGCAAAGGTCCTTCCCTCCATGATCCTCAGTTTCCTGGCCTGTAAATGGAAATCCTTCCTCTTTGGCCCGGGGAAGGATTATAGGATCAGTTGAACAATTTGTTCCTGTAGGTCGAAGTCTTCAATTGAACAATTTGTCGCTGCCTGGTAAGAAGAGTTGATCCTTGTATGTGTTGAGAACAGTGGTGAATGTACCTGGAAACAAATGAAGCTTAAGTTTCACGGCTCCTCACTTGCACAGGCCCTTCCGTGGATCAGAGTGTCCTCCAGGGCTGCAGAAGGAAACAGCAGCCAGTGGAGCGCCAGGGCGTGGGGCGCTGGGGAGGGGAGTGCCATCGCAGCCGGGGTTACCTTCTGTGCCTTGGGGGTAGGCCTGGGGCTATCAGAACTATTTCCACTTTCCACTGACTCCAACAACCACTTCCCCTTAGGAACTAATTGAGCAAGTTGCTTTGGGAAGAGGAAGAGGTATACACGTTTTCAAAAATGTTTAACTACTATTTCTATTAATAAGCCTTACGGAGTCCTTAAACCAGTACAGGGTAAATAGTAGATGCTAAGATTAATATAGAGCTTTATAAATACTCTCAGGGGTTGAATTCTATCTGTCGGTGTGTCATTTTCCTACTAAAATAAGCTATTTTTATTGATCTTCTAATTGTGTTCTTTTCATCAGAATTTAATAGGTAAAAATAGTGGATTTGCTGGCTTAGTGTTAAAAATAAAACATGGTCTTGATTATCCTAACCATTTTTCTCCCCATTTCATTTCTAGATCCCACAGACTAGCTTCTGACTAGGAAGAAATTGAGAATGGAGTTGAGTGGGCAGAATAAAGAGAGGAAATGAACAAATCAAACCCGGAACATTGACAACGGAACGCAGCCAGTGCTCCTCTCTTCCAAACAGCTGCCAACTCCTTTGCCTGGCTGAATGATGATTTCACACTTCACCTCCAATTATGGAAAAATTATGGAAGGTCAGCCCCATTTATTAGAACTTGACTAGATTGCCTTTATTATTATTATGAGGGCCTTGGGTCCAACTATACTTAGCGCCTTCTAGAAATTATGAAATGTGCCACTCTGCTACTATGATTCCAATTAGGGTGGAAATATTTGAAAAGCATAAACTGTCTCACCCTTTAAGAAGGAGACAATGGCAAGGAAAGTTAAACTTGATAAGCAACAGCCAATTTCCAACTATCATTATCCAAAATGGTCTAACACTATGGTGTATACCGTGAAGGTCTACACTTCGGGAAATGGGGATAAAAAAGCATAACATGTTAGAGTAATAAAATTTGCTGCCACAAAAGATGTGTCTCATTGGCTTAAAGCAAATAAAGTTTGTTTCTTACTCTTGTGAAGCCTTACGTAGGTCAATTGGTCCTATTCCATCTTGTAGCTCTGCCATCTGCAATCTGCAGCCTGCAAGACCATCTCATCAAGAGACTAGAATGATGGAAGATACACTCCAGGTATTAACTGCCTTGGTGCTTGTTATTTCTGCTCACTTTGTGCTGGCCAGCAACAGTCACATGGCCACAACTAATTGTAAGGGAGGCCAGGAGGCCCAGAGGAGGACCCAGTGTTTAGCGGTCATTTACTGTCTTTACCGCCCATAGAAACCACTGGGGACAAGATCATTGAAGACAACTGCTCGTTTATTGATTCATTCAATGAGAATTTTTTTGAGGATGTATTTTGTGCTGAACCCTGTTCTAGACACCAAGGATATAGCAGAGAACACAACAGACGTGGTTCTGACCACCATGAAGTTTCTAGTCTAATGGGGGGAGATAGACATCAAACACATGTAATTAATTAATATCACTTGGAGTGTAAAATTGGAAGCAAGCAGCTTTATGCACCCTGGGTGATGGTCATTCATCTACACTTTCCCAGGAAATTCTGCTTTTAAATGGTCTGTTCACTTACATTCATTATAAAAGAGAAACCAAAGCACAGCATATAGAAGCAAAGGCATCTCACCTGACCTGTGTCAATGGCACCCTCACTGGCCTCGCCACTTCCTTTGCACTCCATCCCTTACAGCTTATTCACCACACAGCAGCCAGCACGATCTTTGTCAGCTGAAGTCAGAGCACATCATCTGCTCAAAATGCTGCAACCACCTCCACGTCACTCAGTAAAAATCCAAAGTCTTCACGATGGTGCCCTACAAGGCCCAGCATGATCTGGCCCTTGCTCGCTCCTCACACCTCTTCTGGCTCCCCTCCTCTTTCCTCCCTCTGCCTCTGCCACCTGGGTCCCCACATTGCTTTTCAAATGTGCCACACACATGCCTGCCATGGGGCCTTTGTACTTGCCATTTTCTCTGCCTGGACTCTCTTTCCTCATACATCCGTATGGTTCACTCCCTTGCTTCCTGAAGGTCTCAGCTAAAATAATTGTCACTCTATTAAAGAGGCCTTAAGGGCCAGGCCCGGTGACTCATGCCTGTAATCCCAGCACTTTGGGAGGTGGGGGCAGGAGGATCACTGAGGCCAGGAGTTCAAGACTGGCCTGGGCAACATAGTGAGACTCCGTCTCTACAAAAAATAGAAAAATTAGCCAGTCGTGGTGACGAGCGCCTGTAGTCCCAGCTACTTGGGAGCCAAAGGGAGGAGGAACCTCTGAGCCCAGGAGTTCAAGGTTATAGTGAGCTATGATCACACCACTGTACTCTAGCCAGGGCGACAGAGCAAGACCTTGCCTCAAAAACAAAATAAAACAAAAGTCCTTCAGGATGCACACACATACACCCCTTTGAAAGAGCCCCCCTCGTCTCTGCACTTGTCACTCCTTTTTTCCTTCTTCCGAGGTGCTGGTATTTCTTACAAATTTTTATCCTGGCATGTTTTTTCCCTCCCTTTCTCCCTTTCTTCCCCTCTTCCTTCCTTCCTTCTCTCTCTCTCTTTCTCTCTGTAACAGCTTTATTGTTATATAATTCACCTACCGTACATTTAAACTACACAATTCACTGGGTATTTTTTAGTATATGTACAGAGTTGTACAAATGTTACCACGAACAATTAAGGACATTTTCACCACCTCAGAAAGGAACCCTGTCACCTCTAGCTATCACTCTCAAATCCACCCCAGTCCTAAACTCAGCCCTAAGCAACCATTAATCTCTTTATTTCTCTCTATATTTGCTTATTCTGGACATTTCATATACGTGAAATAATATAACGTGTGGTGTTTTGTGACTGGCTTCTTTCACTTAGTATGTTTTCAAGGTTCATCCACATTGTAGTGTATGTAAGTACTTCATTCCTTTTTATGCCTGAATAATATCCCACTGTGTGGATATACCACATTTTCTTCATTTATTCATCAATTGATGGACATTTGAGTTGTTTCTATCTTTTGGCTATTACAAATAATATTGCTGTAAATATTTATGTACAAATTTTTGTGTGGATGTGTTTTCATTTCTCTTGGATATACATCTAGGAGTAGAATTTCTGTGTCAAATAGTAGCTATGTTTAATTGTTTGAGGAACAGCCAAACTGTTTTCCAAAGTGGCTGCACTATTTTACCTTCCCACTAGTAATTGCCGATATTTTTTCCAATTTTCCACATCCTAGCAATACTTGTTATTTGACTTTTTGGTTATAGAGATCCTTTTTGACTATAGGTTGTGAAGTGGTATATCATTGTGGTTTCAATTTTCATTTCCGTGATGGCTAAGGATATTGAGCCTCTTTTCGTGTGCTTATGTGTACATCTTTTTTGGAGAAATGCCTATTCAGATCTTTTGCCCATTTTTAATTGTGTTATTTGTTGCCTTCTTATTCAGTTGTGAGTTCTTTATACATTCTAGATTTAAGTCCCTTATTAGATATATGAATTGTAAATTCTGTGGATGTCTTTTCACTCTCTTGACGGTATTTTTTAAAGCCCCCAAATTTGTCATTTTAATAAAGTACATTTTACATATTTTTTCTTTTGTTGCTTGTGCTTTTTATGTCATATCAAAGAACCCATCGGCAAATCCAAGGTCAAGAAGATTTACTCCTGTGTTTTCTTCTAAGAGTTGTACAGTTTTGGCTCTCACGTGTAAGTCCTTGATCCATTTCGAGTCAATTTTTGTGAAAGGTGGGAAGTAAAGACCCAGATCCATTCTCTTGCACATGGCTATCCAATTGACCTGTAAGTTTGTCTTATTAACAATAAATCTTCTGATCTATGAACACAGGACATCTTTTCATTTATTTAGATCTTTAATTTCTTTCATCAGTATTTTGTAGTTTTCAGAGTACATGTTTTGCAATTCTTTTGTTAAGTTTATTCCTAAGTATTTTATTCTATTTGATGTTATAAGTGTAATTGTTTTCTTAATTTCTTTTTCATATTGTTCATTGCAAGTGTATAAAAATATTGAGTTTTGTATGTTGATCTTCTATCCTGCAACCTTGCTGAACAACTTATTAGTTCAAAATGTTTTAGCAGATTCTTTAGGATTTTCTACTACAACATCATGTCATCTGCAAATAGAGATAGTTTTATTTATTTATTTTCACTATGATGCCTTTTATTTCACTTTCTTGCTCCTGTTACTCTTTTTTTTTGAGACAGAGTCTCGCTCTGTTGCCTGGGCTAGAGTGCCAGGGCATCAGCCTAGCTCACAGTAACCTCAAACTCCTGGGCTCAAGAGATCCTCCTGCCTCAGCCTCCCGAGTAGCTGGGACTACAGGCATGTGCTACCACGCCTGGCTAATTTTTAGTTGTCCAGCTAATTTATTTCTATTTTTAGTAGAGACGGGGTCTCGCTCTTGCTCAGGCTGGTCTCGAACTCCTGAGCTCAAACGATCCTCCTGCCTCAGCCTCCCAGAGTGCTAGGATTACAGGCTTGAGCCACCACTCCAGGCCTCCTGTTACTCTTGACCTTTCTTATCCCACTGCATTTTTCTGTAGTTACCATCACCAATCCTGCTGGTTGTTTGTCTATTTATAACTGCCCTCACTAGGATATAAGCTCACAGAGGGCGGGTGCTTTCTCTATTCTGTCCATTACCTTCCCGGGTTCTAGAACCAAGCCTGGCACATGCAGGTACTCAATAAATATTTAGGATCTGAGTTAGCTTTCAAGGTGAATCCTCCAAAGGGACATGTTCCTGATCTCAGCATGCTCTCAACACCTAGCCCTGCCTTGAGTTGAGGCCAGAGCTTAGTCGAAGCAGTTCAGGGCATCTAGGACCACTATGACAGAATGTACACCTTTTCAGAAGTCAGCACAAGGCATTGCAAAAGCAAACAAACAAACAACAACAACAAAAATTCTTTCTGTCTCTAACTACTCAAAGCAAGTCAACCTGCATCTGGGGCTCCAAGATGGAGGTCTACAAGATCGCTTACTTTTCTCCGACCTTAGACTGCATCTCTGTCCATCACCTGACAACCTAGGGGAGAGGGACCCCTTGTGGCCACAAAGTAAAGGCAGGAGCTAAGAGGCCTTTCAAATGTATTACATTGTGGCAACAGTTCCAGGTTGAGGACTCACTCAAGAGTTGCTATGGCCGCTGCTTTGGACAGATTCCACCTGCACAAAGACCTGCCCACAGGCCACCCCGTCATCTTCCCTGCCAACAACCCCTACCTAGCCAGTATTTCTGTTGCTTCACTTGAACTATCCTTCGTCACTATAAAAAAGAACATTAATCAGAGGAACCAAGAGTGATGGGAGGGGGTTCTGTAAGGCTAAAAAGAACCAAAGAAGAGCTAATCTGGAACAAAGAGTGAGTGGTTTGGGCCCTATGGCACCAAGTAAGACCAGTGGCTACCCAGGTTGGTGAAATTTTGATAAAACTGCATCTCTCTTCTTCCATCCGCCCAAGTCAGGGCAATTGAGGGAGAAGGACATTGTGAGATTCTTTTGACTCTATCCTCATTTATTAAAATAAATGAGTCATTTCAGATAACCTAACAAAACAAAACCAAGAATACTAGGCAAAGTACAGGACAGATTTTTCAGACATTTAGGGTATGGTAAAGAATTGTTCTCTCCAAAGGTCGTCCTTGGGCTTTGGCTTCATTTGACCCAAAGTAAGTTAGGAAAAATTAAGTGTAAATTCCATGCCAAATATAAGAAAAAAGAAAGGCAAATTCAAAGTATTCCTAAAGAAATGGAGGAAAACAAGAATTGATTGAATACAGAAAAGGGATAAGGTCTTTTATAGGGTAGCTTTATATGTTGAAGGGATTCATCTATTTTACAGATGCTTTGGCAATAAAATTATAGAATAAAATATTGGGATCTTAAAATTTTAAACTGAAAATATCTGCTGAGCTATTATGTTTAAAACATCTGGCTCAAATTTTATGATTAAGAGACCTAAAATAATAGCTAATACATGTAGGGTTTAATATGTTCCAGGTATTGTTCTTCTGGCAACCCTTCCAACAACCCTAAGAAGCAGGTAATGTTTTTAATCCCATTTTGCAGATGAGGAAGTTGAGGCAAGTGATGTTATAAGCAAGTTGCCCAAGGCCTCACAGCTGGTCTGTCAGAGTTTACATTTGGACTTAGGTCATCTAATTCCAGAGTCTAGGTTACCACTGCAATTTATTTTCCATGCCATTATAGTTTATGATGAGTATTCTACCCAATATAAAAAGTCTTAGTATGAAACTGTATCCATTTTCAGATAAAAAAGTTTCAACCAAACAAATGTCTCAGTTTATGGGCTACTGAGAATTTTCTTATAAGATACACTTGTACATAGGCCAAGATATATGGACCAATATGTTCATTATAGGATTTCTTTCTCATTTCAGTAATAGCCAAAATCTCAAGATAACCTAAGTATCTATTAATAAAGAATTGGTTAAGTAAATTATGGTCTATTTATACAAATGGAATATTCTGTAGCCACTAAAAAGAACAAGCAAGATTGGTATATGGTGATACAGAAATCTTGGAAGGTGTGGAGAAATGTATTTGTATAAATAACAAAGAATTTGCATATAATTTTCTGAAAGAATATAGAAGAATACTGAGGTTAAGATAAGGGATAAAATGTGAATATACTTCACAGAACTGAATAGTGCCTTTAAAAATGGTTCAGATGGTAAATTGTATGTTATGTATATTTTACCACAATAAATATTAATAATAAAAAATAAGGAAGAAGAGACATTTACTTCCCATTTCTCACCTTTCTACTCCGTTTGATATTTGCATATATTCCTTTTATTTTCAAAAACAGTTCCATAAAAATAAAAGAAATGCATAAAAGAAAGGTGTGAGTGGTTAGAGAGCATTAAAATCACTTATCTGGCTGTATTTTTATTACTGTCCTATCTTAAGAGCTCTAAAAGTTAACAATACTTAAATTCACGTGCAGTTTCAAGTGAATATGTGATCGTCTGAAAGTTCCAAAATAAAGAACTCAGCTCCCTGAAAACTTCACATCCCATCAAAAAAGAGAGTTTTATTGAATATAGTCTGTGAAAACAACATCAGACTCAGCACCCACCTGACATATTTTCTTAGAATTTATTTCAGATTATCTTGTTTTGAAGAACAGGTAGTTCTTCTGTAATTTCAGCCTGTGCTTCTGAGAACACATTATCCTAGTGTCCTCTCCCTTATTGACCATGCAATTTCTTCATAACCTTTTATGGCTTTTGTTTTGTCTCTGCTTATGCCTTCAAAAGGTGAGCCAGAATATAAAAACGCACAGAGAGAATGCCAAACATTATAAATTATATGTGTTGGGCTTAAAGATAAAATTTAGGCAAGTATCTCACAGAGAACATAACCGTTTATTAGCTTTACTTTGATCATCCCTATCTTTGAATGAAAATATTGACTGAGCCCGAATCTCCAAGATTTCATCTCTGCCTTACAGGTTTTAAGATCCAGCAAATAAAGAAATCTCAAGTTCTGGAAGAGACTTTGGAGGTCATCTGATTTCCAATCCTTGCAGGAGCCAGACAGGTAAGTAAACAATGACATTGACCAAGTGGGGGATGGAAACCTGGGGAGAATATACCCCATCTAAAAAGAGCAGCTGACTCTCAACTTCGGCCCACAGTTGCCCTATGGCTGTGGTCTCCAACCCCCAGGCCCCAGACTGGTGCCAGTCCATGGCCTGTTGGAAACCAGGCCGCACAGCAGGAGGTCAACAGTGCGCCAGTGAGCGAAGCTTCATCTGTATTTACAGCTGCTCCCCATCGCTCACATCCCCACCTGAGCTCCGCCTCCTGTCAGATCAGCAGAGGCATTAGATTCTGCATTATGGTGAGTCGTAGCATTGTTTCATTATATATTACAACATGATAATAATAGAAATAAAGTGCACAATAAATGTAATGCACTTGAATCATCCCCAAAGCATCCCCCCTCTCATCGGTCCATAGAAAAATTGTCTTCCATGAAACCGGTCCCTCGTGCCAAAAAGGTTGGGGACTGCTGCCCTATAGGACCTCGTGTGGCAAGAACGTTTCTTCCAATTTTTCAAGAGAAGCCGTACATCTACATTTGTATGTAAATAATTCCAATTTTAAATGTTGGCAATTAATTTAAAAAATGTGAAAACACTGTAGGGGCCAAACAAAACATGTCTCTTGGCTGAACTGAGATGTGACCTCTAATGGAATCCAGCTCTCTTGATTCTACAGAAGAGGGCCAAGGCCCAGAGGGAAGTGAAATTGCTCGCTAGGGTCCCAGGGCTGGTTTAGGGGAGGAATTGGAAGCAGACGCAGCTCCCCTTCCAGCCCCGTGCTCTTTCTCCAGACTTCCGGTCCATCTAATCCAGCAGCAGACTAATTTAAAACAAGCCTATGACAAACCTTTCGTTCCCACGCACGTGTCAGTGAGCCTTCGACCTGCCGGGCTAGACCTTAACCACAGACAGAAGACTCCGCTGACAAACTGCACCCACTCTTCACCTAACTCCGGCTGGAGCCCCGCTCTCGACCTTTTTTGGGTGTATATGGGAAAGAAAAGGAAAAGTTAGAAATTTTACCCTCAGACAGTCTGTGGGAGGAATGGGAAAGTCTGCACTTTCTGGCGGAAATTTTTTTAAACCACTAATTATAAATGTGGCATTGCTTGGGAAGATCTTTAATTCAGCTTCCCAGAAAGCAGAGACAGGGCCTCCATCCCCTGCTCCACGGCTGCTTCACAGTGCGGAGCTTTGCCAAGAATTGTGCTTCTCGTGTCATGAGAGGAAATGAACCTGTTGGCTAAGAGCATGGACCCCGGAGCCAGATGGCCTGGGTTCAAATCCGCACCTTGAAATTTACCAGCTGCCGGATCTTGGACAGAGCGTGGGACTTTGCTGTGCCTCTCGCTCCTCATCTGTAAAATGGGAACAATGTCAGTACCTCTCATAAGATTTTTGTGAGGAATAAATGCATTAATGTGCATAAAGCACTTAGTGCCATGTATGGTAGCTGCACCTTGGAACCACCTGGGGAGCTTTCCAAAAATACTGGTGCTTGGGTCCCATTCCTGGAGATTCTGGTTTGACTGGTCTGAATGTGCAGCCAAGACTGAAAGCCTCGAATACAAGTGCTTGTTAAATAAATGACGGTCCTCTGAGTGACTGATTTTTAAAGAAACTCAAATGCTCTCTTCTTCATTTAAGTACACCCTCTTTGTGAAATTCCCTAAGTGGTCATCTTTCTCCTAGGCAAATCTGCAAAGGTGAAATACTTGTGAACCTCCCCATCTCCCCTGCCCTCTTCTCTCACCTCTGCCCCTGGCTTTGAGATATTCAGGTGGCCCCTGGAGGTTCTGATTCAGCTGGGTAACGAAAGACAAATGGTGAGAATTCTCCTAAGACCAACAGGCATGTGTAAATCCAAATCGTCTTTAGTTAGTGGCACAAGCCTGTGGAGGTGTGGTTGTATGGGAGCATCTATTCAAGAGTTGGGGGCACATCTTCCCCATCTCCCTGAGCCTTGCCAGTTCCAACGACTCAGGCCAATGGGAGAACAAGGGTCTCTGATGAGGTTCCCTACCTTCGAAAATGGTACCTCTGAAATTCATCTAGTCTGAGATGAGTTAACTAACTCTGCTGACAGAGTTAGTCTGAAATATTGCTGATACAGTGAATTGTTATTAATTGTGTTACATCTTACAAATGCAACACAGTATGCTCGCATATTAAAATAGAATCATTTTGACTTCACTCTATCACGAGAGGCTTGCTTGAAAGTTACCTGTCTCAACATCTTTAGTTTTGTTGGTGATCAGAAACTCTAATACCCACCGCAGTGAAGGTCAGGGGTTGGCAGACAGGCAGGACTAAGTAAGAAAGAAGGTCTACCCTAAAACAGGGAATTTGGGGGAAAGACATTTAAACCAACTGAAGCCTTGACAAGGGGGTGGTAGCATCTGTGGTTTGAAGCACAGATGAACCAAGTTCCTTTGTTAGTATAGCCAGTATTTTTTCATAAGACTCCATGTTTCTGTTTGGCTTGGTATCTTATTAGCAAGCGCTCCACTGAACACATCTGTTCTCATGATAGGAATTTGTATCTAAAGGCTTCCTTGGTGATCCTTGAATTTTCCACTAGGAAAAGAAGGAAGTTAGTTGACCAAAGGTAGATTCATTGTTTGCACCTTGTTAATCAACCTGAAGCATCACGAATGTTCCTGTACTCCAGCCACAGGGCTGTGGGGCTTGTCCTGAGAGGTCTGGGCCACCAGCTGCCACTATTCCCTGGGCTCTCAAGATTTCTGGCAATGACTCCACTTATATCAGATGTCTGTAATAATCAAACTCATAAAAGGAGAGAACAATAATGGTTTCCAGGGTTGGAGGTAGGGGAAGTAGAGATTTGCTGTTCAATGGGTATAAAATTTTAGTTTTATAGATGAGTAAGTTCTAGGTATCTGTCATACGACATAGTGCCTGTAATTTACAATACAGTATGGTACACGTCAAAATTTGTTAAGAGGGTAGATCTCATATTGGAAAGTATTGGATGTCACTGCTTCTTTGATCATGGTGATGGTATCACAGGGTTTGGCATATGTCCAAAGTTATCAAATTGTACACATTAAGTATGCGCAGTTCTTTGTATACCACTTATACCTCAGTAAAGCTGTTAAAAATATTTCTGGGACTGCAGGGAAAATAATAATAATAATAGTTATCATTTGCATAATGCTAACTATCCTAGCCCTAAGCCCTCTTCATAAACTAGCAGATCCAATCCTCACAAAAAATCTATGAGGTGGGTAGCCTCATTTTCCAAATGAGGAAATGGAGACACAGAGAGGTTAAATGATATGACCAAAGTCACACAGCTAGAAATTGACAAAGCTTGGAATTGGACTGACTGTCCAATTCCAGCTACACTGCCTTCCCAGAAAGTGCCTAGCCTGGCATAACAAACCTTTTATTAGGTTATATGGTCAGGGACTCTGTTTCACAAGGCCACTTCCCCTTCAGCACTACCTCTCTGCCACCTCCCCCTCAGCTCTTCCTGAGTTAGAACATCTAAGAATTACTTCCCAGGAGATCTTTTAACTGCCTTCATCCTACATTGCTTTCTTCTACTCATAGTTCCTCTTTCTATAGCGTTTCAGGGAACAAGTGATCTACCATCCCAAGATGAATTTTAAATCACTCCTTCCACCATTCCTCCTTGGAGAAGCAACATCTCCCAACTTTGGCATACTCCATTTCACCCTCTCCTTCCCTGATGCCCACAAAATGCAGGCATCTCTGGTACAGAGCATGGGCTCAGGGACAGGATGTCTGGGTTTGAATCCTGGACCTGGACTTTCTCACTGTGTGATCTTGGCAAGTGACTTATCCTCTCTGTGCCATCTGTAACTTGAGGATAACAAGAGTACCCATCCAGTGGGACTGCTATGAAAATTAAGTAATCAAACCAAGTACTTAGGACAGTGCCAGGCACTCAGTAGGTGTTCTAAATGTCACAGTTATGATTTTTATCTCCTCTATTTGAGATACATTTCAGTTGGCCCCATTGCTCTGTGAAGTTGCCTTCTCACTTCCTTCTTTGATCTCAGTGACCAGGTTCACTCTCCAACTCAAAATCCTTCCATGGCTCCCTGTTGCTTACCCAGTAAGATGAAATCACCTGTATCTGGAATGCTTTCTCTCTGCTTCCCTGCCTGATCAAGCCCTACCCATTCTTCAAGGCCCAGATTCCATAATACGTCCTATAGGAAGCCTCTGTGATCTCCCCCCTCAGAAGTCCCTACTTCCTGCTGGAATATGTGGTTCTACCACTCTCCAGCCCTTCTCAAGTACAACCATCTACTATATGCTTGTCTTCTTATACAGCAGCCGCTAAGTTTCTTCTTCTTCCCCGATTACTACTTTTACAGCCAGATTGTATTGTGTACCGGCTCGGTGCTAAGCGCTGAGGTGTGTGCATCATTTCAGCCAATCCCCATGGAAACCATGAGAGGCATTGCCCACATCTTACAGATGAAGCCTAGAGAGCTTCATAACTTACCCAAAGTCACACAGCTAGTAAATGGCAGAGCCCAGCCTTGAAGCCAGGTCTGGCCGATTGCAGAGCTGGAACCGTAACTACTGTGCTACGCAGCTGCTTGACGAACTTTGTGTCTTCCCCAGCCCGAATACAGAAAAGTGTGCTGCCGAGGGCTCAGCAGGTACTTAGGAATAATAATGCCAATACTGATAATAATAACAGCTCATTTGAATGCTTACCAGGTGCCAGGCGCCCTTCAAAACACTTTACCTCTGTTAACGAATCCAGTCTTCACAGTAACCATTCGAGGTAGGTACAATTATTATCCTGTTTTGGAGATGAGGAAACCGAGGCACAAAATCATTAAGTAACTTTCCTGGGGTCACATGCTGCAAATGGCAGAGCTGGGATGCAAACCCAGGAAGTCTGGCCCCAGAGTCTATGCTTAGAATTGCCCTGCTGCCTCCTGGTACACCTACTTTGAATGAGTGAATGCATTTAAGTGGGGAAAAATAAAGAAAAAGAACCACATCTTTGGAAATGGGAATTTAACAAACTTGCACATTACAGACACCCCCTAAGCCAAATGACAAGAACTGAACCATGACACTCAGCCACATGTCCTATTCTGAGGATGGGCAGGTCAGAAGATAAGAGCAAGGTGCCAACACCCACAGAGAACCCAGCAGGTAGCAAGAGGCACCCAGGCAGCACCTGCCTGCCCAGCCCCGGGCTGCTTCCACCCACAATGCCATGGAGCTTCACTCAGGTGGCCCTGGGCTCTTAGCCGCAACAGTGTAGAAACTGTTTCCACACTTGCTTGCAGCCTGCTGCCCAGCTGGGACTATGTGTCAGGAACGCCAGCACTGAGCACCATGGTGGGCTCTGTGAGCACGAGCCAGTGTGCCCACACAGGTAAGCTCCCACGCAACCTCTAGGCACCTGCCCAACACATGTGCAGTCAAGCTGTTTATGGCGGGGGCAAGTTAAACACTTCTCTGGGGCTTCATTCAGGAATGGGGCAAATGTGCAAATGGAAGAGAATGGAGAAATAAACAGAGGCCCCTGATGTCCCATCCCAGTACTTGTTCTGGAGTCTTCAACTTGGACAAATACTCATAGTTCTGTTTTTCTCACTGATAGGCATGAAAAACTTGCTTTGCTGATTTGGAAGCATTTTCTTTCCTTATCAGAACACTTATCCCCCTTCACTGCAATTGCTCTTTAAATGGTCATTTCCCAGCAGACGTTAAGGCAGCTCCATAGGAACAAGAATCATGCCTGCTTGCTCATCTCTGTATGCCCAGGGCTCACCTTGCAGATGTTCACATTTCTGTTGAATGAACGCACAAGTAAATAAATAAATGATCATAGCAACAGATCTAGTCAATGGACCAGCTCACTGATAGCCAGTTTTTCTCTCCAAAAGTCTTGATTCCCCTAAGGGTTAGGTGGGATTATATGACTTGTTCTACCAATAAGTTGTGAATGGAGAACATGTATTTCTGGTCTGGGGCAGTGACGGTTGGTACAAGACCCAGAGAGCTTTCCTTTCACCTGTCAGGGTGATTGCCAATTTTCCAGATGATGAGCTTCCTCTCAACCTGGATCCTGTAGTATGAGTGAGAAATAGACCTTTGTTGTTTGAAGCCACCAAGAGTTGGAAGTTATTTGTTATTGCAGCAAAACCTAGCCTTTCCTGATTAATAGATGTTCAGTCTAGATAAGTTTGTCAGGGGCCTACAGAACAGAAGAGCCCCAAGAAACTATCCTCTAGAACAGCGCAATAGAACTTTCTGCAATGATAGAAACGTTCTCCTAAAGAACTCCATAATGAAAGCTGCTAATTCATTGCTCCTTAAAAATCTTTTAAACTTTGACAAGCTATGCAATAGTGTTTTGTCTTGCCCCATTTTTTTGCCAGCCTGGGTGATCGGGGCTGGCTATCAAAGGCAGACCACAAGATCACTCACAGAATGCACACCACGCTTCTTGCTTTAAAATGCAAATGAAAAACAGATATTACCCTCATTAAATGCCATCTGAAACACAGACCTCAATTTTTATCAGCTTTGGGGAAAAGAGACAATTCAATCTCAATGTAATATCTAGAGACAGAGCTGAACATTCCAAGGCTCCAAATTGCATTCCTTCCGGTCTGTGATTTAAAAAAATTTATCCTAATGATGATGTATTCATTCAGGCTGCTGTCTCCTAGCCCCCTGCAGGAGGAGGCTGTCTCTTGAATCTAATACACTAATTTGCCATTCAAAAGTGCGACCTCTCCCCACCCACTCGCCTTGACTCTAGAGGAGAACAATTTGTGGTGTGAAGGGGCTGGCTCTATGGAAAAGCCCTGGTTAGGAGAAGCGTCCACGAATACAGTTATTACCCAATTCATGTGTGCTATTTAAGGGCCCACAGCATCCTGCCACTGCCATTGGTATACAAAGTTACATTCTCATGAAAGGAAACTATCAATTATTGAGGGCCCATTGTGGCCGGGCTCTGTACTATGTTTTATGTACGGAATCTCACTTAATCCCAAGAGGGAGGGATTATTGGAGTCATTTCTGGAGCTGAGGAAAACTGAGACTCAGAGACCATAAGAAAATTGGTATTCAGATCCAACTCTGCTCAATCCCAAATTTCTGTTTTTTATACAATGTTTAAAACATGTGACATCTCCATCACTCTTTGAACAAAATAGGGGGGAAAACAAGAAGCCTGAGAAAGGAGAACAGGCACTAACTTTTAGGAGTCGGAACACGTGGGCTCGAGTTCAGTGTTCACAGGACCCCAGGTGAATGTCTTGTTCTCTCTGGGCCTCATTGCTTCATCTGTGAATGGAGTCACTGCCATGGTCTTCACAGCTCAATATTTTTGCTGGCCTGGATTTACAACCACAAAGACTGCTAATCTTAACCTCAACCTCCCTAGACAATCTTCCCAAAGTTAGATTTTGTTTGTTGCTGCTGCTCTTCGATTAGTAAGGGTCAGGTCAGCGTCGGGGGGCGCTGCAGTCACAACCAGTCTAAATCAAGTTTATGGCTTCATTGCGGAAATAGGGCAACTCAAATGTTTGTCATTCTTTTTTGTTAGTACACTTTTTATTTTAGAATAGTTTTAGATGTAAAGAGAATTGGCAAGGATAATATAGAGAGTTATCATATACCCCACACCCCTCTATTTTCAGTGTCTTATATTACTACAGCACACTTGTCACAACTAATAAGCCAATAATGATGGACCATTATTAACCAAACTGCACACGTTATTTTTCTTTTCTTCATTTTATCTATGCCCTGTTTCTGTCCCAAGATCTCATCCAGTATACCGCATTGCATGTTGTAGCCATGTTTCCTTAGGCTCCTAGAGGCTGTGATGGTTTCTCAGATTTCCGTTATTTTTGGTGACCTTAACGGTTTGAGGAGTGCTAATCAGATATTTTGCAGAAGGCCCCTCAATTTGGGCTTGTCTGGTGTGTTTTTCACATGCTTAGACTGTGGTTATCAGTTCTGGGGAGAAAGACCACAGAAGGAAAGCACCATTCGCATCACATCGTATCAAGGGTGTATACTATCAACGTGATTTACCGCTATTAATACTGATTACATGGCTGAGGTGGCATTTGCTGTATTTCTCCACTGGAAAGGTACATTTTCTCCCCTTTCCATATGGTATTCTTTGCCAGGCAGTCACTATGTGCAGCCCACATGTAAAAGATGGAGAGTTAGCCTCCATTGCCTTGATGGGGGAAGCATTCATTTTTGTAAAGTAGAACCATGCAGGCAATAACTCTGAGGGAACAGTTTCCAACTCTAAGCTTATTGCTCCTGAAACAGCTGAGCCAGGACGTTGGTGAAATGTAATCATTGCATCCAGCCTTTGAAAGGGACATTCCCTAATGATGAGGGCAAACTGCTCTATAAAAGTAGCATACATAAAGCCTCCTGCACAAAAGACAGTGCTCCGTAGTAAATATGCCTATTCACACAAGACTTTACTGCTCGCAACATTCAGTCTCACTCTCCCCTACAAATCACATGCATTTAAATATTACATATAAAGAGCTTTTAGAAATCACTAAGAAAAAAGCACAACGCATCTTTCCAAATGAGCAGAAGAGATGAAAAATAAATTCACATAAGAAACACAAATGGATACATGGACAGTAAATATACTTACATGCGTATACACCAGAGTCTAAAGTGGTTATTTCTAAGGTAGGGGTGGAGATGGAAAAATTATAGGGACTCTCATTTTCTACTTTATGCATTTCTGAATATTAAACAAGGGATTTTTTGTCATTATTTTTTTAAAAAGCAACAAAATATTCTTCAAGTAATAAAGTTATGTTTATTAAAATGTATATGGTATTGTTTCTAATCTGATATTGGCTAATAGAAGCTGAAGTCTGCTTTAGACTCCGTCTTTCACTTAACTGTTTCTTGCAGCCAGGGAGAACCTGCAGGCTTTGGAAGCAGATGGCTGGTGTGGTAAAACATGATGTGACTATTTATTTGCATCTCTTAATTGGACATTTAGCATTCAAGGTCACCCCGTCTTATATGTTTATAATAAGAAATTACCGATATCATTTTTCTTTGCTAGGTTTTCAAGATTTGGCAATTAAGACGATGACACAGGAAAACCATTGTTCACCAGGCAATTGTAGTTCTACTTGGCTTTTCACTGGAAAAAACTTGTCATGTGTAATTTCTGAGGAAGTATCATTATTATTCTACATCCTCTTGCTTTGGTTGTTAAGTAAATATATATGTAGACAACTTCTGGCTGAAGGCATTGTTACATTGAAGACCATTTTGGCAGCCCAAGGGAATCACAATTAAGTCTGTCATCTCTTTATAACTTGTATCATGGAATGAGAAAAATTAAGAATAACTGGATCCAAAATTTAAGTGTAAAATAAATTTATCTTCTTGAAAAGATGATACTTAAACAAAGACACTGATATCTTGAGGTGTTCAAATAAGAGAAAAATAATGTGGTATTAAAATTCAACGTATCACTGGTGAGTAATAAGCGTGTAATAGAAAGTGTGAGCCTGACGTGTGCTATTGAAACGCGAGGAGAGAGAAGAGTGTGAGAGCCGCTGGCCAGGCAGGGACAACACCACTTCTGCTTCGTCTCCAGAGAAAGAACCTAAGATGAACACAGACGGGAGCAAGAGAAATCAATGCCCACTTATTTTAAGGCGTGATTCTATGTGCAGGAAAGATGCTCACAGGAGTGCTATGCATTTATTTGTCTGA
Organism: Propithecus coquereli; assembly: GCF_000956105.1. NCBI lineage: Eukaryota > Metazoa > Chordata > Mammalia > Primates > Indriidae > Propithecus > Propithecus coquereli. Next base: position 5,706,604 of record NW_012136080.1, read on the forward strand.
CAAAGGCTAGAGCCGTGGTCACAGCCCTGACCTGGGAGGGATTGAATTAGCTTTGAAGTTATTGTTCTGGGCCTCTGAATAACTTCTAGTCTGCTGTTCACTGAAGAGCTGAAGAAAATATGTTTGCACACATAATGAAACCTCTTCTATCATCAAGTTTTTATTTACCTGTCAGGACTGTTAGCTGTTAGCAGCCAAAATAACTTGAGAAGCTACTGAGAATATGAGGGAAGTGTGCGTTGCAGGCTTAAGGCAGGTGTGTGATTTCAGCCGTCTTAGAGACGGACAAAGCTTTTAGAGCGTTCTTTCGGGAAATCCCATTGGAAAAATCGTTTGGAGTATTTTTTATTTTTTTGGTATTTTTTGGGGGGTGTAGGGACTTGGTACTGACTCTGTTTGGAACATTTAAATCTTTCAGATACCATTTTCTAACAAAAATTCTTTCCTACAGATTTCACTCAGAAAGAGTTGAGATGAAAGAGAGGAGCCCTAAAATTATTTTACCAATTCCAAACCTTCAAACCACATCAGAATATCTTTATTGGAAAGCGTTACCCAATTTGGTTACAATCTTTCTTTCCACAAGCTGAAAACAACCAGGTTGTGATAGAGGAAAACTTCTTTTTTTTTTTTTTTTTTTTTTAGACAGAGTCTCACTCTGTTGCCCAGGCTAGAGTGCCGTGGCGTCAGCCTAGCTCACAGCAACCTCAAACTCCTGAGCTCAAGCAATCCTCCTGCCTCAGCCTCCCGAGTAGCTGGGACTACAGGCATGCGCCACCATGCCCGGCTAATTTTTTATATATATTTTTAGTTGTCTGATTAATTTCTTTCCATTTTTAGTAGAGACGGGGTCTCGCTCTTGCTCAGGCTGGTTTCGAACTCCTGAGCTCAAACAATCTGCCCGCCTTGGCCTCCCAGTGCTAGGATTACAGGCGTGAGCCACTGCGCCAGGCCGGAAAACTTCTTTTTTAATCTGGTAGAGACTAGTTAAAAATAAAATTCAGTAAAGTGTCTAAATCAGACCCTCATGATCTCTGAAGTTCTGATTCATTGTCAAAACCCAGTCTAAGAAATTTCTTTAATTCTCGGGCAGTCTGTTTTGGAGAACAATCTCCTCAGATGCACACTCCTTATAGCCAAATGCTCAAATGATTCATTTTCCAATTTCTTGCACCAACTTCTGCCAGAAAACAGTTTTCATGTCCTGCTAAGCTATTGGAGTTTCTGTTAATATATCTGATAATGTAAAAAAATACTGTTGCCATTGAGAATCAAAAAGAATCAAAGACAGTCTCCACAGGAAGATCAAAGGGTATTCCAGCTGTCTCAGGTGTCTGGCTTTTAGCAAACTTGGACAGTTTGTGGTCCCTTGGGCTAAAGACATTGTGATGAATTGTATGCTCAGTAGGCATCTGGTACGTCATAGTCCACATCATCTCTTTGCCAAACCCTCGCCACCCACAAAATAAATTGTCCAAACAGGCACCTTCCGTGTTTTAGTCAAACAAAGACATGTGAGGCAATAAAAGCCACTAGAAAGAAAAATACTTTCAATTAAAAGATGTCCCCCACACAAAAACTTCAGTTATTTGCACATCACTACTGAGACCTTTGCCATTACCTAGGACCACTGTTCAATTAGGCTGAACCATATAAACTTGCCAATATTTGGACCTGACCTACAAAACCAGAAATTTTGGATGGTTCAATTTAATATTATTTACTTAATTTTTTTCTTCAATTTGACCAACTTTAAAATCTCATACTTAATTCAGCAATTATACTCCTTGATATTTATCCAAAGGAGTTGAAAATTTGTGTCCACACAAAAACCTTCACAGGCAGGTTTATAACAGCTTTATTCATAATTGCCGAAACTGAGAAGCAATCAAGATGTCCTTTCTCATAGGTGAGTGGATAAATAAACTGTGCATCCAGACAATGGAATATTATTCAGTACTAAAAAGAAATGATCTCTCAAGCCACCAAAAGACAAGGAGGAAACTTAAATGCATATCACTAAGTGAAAGAAGCCAATCTGAAAAGGCTACATAGTGTATGATTCCAACTATATGACAATCTGAAAAAGGCAAAACCATGAAGACACTAAAAGGATCAGTGGTTGCCAGGGGTTAGTAGAGAGAGAGGGAGGAGCAGGAGGAGCACAGAGGATTTTTAGGTCTGTGAAACTACTCTGCACGATACTGTAATGGTGGATACACGTCATTACACATTTGTCCAAACCCATAAAATGGATATTACCAACAATGAATCCTAATGTAAACTCTGGTCTTTGGGTGATAATGATATGTCGGTGTAGGTTCATCAGTTGTAATAAATGTCCCGCTGTGGTGCGGGGTGTTGGTAACGGGGTAGGCGATGTATGTGTTGGGGGAGGGGACACATGGGAACTGTCTGTACCATTCTCTCAATTTTGCAATGAACCTAAAACTGTTCTAAAAAGATAAAATATATTAAAAGAAAAAAAAAACACAACCTTAAATTAGTACTAAGTATGTTAGTCCTTAAGCATACTGCGATAGAAAGTCTCCAAATGCGCCCACCACCGATTCCTTCCCTCCCTGTACATTCACGCTGCTTCTCTCATCAAATGATAGAGCCCATTTCTCCTTCCCTTGGTTCTAGACTGGCCTTGGGACTTTCTTTGACCAAGAGAACGTGGCAGGAGTGAAGCAATGACAGTTCTGAGCCTAGGCTTTATGAGGCTTCCAGCTGCCACCTTGCTCTCTGAAGAGGAGCCAGCCACTAGGTAAGAAATCTGAATACCAGAGACCACCCTGCCGTGAAGAAGCCCAGGTGCTATTTGCTTGGGGAGGTCATGTGCAGGACAACTGAGGGACCTGGCAGACAGTAAAAACTAAGGCCCCAGACATGTGACTCCAGTTGAACCATCTCAGCTGGCTCTCAGCAATTTAAGTCATCCTGGGTGAGGTCCTAGACACCGTGGGTTCAGATGAGCCATTTTTGCTGTAACCTATCTGAATTCACAGCCTACACAATCAATGAGCATAATAAAATGTATGTTGCTTTAAGTCACTAAGTTAAAGAACAGATAATTGAAACACTCTGCTTGAGGAGAACTGCCTCATGGCTAAGACCACAGATCCTGGAGCTGGACTGCTCCAGATCTCAGCTTAACTACTTTCCAGCTGTGAGACCCTAGGTAAATTATGACTGTGGTAGGTTGCTACATTGGTGGTCCCCAATGAACCACACCTCCTAGTATTCACACCTTTGTGCAATCCCCCTACACTGACTCTGGGCTTGACCGTGTGACTTGCTTTGGTCAATGGGACATTAGCAAGTATGACACAAGCAGAGACTTGATAAACACTTGCACAGTGACACTTATCCTCTTGGAACGCTTGCTCTTGGAGCCCTCAGCCATCCTGTAAAGAAGTCCAGCTGCCTTGCCGAAGAGATCACATAGAAGAAAAAACATATTCCCAGCTGGCCCCAGATATTCCAGCCAGCCAAAGGCAGGCACCAGATATGTGAGTGAACAAGAGCAGAACCATCCCGCTGAGCCCAGCCCAGATCACAAATCAAAAATTAGTAACAAATAATTATTGTTTAAAGCTTAAGGTTAGGGATGGTTTGTTATGCAGCAATAAATAAAATAGAAATAATATCCATGAAATCATAAATGTGATTAAATAATATTTTCCCTAGCACACATTAAAATTTTAAAAAAGTCAATCAATGCACCACCTAAAATTCTTATATACCACCAAATAATTCACTTATCAGATTTTGGGAAACACTGGTTTAACAGGACAAAAATAACAATGATAATAAGTATAATAGCAATCAATAATTGAATATCTACTCTTTTCCAGACCTCAGGCTAAATGGTTTATATGCATGACCTAATTTGATCCTCCTAACAACCAGGTAGGTGCTGTTATTATTCTCATTTTGTAGATGAGGAAGCTCAGAAAGGTTAAATATTAATAATTTGCCAAAAGTCACATGACGGTTGCCTTTGATGACTCTTACATCTTTTTTTATGGAATAGAAATGCCCCTCCATCCAAAAGAAAATGAATGAGATCTACTCTATGTATTAATGTGTTTCTCTATTTTTAAGTTATGAATGGCTGACATCTTGCTTATATCATATTCAGGGTCTACTTCAGGTGAAGAAGCTCGGGCTATGGACATGCTCCTCACCCTCCCACCACCTGCCCACCTCTGCTCCTGCTGGGGCCTGTCAGGACCAGGGCATTGTCCTCCTTAGAGTCATGCTGGCTCTAATAACCAACAGTAGTCATTGCACATTTATTATGTGCTCAGCTTTCTGCTGAATGCTGGAGTGGGAATGGAAGGTTGAAAAGAGATTCAGAATAACTGCAGAATAGGGTTCCAACCCTCAAAGAACTTGTGTATTTGTTAAGGAGACCAGACTAGTTCACACACCCGAAATAACAAAGTAAGGCCATTTAAAATGATGTGCTAAATTACACAGAACAGATATGCTACAGAAGTTGGGAGGGAAGGAAAAAACCCGGGAGGATGAACGGAAAAAACAATTCTTGCCTGCCTCAGAAGTGAGCGTAGGTTTTACAAAAATTGGAGCTGAGAGGAGAGGGCACTCTAGGTAAAACACCCCAGGAAAGTACATGGTGGTGAAAACAATCATGAAACAAAGAGACAGATTGGGGATGAAAACAGAGTTTGGATCCATAGGCCAGAATGACTGAACAAAGACCATGTAAAATTCACCTCGTGTCCCCTGCCCAGCTCAGGGCCTGGAACACAGTAAGTGCTCATTGAATAAACATGAGTCAGGCATGGAGAGGAGGGTCCTCTCCACGGGCAGGGGAAAAAGTGACCTGTGGAGTATTTGTGGGTGGAAGGCTGGATTGCAGAAAGGAAGACTGGGAGGCAAGGAAGGGTACTTCCAAGGACCAAATAGGGATAGAGCCAGAGACCACACTCACGACCTTACAGGAGGGATCTTAGGGGCAGTCCAAGGATCCCAGGCCTAGAAGAGAGCATCCTATCCTCTAATGGACCCTGCTGGCCTGAGACAAGGGCTTCCCTGCCCTGTCCCAGCAGGTGTCAGACACAGAAGCTCACCCCACCTACTGAGGGACATAGGAAGCTCACAGCAGCTTCCTTCACTGGCCTCAGACAGAGCTCAGCAACCAACTTCAGAAACTGCCCTTGGCTTCACAATGACCCACTTCTTCCCTCCAGCAATAACCATTCCCTCCCACCTCCCATCTTTGCCCTGGGCCTGGCCAGCAATCAGTTTCTGAATCCAGCATGAAGAGGGAAGGAGGACCCCCAGCTACTCGGGAGAGGACTGAACACTCACTGTGCTTTGGAGGTCTCTAACGTCTCCATCAGACCACGTGATCTGTGTGTCTTCTTCAACGTCTTTTGCCTACATGCCACACCCGGTGCCTACCATGGTGAGACTCTTCTGGTGCCCAGAGTCAGCAAAATCCAAGCAGGCTTTCTGGCTTCCTGACCGACTGAACGCTCCCAAGCACCAACACAACGTTCTCACTCTGTTCTTCAGGGAACAGTGGGCTTTGGTTTGAGGTTACCTCAAAGGAAAAACAATCTGATGTGTGATAAGCCTCTTTGGCCGCTGGCAGCACAAGGAGCGCCTATCAGACCTGGGCTCCCACTGAACAAAGCAGGGCTTTCCTAATGGGTTAGGCTAAAGCATAGCCCTAGTTTTTGGTGAAAAGAAACCAGCTGAAACTCCAGGCCAAGGCTGACACATGGGAAACCTTCTAGGAGAATTATAAATAAGCAAAAGAAGTCGTTCTTGGGGATCTGCAGAACTAGAAAAGCAATTTCATAAGCGTATACATTTCCAACAGCACCTCTGCAAAAACAGCTCAATTTGAGATGTTCGTTTGCATCAGAATAGTCATGAATATTCAAAAGTCAGCCAGTGTTTCAGAACCATTGTCTATTCCTGGCGCTTTCATCTTCCCCTTGAAAAGCAGATCATGGGTTTTCAAGAAAGGTGGGCTTGGCTGGTCTTGGCACTACTATGCTTAGCAGGAAAGGGGATGACTATTTTCTGTTTCTTAATATTAAAAAAAAAAGCCTCAGCTGGTGTTAAATCTTTGCTCTTTCTTCTGATCAGGATAAGGAACATGCCAAAGACCTCGAATCTGGCCTAGGGAAGTACTTTTCAAACTGCTGGGCAGAGCTTTCTGTTCCTGCACATGCAGGTTTCTTAAAGAGAAAATCCTGCCAGGGTCATGAGCCACTTCTGTGGGATGTACACAGGCCTGAGACTTGGGAGATTCCCATGATACTACTCAGGTTCTCTAGGTTGCTTTGGCCAAGCCACTTATCTTTTGTGCCTTAGTATTTACTTAATATTTTGCACCTTAATTGGTCAAATAAAGGGTCATATGTATCCGTCCTTCCTCTCTTCTTTTGCCTCGGTTTTACAAAGCTAAACAAGATGATACTGTGCAGATGAAAGTGTTTTGAACTCCTTGGAGGGAAAGCAAAAGCCATGGACAAGTCAGCGGTGTCTATCATCTAGTGAAGATTTCCTGGCCAGAAAGCAATGCAATCTTACGACTCACAAGGTATTCCCTTAGGCGGTTTTCATGTTGCCATTTGAAAGACAAACAACCAAAAAATTAAATAAATAAAAAAGGAGACTCATTAGTCTACCATTTGCTGAGATGATTGACAGCTATTCCTAGTTTTCTTTGCTAAAAGTTGATTTCCCTAACATTTCTTCCTTATGCTCCAAACTGATAAATGGCTCAATAACAGGTTTAAGGTGGGTTATGAGAGAAGGAGATGCAGGAAGCTTGAATTGACACAGAATTAATAAGGAATTCATCTTTTTGCCCCCACCATATTCTAGCTGAAGTTCATTTTATGGTCGCCTAAGCTCTGTCTAAATTGTTCAATTTATGTGACAAAGTCTTGATGGTATCTCTTTAAGGCTGTCAGAGAAGCCTTATGTCAATTCAGAACTAAAGTCATGGTTACGAAAGTGCCTTTAGTGAAAAATGACAATGTGGGAAGTCTTACCTGTTCTCTTGCAATTATTTCCATATTCAATTTGCAAGATAAAAGATGAGTGCCTCTCCACCCACCTACACCTCTGCAATCAGGCTGTGCTCTTTCTATTTATTCCTCGGCATCCTCAGGTTGGCCTCAAATTGCTACATTCAGTCCTTGAATGTTAGTGCTGGGGAAGACTTGGGGGATTTTCTAGCCTAGCTACAGCAGAGGACCTGAGCATGCCAGAGATAGAATTGTTCAAAATGAAGAGTTTTATTAACCAGGCATTTTATAAAACAAAACAAGGCTGGGCGTGGCGCCTCACACCTGTAATCCTAGCACTTTGGGAGTCCAAGGTGGGAGGATTGCTTGAGGCCAAGAGTTCAAGAACCAGCCTGAGCAACATAGCAAGACACTGTCTCTACAAAAAATAGAAAAATTAGCCAGGCGTGGTGGCGTGCCTGTAGTTCCAGCTACGTGGAAAGCTGCGGCAGGAGGATCGCTTGAACCCAGGAGTTCAAGGCTGCTGTGAGCTATGATGATGCCACTCCAGCCTGGGCAATAGAGCAAAACCCTGTCTCAGAAAAAAAAAAAAATGCATTGCTGTTATAAGACTGTAAATGATCTAAGTCCAAAGTAGAAGTCTGGGGATGGGCTGCATCAGGACGGGGAGGGCATACTGCCCCCTGGATTGGTGGAGAACAAACACCTCAGCTTCCATGCTCCTCAGTGGGGCAATTCCTGTGTGTGTTCTGCACAGTCCCAGGAGTCCCCAGTGAAACTGACCTCTTGCTACCCACAGCAGCTCACTCTTTACTGGCTTCCCCGCTTTCCCATGCCCTCCCAGTGCTTCCTGAGATCACCTCCCAAATAAACTACTTCCACCCAATTCCTTGTCTCAAGGTCTGCTTTTGATAATGGGGAAGTTTACACATCAGAAAGCCATCCTCCTTAGAGGAGTGATTCTCAACCAAAGATGATTTGGCCCCTCAGAGGACACCCGGAAAAATCTGGAGACGTTTTTGTTGTCACAGCTTGGGGAGGGAGTGCTGCTGGCATGTCATGGGTAGAGGCTGGGGATGTGGCTAAACACCCTACAATCACAGGGCAGCCCCCCACAACAAGAATTATCAGGCTCAAAACGTCGGTAGTGTCCAGGGTGGGAGATCCTGCCTTAGAGTATGTGTTCCTCGTGTCTCATATGATCAGCTCAACTTACTAGCTTAAAAATTGTACGCGGGTCCATTTTTGGATGATGAGCTCCCAAAGAGGAACCATCTAGGCCATTCCATCGCCTCTTCTTTTGTAATAATAGAAGAGTTATTTTCTGGAGTGTGGCCCCTGCAGCTACAAATGTGACAGTGGTGATACTGAAGGGGACAGGCTGGCATTCAGTTAGGGCAGCGTGGATCATGATTGGCAACTTCAGGGATACCACAGAGGTCTGACAGGCAAGGCACCAGCTCATTCATATGTTAGGGCCGGCAAACACTGCAGTGCAATTGAACATATGCATATTAGATGCTAAAATAATTTGGAGGTAATTGTGCTATTTTTAATAAAATTTATCTAAACTCCTAAAACAATGTTAAATGTACCTACATAGGTTCCAGACATTCTGAGTAAACATAATATTGTATTGTAGCTCATTTTACAGATGAAGAAACCGAGGCTTAGATTAAGAAAGCCGTTCTTCATCACATAACTAGCTAGGTGCCAAATCAGGACTGGAACACAAATATCTGAACTCCTACCCCATTACTCCTTCACCCAGGGGCAGACAGCAACATATGGGAGAGCCCAGTATTTTATTGCTGGGTGGATTATATAAGCCTAGCAGATGGCTAACACTGAAGCCAGCAGTTTTTCAAAATTCCCAAATCCTAAGAAGTGTCAGTCTCATTGCTGTGAACAGAGCCCATCTTTCCTTGTACCTTCAAAAGGATAGCTATAACAACACACACACACACACACACACACACACACACACACATGCACACCCCACAGTCCTTATGCTGGAAAACAATATAGGAAATTAAGCTTTAAGAAACTTTTAAAATTCCAGGTGAAGGTCAAGAGAGAAAAGGGAAATCAAGCTTATACTACTAAGAATCTGGAGGAATTCTATCTCGGATTTCTTAAGAAGGTACCATAGATACCTAAAGAAAACATCCAATAACCAAAAAGCGTGCTTTAAAGAACCATACAAGGGGCTTAACTTGATGGACAAGGAAACTGAGGCACAAGGAAGATAAGAAGCACGTGCAAATCCACATGGCAGGAGCTAGAACATTCTCTGCCCATTACTGTAGAACGCTCCTGTGAAGCCAATTCTCTAATATGGTTCTCATTTAAAAAATGACAGCCATCAAATATTGACATAGTTCTCAGCTTGAGTGTTTATGTGCAACCCAAGAGGCAAAAAGGAAGAGGTGAAATAAAACTTACTGTCTTATAGTGATTTCTGAGTTCTTTTCTTCTATAGTCATCTACAATTTCAATTTGCTCTATGGTTTCATGAAGAAATAAATTCCTACCAAGTTCTGGATTACAAATTTGGGAAAGCAGTTAGCATCTACTAGAAATGAAATAAACATGTGATATGTAACCACATAGTCTTTGATCCTATAGGAGACAGGTGAGAACAGCTGAATTTTTGCAGCTTTCACTTTAATTAGAAAATCAATTCAAAGCAACTTATTTTTTTAGCTCATTGATATTTTTTCTTAAATTTAGGGAAAATGACTAGAAAATCCATGTGCTGGGCTTTTAAAATTTTTTTATTCTAACTAGACTCCACAGCACTTGAATGCTAGAAACAGAGCAAAACTAAGTGGCTCAAAACAATAAGAAGGCATTACTTCTCATGGATTGTGGGTTGACTGGGTGGTTCTGCTGGTCTTACCGGGGCTCCCTACGGAAGGTCACCTAGGCTGCTGGGCCTCCTCTGTATGGGCTTTCACCTGTGCTTCTGCATGACATAGTGGCCGCAGTGTTCAAATGAGCACAAACAGAAGCTGCACAGCCGAGTGAGGTCTGGGCTCTAGAGTTTGCACATCACTTCCACATTCCCTTGGGCAAAGCAGGTCACAGGGCCACCCCAGTTTTAAGAGGCGGTAAGCTCCACCTCTGGATGGAGGAGCAGCAAAGTCACCTTGCAACAAAGATCCAGGCGTAGTGTTATGGGATAACTTTGTGCTAGTAACACAATCGACCACAATAGCCCTCAACTCGCCTCACTCACATTTGGACTGTGTTTTCACCATGTTCCACTTTCACTTCACAAATCTCCCAGCCATTGCATGAAGTAAAAATAGCTCGTCACATAGCCAGTGACTGCTGGAGAATCTTGCAGTAAGCCAGTGAGCAACGGGCTCGTGCCCAAAGTAAGGCAGAGACTCAAAGCCATGGACAAATTCAGAAAGAGCCATTTTCTAAGAAAGAAGCTAACAAGAACCCATATGCCATGATCTTTCTTCCCTGAAATAGTTAATCCAAATGTGAGGCTTTGGAATTGTTTTGCTTATGGTTATCACAGTCCGGAAACCAGGTTATCTCAATAGCGGCAAGTGGCAGCCACGGGGATGTGCCGCTCAGATCTCCCTCAAGAGAGAACCTGCTGGGATGAGGGCAGTTGGCTGACAGTGTCCACCTGCCACACTCTTGGGATTCGCCAGTTTTCTTGCGAGGACAAAGTCTCCTCGGGCTGCCCCAGGCAATGACCGAGCATAGTGGAAGTACCAGAGAGCAGGGACATTTCTCTTCTGGGCTTCCCCATAGGTCTGGCTGAGATTTCTTAGAGCTAACTGTTCATGTATTATTTAAGAACTCCTTTCCTCCCCTCGAGGTCAGAAAAATATTAATCTATACTTTTTCCTCATAATTTTAAAGTTTTGCTTTTGTAAATAAAGACTTTCATTCATCTGGTGATTCTGGGGTATGGTGTGAGGTAGGAGTCCGGTTTCACTTATATCCACACGGATAAGCACATTTTAGCTCCACTTATCATGGAGAACATCTTCTCCCCACCGCCAAGCCCGCCCTGCCACATATCGAAGTTGCATGCGTAGGCCTGTGGCAGAGCTCTCTCTTGTAATCTGCTGTCGTGCCGGTACCTACCACCCCGTGTCTGTTACAAAGCTTCAGAAGCAGGTGGGTTATCTGTAGGGTAAGCCTCTCCTTATTCTCCTTCTTCAGAAACGCCTTCGCTATCGCTGTCCCCTCACTCTTCAGATAAATTTTAGAATCAGCCTCGAGTTCTATGAAAAACCTTGTTGATGTTTTGCTTGGGATTGCATCGCGTCTATAGATCAACTTGGGGAGATTTAACTTTTTTTCTTGGCCTGTTCTTATATGCCTGTCTTCCTGCTGTTCTGCATCCAGATGTGGGGGAATCAACGACTCCTTATATAGACCTCACTCCATTTGTTTCTCAGCTTCCTTCCTTACTCCCAGGTCTTCTCATTCTAAGCGTCGAGACTTTGAATCCGTTCCAGAGATCAATTCACTTCTTTGCTGTACCTTAAAGGACATTTTTTTTTCATTTATATCTTTACAGTTTTTCTGATGAATATGCATTATTATCACCATAAAATGGACAAACAAAATGGTTATCTCATCCCCTTGGTGCCAACTTCAAGTCCAGCAGTGAATTTTCTGACAGGATCAGCCTACGCGGCCAGTATGCGCTCCCAGGTCAATGGCAGGCGTTGGAGACCGCACACATGTGCCTGATGCATCTCGTCCTCGGGACCCTTCTCAACACAGCCCCGCAGGCAGCCGCTGCCAATTCACTGGAGTTTAGCACATGAGGATCATTCATTCTTCCTTCTGGATCTGTGTTGCATGAATAATTCTGAGGAAGACAGTCCTGGTTGCCGGAAAGAGCACTGGACATGGAGCCAGGCACCCCAGGGTGCAGGTCTGGCTCTGCCGCCTTCTAGCAGAGGACTTTTTTCTTGGGACAGCCACTCCCCTCACCCTCAAGCCTCCTCTTCTGTGCAATTAGGAAGTTGACCTAAGTGCTCTCCGAGGCGTCTGCCTGCTGTAGCACCTGATGTGATTCTAAAGTCTGTTTTTCCCAAGGCACTGAGAGGGGCGTGAAAAATAACAGTGATGATAATAATGCCACACATCAAGGGCCTCCAAAGCACTTTGCATGTATTATTATTCCATTCACTGCTCATAATATCTCATGTTGGTATTGTTCTCCCCGTTTTACAGACAGAGAAACTAAGGAATACAGAAGGAAAGTACCTTGTCTGAGGCCATCCAGCAAATCAATGGATGCAGCTTTGAACCCAAATCTGACCATAGCAAATGCTACCTATGTGCTGCCGTGTCCCCACAGCACTCTCTGTTCCAATGCACTCTGCTGCAAGCGTCAGCCACTCTCCACTCGGTGGCTTTCTCCCATCCCAGTGGGGCAGCCGGCGTTCCAGAAGCAGAGGGGAGTTAAGGCCCTGGAAGCAGCTCTCATACAGTGACAGATGGGAATTGGAGGATACATACCCCAAGGCCCTCAGCTCTTGGTCGGGATGACTCTGAGGCATGTTTGTTCCCTTCCCTGTCCCACTTCCTCTCTCCCTCACCTTTGCTTCCTGGGATCACCTCTGTTTCCCTAGCCCCCTCCAGATTTCTTCCACTTAGATTTTTGTCTCAGCGTCTTGTTCCTGGAACTTAAACCAAGACACCCTTGCACACCAGGCTATGCTGCCATGAATACTGGACGGGTGTGTCCTAGCAGAAAAATACATTTAAAATTAGTTTTTCAGGTTCTACTGAGTTCCCTTTAAGTTTGAACTGCGTATGCCAGTTATCTTGAGGTCTGTACTCCCAGAGAGAGGAGAGTTAGGGACACTCAGGTCTGTAAAGCTACAAAGGCCATGTGGCCTGAAAGAGTAGACCCCTGGGCTCTTGTTCTGCCTTCAAGCCACTTCCCGAGGCCATGGCCACAGACAAGTGTCGAACCTCTGAGGCCTACTTCTTCATTTGTGAACAGAAAGCTCTGTGATTCTGACTCTGAGATTCTAGATCTTGGACTCAAGATAACCAGCATAGACTGGCCGGGACAGCTGAGGCGGGATTGCATCACTCTGCGCAGCTGACAGCTTTGCATAAAGGAAGTACAGGCCTGGTCACTGGCAGGCAAAAAAGGTGAAAGCATAATACTAAACAAGGAAATAAGATGGATAGAGATAAAGGGCCGTGCAGTCAGTCCCAGGTAAAAATGTTCATTATAATGCAGCCTTTTGGAGAAAGATGGAACATGAATCCCACAACTACAATGTGCTCAGAGCTAAATATGTAGCTATTATGCTGATTTTCAAAGAACCGTCATATTCAATTATACCTCTGAGATATTTATTTTCATCTACATAATACTTTCACACATTTAATAACCTCTTTTTAGAATCAATATCATTTTTTAGTGGCGGAGGCATTACCGAATGCCATGTCCTCCAGCCCTGTCTTGGCAATGGCTGTTTGTGGGATCAGCAGCAGTAACTCTCGCCATTTTACACGAGGAATTTGAGAAGATGAAAAGATCTCTGGTAGAACTTGAAAACAAAGCGAATATCCCATGTGACTTTTCTCTCCTGAAGTTCTCTGTGACTCCCTGCCTGCCATCAAGCTTGGGCTTCGACGTTAATTTTTCCATCTGCTTTGGCTGCAGGTAATTTGGAGACACTGACGTCATCAGACCATCTGTTCAGTAAAACCACAGCAATGCTTTCCTCCCGAGTTGTTTATGCCTTGACAGCTACTCTGGGCTATTTTCAATATACTCTGGGCAGAGACTAAATTGTGTTCCAAATAGTCCCTTAGCATGGAATCAAAGTTAATTCCTTTTGGAATCATATATATAAAAAAGAATTGGGTGCAAATAGGGTTATTAAAACTCATGGTTAATTCCAACAAAGGAAAGCAGAGAGTTTGCATATGAGTGGTCAGACAGCATGATGTTTTCCTTCCTGATGACTTCTGACAGACTCAATTTGTCCAACCTGATCATTCCAGCTATGCCCAGGGCCTGGCACAGTGAAAGTGCTAAATAAATTTTGTGGGATGAATGATCAGTATTTCTCTTTTCTAAGGGACTCTTGAATGTAATCCATTTATATATTAATATATTCTTTCCAGTCAGCTGTCTTCCTGTGCCCAGAAAGCACTGGGAGTTAACTGTTACTTCCTCTTCAAGAGGAACGTGGGAGGGCTGCAGAGGAAACGGAGGTTTCACCACTCCAAGACCCAAAGAGACCCCATTACACATTTGCAGAGCCAGAGATGCCTCCAGAATGGAGTAGATATTCCTTTTGAATTCCCACAATGTGAAACTGATAGCAAATATTAAACCAAAAGCAAAATTGACTTGGATTCAGGACCAATTTTAGTGTAAATCATGAAGAGCGGGTCTACTTCTTAAAATAGATCTTAGGAGAGACAAGTACGACCATCATGTCTCACAAGTGATTTGACATCATAGAGTGTGCTACGTTACACAAGTATTCTGAGATCCCCTTGCTTTGCCTGAATGCTAATTTCAATTTCCATATTTAAGAAACCTCCTTCCACTCTTATCCCTTCCTCCTCCTCTTCCTCATTCCCTTCCCACACTAATTCGTGCCTCCCACACTAATTCGTGCCTAAGTCCTGTTGATTCTGCCTTCTAAGAATAGTTCTTAAATCCTCCCCATTTTTATTGTCTAACCTAGCATTATCTTAGATCAAGTTACATTCATCTCTCATCTGGAGGTCACTGGTCTTTTTACATCCATTCTTGTCCCCTCTAATTTGTTTTCCACAAGTTACAATGTAAATTTGATCATATTGCCCTCCTGGTCAAAGGCCTTCAATGACACACCATTGTTTCTAGAGTGAGGATCACATTCCTTAGTATGTCCTCCAAGGCTCTGCAGGGTTGTCCTGCTGGCTCCCTCCTGCCACAGGTCCTTTGCACATGATATTTATTCTGCCTGGTCACTCTTCCCCTGGTTAATGCCTACCCATTTTTCAGATCTCAACTCTTTCCAAGTTTCTCGTTGAACTGATCGTGGTCTTGTAGACCAAGCCTGGTCCCTCTGTCTACATTGTATACGCGAATGTAAAAATTAGACATTTACTTGTGTGTTTTGCAAGACTGCAAGTTCTTCCCTAGTATTCACTTTCACCTCCTTTTTTGGTAATAAAACCCCCAATTTTAACAGGGCACATGATTTCAAAGCCTCTCTTACAGCAGGGTGTGGATGTGTGATCAAATTATGGACAAAGATTTGTAAATGGAAGTAGTGTGTCCATTTTCCAGGGCATTCCCTTCTTTATATCTTTCTCCTTCCTCTGGCTGGAATGCAGACAGGACAGCTAGAGACTGCACCATCACCTTGGACTATGAAGTGGAAGCCACATGCTGGGGATAGTGAACAATGAGATGGAAGGAGCCTGGGTCCCTGACACTGTGGGGCACTATATCAGCACTGGACTACCTACATTGACATGAGAGAGAAGTAGCCTTCTATCTTGTTTAAGCCATGTTCTTTTTAGTTTATTTATTTCAACTTGAATTTGAATCTAATTCAAATTGATTCAATTTGATTAATATGTGTCCCCCATCAGACCATAAGCTATATGAGGGCAGGGACCCTCTCTGTTTGGATGATATTTATATTTCTAGGACCCACCAAGATGTCTGGTATCCAGTAGACACTCAAATGTATTTTTTTTTTTTTTGAGACAGAGTCTGGCTCTGTTGCCCTGGCTAGAGTGCTGTGGCATCAGCCTAGCTCACAGCAACCTCAAATTCCTGGGCTCAAGCAATCCTCCTGCCTCAGCCTCCCGAGTAGCTGGGACTACAGGCATGCGCCACCATGCCCAGCTAATTTTTTCTATATATTTTTAGTTGTCCAGATAATTTCTTTCTATTTTTAGTAGAGACGGAGTCTCACTCTTGCTCAGGCTGGTCTCAAACTCCTGACCTTGAGCACTCCACCCACCTCGGCCTCCCAGAGTGCTAGGATTACAGGCGTGAGCCACCACGCCCAGCCTCAAATGTATATTTGTAGAAAGAAAAAAGTGAGGAAACAGCATATACAAAGAGACAGACATGAGAGGGGGACAATATAGTCAACAGAGGCCAGGTCATGAGGGCCTATATGTCATACCAAGAACAAGGCAGATTTTACCCTGGTAACAATGAAGGTATATCAAGTGTTTTTTGCTTGTTTGTTACGATATAATGTAATGATATGATATAATGTATTTGAGTTATATCATAGAGGTTGCTATGAGAAAGATGGATGGCAGGGAAGAGACGTTAGAAACCATCCAGTCAGTGTGGGGTTAAATAATGATGAAAGTGGGTGTTTGCAGTAATCATTAGTATTTTGTCAATGTCCAGATTCCCTCTCAGGCCATGCAGTAGGATTGTACTTCTAGGCTTCCTTACAGTTTAGTGATGCCATGTGATCAGTTTTATCAATTGAGTTGTGAGCATGAGTAATGTCTCTCACTTCCAGGTTAAACATTTAATTGCCAGCATGATACTCTCTGTAGTGTGCTTTCCCTCTGCCTTGGCAACCGCCCACATTCCTGACAGTGGCTGCTCTGTCTACCCGGGTCCCAGACATAAGACAACATGGATCAGAGTGCCCAGCTAACACAGAAAGGACATAGAGTGTGAGTGAAAAGTCAATCCTTGAAGCTGCTGAGATTTTAGGATGTTTGTTACAGCAGCATATCTTAGCCTGTCCTGACTGATAAATCAGTCAATGTCCACTTTTGGCAATGCTCTGGGCATTGGCCACGAGACACATACACAATTGAGATAGAATAAAACATTTTGAGATCAAAAAAACAGAAGATAAAGTTTTAAAATATTGTCTTCTCCATTTTCTAAAATTAACAATCAAAATCACTCCATTTTCTTGACAAATCTTTGATGTCAACTTCTAGAAATGTTATTAGAAACCCCGGTTGCCATTAAATTAATTAATCATTGAAGAGCAGTTCTAAAAATGACATCATTTAAAGCCACGCATGTCTTTCCACTTTCCATGGTGACTTTGAGTCTTCTGAATAACCTGATTCAAGTAATATTTCTTGAGTATTCCTGATATGCCGATCAGTGTGCTGGATGTGAGTGTACAAACAGCAGTAACACAAAGCCCATGCCTATTAGGTGCTCACAGTCTGGAAGCAGAAATAGGCACATAAACAAAAATCAGTTAATCTTTGTAGCTCAGTTTTCTCATTATTAGATGGGAATAATTATAGTACCTGCTTCTTGAGCTGCTATGAGAGTTAAATGTAAAATAGAAACATAGGATATACTTAATACCTGCTAGACAAACAAACAAATATGGAGTAATCAGGGTTATTATGGAGGAATTCATAAGGTGTCACGTGGGCACCCATGGAGGAGGAATTTACTAGAGAATGGCAGAGTAGTGTACACTACACACCCCATCGTCTCATATCCCATCAGTCCATCTTGGGTTCCCCTGAAGCTACATGAACATTTTCTCTGCATGCTGAGAGCTTTCCTCCTCTCCGCGTCTATGCCTGAAGAAGAGCTTTCTGTGGCACCAGTGTGGGTCTTGCTCCAGTTGTGCTTAGGACAGCCTGGAAGTGCTGGGGATTTGCCACCCCAAAGGCAATTCTCAACCGACGAGGGAAAAAGTTGGCAGAGAGACACCCGGCTTCCCTGTCCCACAGTGGGACAATTCCAGGCATGCTCTACTCACGCTACACAGTCCCTCAGAGGCCCTCGGCAGGACTGAGCCCAGTTGCCCACAGCAGTAGTCACTGAGTAATGCACACTTCATTAGTTTTTCTCCCTTCCCATCTCACTTTCTCCGCTCTCTCACCTGTGCCAAATAAACCAAGCTCTTGTTGCAAGTTTCGCTTTTGAGGGCATTCAAACTGGAGGCAGGGAGGGAAAAGTGGGAGAAGGAAGCTACAGAAAAGAAATGACATTTGAGATAGGCTTTGAAAGACAATTAGGAGTTCACCAGGTGGGAAGGTGGGAAGGGCTTAGCCAGGAACCCAGAGGCAAAGGCATGGAGGTTCGAGGGACACAGGGAGCCCGGGATACTCCAGAGTCGCTGAAGCACGGGGCTCGCAGAGGCAGAGGCAGCAGACGAGCGTGGAGAGGTCAGTAAGGGGCAGCTCAGGTAGAGCGTTGCTTGAGGAGTGTGTTAAAAGACGAGAACTATTCCTGCATTGCACAATGTCACCTATTCAAGAACCATAAAAACCCTTTATGGAAAGCTTTTCCCTTGAGTGCTGCTCCCCATTTGAGTAATCACAGGCTGAGAGTCATTAAACAGAATGTGCACTGGGGCCAGACCGGCTTAGTCACACCTGACCCCAGGATTCCACTGAGGCCCCTTGCCTCTCTGAGGCTTCAGTGAGCCAGCCAAATTGTGACACAAAACTTTTGGCTTTTTAGACAACAGCCATTGTCTTCTGTAGCAACACCAGAAACAAAGATACATTTATTCAGTGCAGATTCAACACTAGTGCACTTTACCTTAGCTGGGTGTACAGTTCTCTTCTGAGTCCAAGAGAGGACCACTGTGCAGAGGCTCCCTGGGAAGTGATGTCCTCACTGGGGTTGGGGGGCATGCAGGTTGGACAATATCTTCTCTGCTCTTGGGGTGTTAAGAAACTCAGAAAATCCCAGTGAGATGGCCAGTGTTAAATGATTCTGTTTCCATATTCTAGTTCTTCTGCTTTTGTACTCCTCTTGGTAGCTGCTCATGTTTTTACCATCATTTCCAAGGATTTGAGGATTATAAAACAGCACACCAATAGCAGCTGCTGTCAATGTCCTGCCCACGTGCCCTTGGCCTTACCACTGTAGTGTACAACGGCTTGACTTCCAACTGCCCCTGGGCTTACTTGGGGGATTGGAACCCACTCTGCCCAAACCTAGGAGGCCATACATGCTGGGGAATTAATGGCTGCCCCCTGCAGTAGCCTTCAGCAAACAGCAAGTGAGAGTTGAAGGATAAATACTCTGGTTCCTTCTCCCTTCAGGTGGGATGACTCTGAGGGGCATGTTCTACACTGACTTCTAGATCTGCCCACAGTGATAACCGGCTTCATGTTGTACCTCTTTCATTGGGGCTTCCCTTCCCTGTCCCACTTCCTCACTGCGTCAGCGCCCTCTGGGATCATCTCTCAAATAAACTACTTGCACTCAATTCCTGGTCCCAGGGTTTCCCGGGAAACCCAAACTTAGGCACCAATCACCAGTCAGTCTTTCCATTTTAGTGCCAGCTCTGGCAATGCTTTGTTTTGTAAGGATGAAAATTAGTGGAGTTTTAAGAATCATTTTGATATTTATTGGTTAGGGTTACCTATGTTGTAAGAATGTGCTGTAGAGGTGGATTTGGGTGAGGAGGGCAGGGTTATTGCAGGACTGACTGGGAAAAGAGTCCCGTAAAAATACATACTGGGAAGACAGAAATGGCTCACTGGTGAGCTAAAAAGGCAGAAAAAAGTGCTGATAGGCAGAGATAAATAAAGATGGATTTGCACTAAGAAAAGAACGGTTTCACACTTTCCCTTCTCTAGGACTACAGCACGACGGGCTGGCCACAGATGATGACTCGTCATTGGTTCACGTCAACTGGAACAACCTCGTTTCCATTACTACTGTCCTTTGCAGCTAAGAGTCCCCTTGTTGACTAGTTCTAGCCAATGAGATGTAAGAAAACCCTCTCTAGGGGATTCTAGGGAGGCTTTTGCTTTTCTGACAAAAAAGGGAGAGAGTAGGCTGTCACTGTTCCATCTTCCTTTTATTTTTTGTTAATTTTTTGTGAGTTAATGTAGATGTGATACACCTAATGGGTGCAGTGTGTGCTTTCTAGAGGCTGGGCACTCTTGTAGCCTTGACTCCAGGGGTGAAAAGATAATTTATGTGACCAAAGTATTTGTACCCCTGTAATATTCTGAAATTAAAAAAACAACCTTGAAAAATAAAAAATAAATAAATGTAAATATAAATGTAAATAAACTGGTACATAGAAATTGATTAATTAAAAAAATGTAGATATGATACCTGGAAGTGCGGCAGGCATCTTGCAGTCGTGAGGCAACTAGCCCCCATGCTAAGAATTGCACAGTGGAAAGACAGAAAGAGCCTGTCTAAGCATTAGCCTTGGCTGCTGATACGTGAAACACCTGTTACAGAGAAAAACAAACTTCTATTTGTGTAAGCAACTTTGTCTAGTGGAGTTTTCTGTTACCTGCAAACTAAGA
>NW_012136080.1:5728100-5749047 GCF_000956105.1 Propithecus coquereli
CCCCACAGTCTTATCAGCAGGCTGTGTTGTTAACATTCTGAATTTTCACTAATGTGATAGGTGAAATGTCATTTCAGTATGTTAGGTTACATTTCTTTTCAGATGAGTAAAGTTGAGCATTTTTTTCAAAATATAAGGTCCATTGGTAAATCTTGTTCTGTGAACTGTCTGCACATGTCATCTACCTATTTTTCTATTGGATTTCCACTTTCTTTTCCCTCTATTTTAAAGAGCTCTCTATGCATACGTAAGTATATATATAGATCAATGAATAGGAATTATCTTTGTCTGTAATATATGTTGCAAATATTTCTTCTCAGTTTTCCCTTGTCTTTTGACTTCATTGCAAAAATTTTTATTCTGAAAACATGTTAAACCCACAGAAAAGTGGCAGTGGCCAGAATAGTAAAAAAAATTATTTTATACCCTTTACTCAGATTCTCTAATTGTTGACTTTCATCACATTCATCACATTTGCTTTATTTCTCTTTCATTCTAAACATTTGAGAGTAAATTGCAAATATTGAATCCCTTTCCCCCTAAAATACTTCAATGTGAAATTTCCATAACAGAAAATTTTAAGTTGATGCACTTGCTTGATCTGAAGATTTATTCACATCTTGCCAATTATCCCCATAATATCCTTTACAGATTCTTTTTCTGGTCTATGTTCAATCCAGGACTATGCTTTGCTTTTAGCTTTCATATCTCTTTAGTCTTCTTTAATCTAGTACAGTTTCTCAGCTTATTCGTCTGTCATGACATTGAAATCTTTAAGAAGCACAAGTCATTCATTTTGAATAGTGTTCTTCAATGTGGGTTTGTCTGATGTTTCCTCGTGGTTAGATGCAGATTGTGCATTTGTAGCAGGAACATAACAGAGTGATGCCGTGTCTGTCCTGGTGCAGCACGTGAGAGGTGCAGGATGATGACCCAACTATTGGTGATGGTGACCTCAGTCACCTGGTTCGAGTGGTAACTACTGACTTTCCCTGTTGTCAAATTACTATTTTCCCTTTGTAATTTATAAGTAATTTGTGGGGTGATACTTTGAGACTGTATAAGTATACTTTTCCTTGTCAAACTCTTGAACACAAGTTTTAGCCTCCATAAATGACTCTTGCCTCAATTAACATTATGGTGTTTGCAACATAGTGATTTTCTAATTTCATCATTTCTTCTATAGTTAACTAGTTATCACTCTACTATTAGGGAGTTCTTTCCCTATCTATCTATCTGTCTCTAGATCTATCTATCTACTTGTCTATTTATTTGTTTAAAGTCTGCACAGACTCAAGGATTCCTATTTTATTCAATGAGCTGTACTCCATTACTATCATTATTTATTTTAATGTATAACAAACATTTTTTTTTCAGACAGAGTCTTGCTCTGTCACCCCAGGTAGAGGGCAGTGGTGTCATCATAGTTCGCTGCAACCTCAAACTCCTGGGCTCAAGCCATCCTCCTGCCTCAGCCTCCTGAGTAGCTGGGACTACAGGTGCACACCATGATGTCCGGCTAATTTTTCAATTTTTTTTTTTTTTTTTTTTTTTGAGACAAAGTCTCACTGTGTTGCCCGGGCTAGAGTGAGTACCATGGCGTCAGCCTAGCTCACAGCAACCTCAAACTCCTGGGCTCAAGCGATCCTACTGCCTCAGCCTCCCGAGTAGCTGGGACTACAGGCATGCGCCACCATGCCCGGCTAATTTTTTCTATATATTTTTAGTTGTCTGATTAATTTCTTTCTATTTTTAGCAGAGACAGGGTCTCGCTCTTGCTCAGGGTGGTCTCGAACTCCTGAGCTCAAACAATCCGCCCGCCTCGGCCTCCCAAAGTGCTAGGATTACAGGCGAGAGCCACCGCGCCCGGCCTAATTTTTCTATGTTTAGTAGAGACAGGGGGTCTTGCTCTTATTCAGGCTGGTTTCAAACTCTTGAGCTGAAGCAATCCTCTGGCCTTGGCCTCCCAGAGTGCTAGGATTACAAGTGTGAGCCACCACTCCCGGTCACAAGCATTTTTAATATCCATGAACTCTCTCATTTCCTGATTGCTTTTTTTTTTTTTTTTACAAGTGTTGTCATTGGTTGAAATAGGGGTTATTTTAAAGTATTCACTTCTTCTGCATAGTCAATTTTTCTATCTTTTCCTCTTTGTTCCTCTTTCTTGTCCAAATGGTTTCTTGCAAATGGCTGAGCATTCTTGGTTGTCCCTTCATCTTAAAAAATAAAGGATCATGCAGACTAATGCAGATGGCTGGCGATTTCTTCTTTAGTTGTGTGGGTCTCTTTCCTATGAGGACCTTCTCTAAATGTGACTGCAAATTATTGTCTCCAGGTACTGGCTATGTGTGCTGATGGCATCTTTGCTTCAGGATATGAGATTGGGGAGCTGGCCACTACTGAAAACCCTCTTTGAGAATTAGAAGGGCTTTGCGATGGGAATCCAGCCCCCCACTTTGAAAGCTCCTGTGCTAGCTTTAGCTGATGGTGCTCCCACATTTGGCCTGAAGATGAACCCACAGCTGCTGATTCCCCTGCAGCTCCATGGGTGGGCGAAGGGAGTGTCTATGCATGTGAATGGCAGGGTGGGGGGTGGAAGGGAAATTGGCACAGCTTTGCCACAGGCAGTCTTCCAATTCACAGTTCCTCCACAGTTTACCATCCCACCTCCCACGACAGCTCTCTCTACCTGGGGACTCCAGGCTTCCAGTACTCCTGGAGGGTCCTTGGGGATGATGGGGTCCAGGCTGAGTGGCAGCCTTCATTCTGGCAGTGAGTGGTTCCTCCATCTGTCTGTCGATGTGCTCCTGTTTACTGTCTGCCATCCAGAAATCCATTAAAAACTCTCATGTGATGATAAATCCACTCCCACTCTCCACACTCTTGGGGGTTTATTTCCTCTGGAACTTCTGTGTCATAATTTCAATAGAATTTGGGGAGAGAGTCGGGAGACAAATGCATGTGGTCCCCTTATCTGACCTAGAAACCCATATTTTTGTAAGATCGTGTAGTGCCAACAGCATTTGACTGGGAGGTTGGAGAATAGAGTACTTGTCCTAATTCCATCACCATCTACATCCCCATGTTCTTATACTTCTTTTCCTCAACAGTCCCTTATAATTCTGTTTCGAGATTCTTTAGGGAAAATGTTCCCATATGGCTGACACCCATCGGATCTGTGAGCCTGCTCCACGACATTTCCTCCTGCCACCTCGGTAAATCAAAATGAACATTTGTGTCACCTTCCTCTTTTCCACAGTCTAAGAACATTCAAAAGTTTTAAGTAGGAAGAGAATCAGGTGCAAATTTTTTAGTGAGAACTGAGGGCTTAGAAGTCTCAAAATGATACAAAATCCTTTACACCCACTTCCTACTTTAAAATCCCCTGCTAACAACAGTAGACTCTGCTCTTTCTTAAGACCTATTATATGGGCCACGATAAGACCCATCATAAGGGTCATGGGCAAAACTGCTATCAGAAGCAGGTTAACAAAAGAAAAGCATAACAAATTTATTTAACCAAAGTTGTACTTGACACAGGAGCCTTCGGAAATGAAGAACAAAAGACCCAAAGAAAATGGTCTGTTTTTGTGCTTAGGTTTGATGAAGAATGGATAACCACATAGAAATGTAATTGGACAAAAAGGATCTGATCTCATGAGATAATAAACTATGGGGTGGAGGTGTACCAAGCAAGTCCTGTCTGTTTAGATTCTTTGTGGCTTCTCTGTGTAGCATTCCTTCCTCCTGGGAATGGAGCAGGAACCCCTGAATGAGGGTCTTCAAGGGAGAAGGGAGAAGGGAGACAGTGGGCTTTCTAGGTTTTATGGCTTGCTTTGAGGAGACGGGTTCTAGTTTCTCTGACCCACCTTGGGAAAAGGAATTCTCATTTCTGTGACTTACTTTTGGGGTGAAAGAGGAATGGGAGACAGGAGGGCAGGAGAAGGTCAGAGAGAGAATTTGCTTCTGAGGCCTTCTAATCTTCTTTAGTTCAAAGTACGTACTTTGGGGTATCATTTTCTGAGCCCCAATACTCTCTTTCCTAGAAACAAGGAGACACTAAAAAGGGCTTAAGTGAAAATATTAGGCAAGGGAAGTAGCAGAAGCAAAGTTACCTGGTAGTGGCACAGAGTTGAGAAGGTATTCATTCATCCAGAGAGAAGCTACTAGGGCCCAAGGACATTTAAAACACAGCCCTTCTCCTCCAGGAATCTGCAGTCTCATCAATCAGATTTCACATCATGGAGCCAAATTGGAAAGAAGCAATCAAGTGTTTGCTGCTCTAGATAAATGTGAGGATGCGTAGGATTTCACTTGGTCGAGACTGTAGCTTAAAGGGGTGCCGTCTGTTATTGCCAAAAAACTGCCAAAGACCAAAATGAAAGATGTGAATCTCATCAAGAAAAAGTCCTTGAAGCACATGGCACAGATATGAGCCAATTCACAGGGAAGGAAGTGTGCCAAGACGGTGTGCTATGGTGATGCAGGAAGAACGGACGTATGTAGTCAAAGCCAACATCTCAGCTCACCTTGCACTATTTGCCCATTTACAGGCTTGCTAAAGTTACTCAAAGATGGCTGGATCCTCTGCAGAACATTTATGTGAAGATAGGCTATTGTTTGTAATGGTGTTTACTATTGTTTATAATTTTTCTAAAGTTAGGTACGGTTTATTTAAGCTAGTTTTAGCATTTGCCCCAGATAACTTTTGCTGCATAACAAACCATCCCCAAACCTGGAGGCTTAAAAAACCGACCATTGGATTATATCTTATGATTTTGTGGCCAGAAATTTGACTAACACTCAGCTGGGAAATTCTCTTATTTCACATGACCTCAACTGAGGTCACTTGGTAACCTCAGCAGTGGTATTCATTTGGCGCTGGTCTGGAGTGTCCAGAACAGCTTCATTCCTATGTCTGGTGCCGTGGTGATGGATGGAAGTCTGTGCCCAGCTGGAATTGTTAACAGCAATGCCCACATGCGATTGCTCCAGCATGGTAGTCTCAGAGTAATTGGACTTCTTACTTGGTGGCTCTGGCCTCCAAGAGAAAGTGTTCAAAGAGATGGGAAGTAAAATCTACCAGTGCCTTAAGGCTGAGCCAAGATACTGCCACAGCATCACCTCCTCTGTATTCTGTACAGTCACAGTCACAGAGCTGCCCAGATATAGAAAGCACTTCTTCATACAAGAAGTATCAAAGAATTTGTGGCCATCTTAAACCACCACAGCACTAAAGAGGAGACCAGAGAGCAGCATGCTGCACTATCCCACTGACAGGATGTCCAACCAACCCTCCAGTTCACCCAGGACTTCAGGGTTTTCCAGGACTTTCAGGGCTAAAACCAGGACCATGCCAGGTGAACTAGATCAGTTGTTCACTCTACCTGCTCAGCCCCATTCCTGATTCACCTTGACTTTGACAGACATGGAGGTTCTTCCCATTTTTGCTTTCTGGTGTCTTCTTGTAGAAGATGTGTGTTTGCGTGGGAGTGTGATTCAAGGAGACAGTTCAGGAAACAGCTTTCCGAGACTGAGGTTGGCCAATATAGGTACTTCCAAGTAAGGAGAGAAAAATGTACCATGGTAGAAAATGAAAATCAAAGAAGGAATGTCCCAGACTACCTTTCCTACAGTCACTGTCGGAGCTTAACATTTTAATCATTTTCATATGGCTTGCATTTTGTTTGCCTTTGCCTGACCCCTGATTAGCCAAGTGTCCAGGGCTGGATGAATATCTCAGTATAGTAGATGAGCAGAAAATATAGGTTCAAATTCTTTTTTTGTCACAGCTACTAGTAATGTGACTTTGAGCATATCCCTAAACCTCTCTGAGTCCTAGTTCCCTCATCTCAAAAGCAGAGATGACTTTACCTACTTGTCCACCTCTGATGGTTGATGTGCACATCAAGTGAAAAATCAAGGGCCTGGTATGGTGGCTCATGTCTGTAATCTTGGCACTTTGGGAGGCTGAAGTGAGATGATTGCTTGAGGCCAGGAGTTTGAGACGAGCCTGAGCAAGAATGAGACCCCATCTCTACATAAAACAGAAAAATTAGCCAGGTGTGGTGGTGTGGGCCTATAGTCCCAGCTACTTGGGAGGCTGAGGCAGGAGGATCTCTTGAGCCCAGGAGTTGAAGGTTGCAGTGAGCTATGATGATGCCACTGCGCTCCAGCATGGGTGATAGAGCAGGACCCTGCCAAAAAAAAAAAAAAAAGAAAGAAAAAGAAAAGAAAAAAAAGTGAAAAAATCATATTTTTTAACATTTTTATCAATGACTTGAAAATGAGCCCAGATGGTGTGACAGAATTTTTAGGCCATATGCAGCTTTGGTGGGAATGCTAATACACCAGATAATGCTCAATACCATAAAGATTTAACATGCTGAATGGATACGATAAATTTAATAAGATTAACAGAGAAAATGAAAAATTTTGAACTTTAGTCTTAAAAAAACACCCAAAAAACCCTCAAGTACAGAATGAGGAACATGGATTAGTAGCAACACATAGGAAAGGATCTGGGAGTTTTAGTTGATGTCAGAGTGGGTATGAGTCAATGGTACCACATGACTACCTGAAATAAAAGCCAAAGCAGCCCTGGGTTGATTAAAGGGTATACAGAACTAGATCAAAAGGGGTGCTCATCATCTTCTAATTTGAAATGGAAGAGCCACATCTAGAGTGTGTACTCATTTGAGGGTCTTGACACTTCAAAGGAGTTAAAAAGCAACTAAAGCCTTCTCAGAGAAAAATGTACAAGATGGAATTAGAACCAAAACTTGGGATGGTCAGCTAAAGGAACAAAAACTCCTGTATGACTGGACAGACTCTTTAAATACACTGGACGTAACAGATTCATTCTGTGTAGCCCCAAGGACAGAGAATTAAGTACAAAGTGTAGGAGTCCCACAGAAGCAGATTTTAATTATTACAAAGGAATATCGACTCCCACAGAATTGAGTCCATGATGCTGTGCAGGGGTTATGAATGTCCTCACCAAAGCTCATGTTAAAATTTAATTGTCATTCTAACAGTATTATGAAGTAAAGCCTTTAAGAGGTGATTAGGTCATGAGTGTTCCACCCTCATGAATGGATTAAGGCTGTTTTCGCAGGAGTGGGCTAGTTACTGTGGCAGTGGGCTCCTGATAAAAGGATATGTTTGGCCCCCATTTGCTCTCTGTGTCTCATGCACTCACTTCTGCCTTCCACCCTTCTACCATGCGATGACCCTCACCAGACACCAGTACCATGCTCTTGGACTTCCCAGCCTCCAGAACCATGAGCTGAATTAATTTCTTTTCTTTATAAATTACTCAGTTTGTGGTATTCTGTTATAGTGACAGAAAATAGATTAAACTTCTTTTCTTTATAAATTATCCAGTCTGTGGTACTCTGTTATAGCAATAGAAAATGGACTAAGACAAAAGATTGGTACAAAGAAATGGGGCCATTTCTATAACAATACCTGAAAATACGGAAGCAGCTTTGAAACTGGATTATGGGCAAAGGCTGGAAGAATTTGGAGAAGTTGGCTATAAAAACCTTGCATTGCTATAAATGGAGCATTAAGGGTGATTCTGGTGAGGGCTCAGAAAAAGAGAAGGCTAAGGAAGTTCTGATTCTTCTTAGAGATTATTTAAGTGGTCATGACCAAATTGCTGACAGAAATATGTACAATAAAAGCCATTCTGACAAGGTCTCAGACGGAACTGAGGAACAAGGTATTGGAAACTGGAGCAAAGGTCATCCTTGTCATAAAGTAGCAAAGAACTTCGCTGAACTGTGTCCATGCCCAAGGACTTTATGGAAGTGGAACTTAAGAGTGATGAACTAGGATGTAACAGAAGAAATATCTAAAGCAGTAAAGCATTCAGGCTGTTGCCTGGTTACTTTTAACCACTTATAGTAAGCTAGAGAAAAGGAATAATTTAAGACAGAATTTATAATTAAAAGGGAATCAGAGTGAAAAGATTTGGAAAATTCATAGCCTGTCCATGTAAAGAACAAAAAAGCATGCAAGAGAGGCCAAATGACCGGTTGCTAAAGAGGTTATCATGGATAGAAGGAAGCCAGTTGCTATTCATCAAGATAGTAGGAGAAAGACCCCGAAGGCATCTCAGAGATCTTCAAAGCTGCCTCTCTTATCACAAGCCCAGAGCTCTAGGAGGGCAGAATAATTTTAGTTTAGGGGCCCAGGCAGCCCTCCACAGGCTCACTGCCCAGGGCTGCCTTGGGACTCTGCTCCCTATATTCCCTGTATTCTGGGAATACAGCCCCAGCTATGGCTCAGGTGTGGCTGCTCTGGAAGGTACAAGTGGTAAGTTTTGGTGGCATCTATATAGTGCTAATTCTGCAAGTGCACAGAATGCAAGAGCTGGGAAGGCATGGCTTCCTCCACCTAGATTTCAAAGGATTCTGGGAACCACATGGAAGCCCAGGCAGAGACCTGCCACAGAGGTTGAATCACTGCAAAGAGCCCCTACTACGGCAATGCCAAGTGGAAATATGGGTTGGAGCTACCACCCACTAGGGTAATGCCTAATGGAGCCATGGGGGTGGCACCAGCTCCCAAGACCCCATAACTGTAGAGCTACTAGCATGCAATTCCAGCCCGGGAGAGCTGCAGTCACGAGATTTCAATTTTCACACCAGTGTACGTAGGAAGCAGGACATAGAATCAAAGGAGATTATTCTCCAGCTTTAAGACTTAATATATGTCCTGCTGGGTTTCAGACTTACTTAGGGTCTTTTACTCTTTTCTTTCTTGCCCATTTCTCCATTTTGGAACAGGAATGTTTATCATATCCTATCGTTAGATTTTGGAAGTAGATAACTTGTTTTGATGTCGCAGGCTCACAGGTGGAAGAAGTAGCCTTTGGACTAATCATGCTTTGAGTCTCACCCATATCTGAGTTAGATGAGATGCTGGACTTTGGACTTTTGAGCTGATGCTAGAACAAGTTAAGACTTTTGGGGCTATTTGGATGGAAAGAGTGTGTTTTGTATGTGAGAAGGACATGAGTTTTGGGGGACTAAGGGTAGAATGCTAGGGTTTGAATGTGCTCTCCAAAACTCATATTGAAATTTAATTGCCATTGTAACAGTATTACAAGGTGGAGATTTTAAGAGATAGACTACTGCCATTCTTGGTGGAGTGGGTTAGTTATCCTGGGAATGGGCTCCTGATAGAAGGATAAGTTTGGTCCGCATTTGCTCTGTCTTGTGTGCTCACTTCCACCTTCTGCCCTTCTGCCTGTCCAAGGGATGACCTTCACCAGACACTGGCACCCTAGTCTTGGACTTCCCAATCTCCAGAATTGTGAGCCCAAAAAAAAATCTTTTCTTTACAGATTACCCAGTCTGTGATAGTCTGTTAAAGCAACAGAAAATGGACTAATATACCAGGTCATGGGGCTTCCCTTGGAGCAGGGCATAGAATGAGATCCCTGGGCATTAGAGCACTAGAAAGCTGTGGCAGGTTGTATTTTCTAAAGACAGCTGTGCCCATATATATCCCAACCCATATGTTTTTTTTTTAATATGATGTTGCCACCCCTCCATTCAGGGGTCGGGTCTATATTCTTTCCGCTTAAATGTGGGCAGATCTTGGAACTATCTTGACCAGAAGATAACATGATCCTATGCGGCTTCTGAGGGTAGGTCATAAAAAGTATACATCTTTCACCTGGCATGATATCTCAGTACTCTAACCCTTGGAACCCAGTCACCATGCTATAAGCTAGGCAGCCACATGGAAAGGCCACATACATATGTTCTAGCTACAGTCCCAGCTATTTAAGTCTTTCCAGCCAACAGCCAGCATCAACCCCTAGACATCTTCTATCTTTCTACACTTTGTAGCTCATGCCCAGGCATTACAGAGCAGAAATGACCCAATCTTGCTATGCCCTGTCTGAATTCTTGACCCACAGAACCCATGAGCATAATAGATGGTCGTTTTCATACTGCTATGCTTTGGAGTAATTTGTTATAGCAAACAAAGTAACTGGAAAAAAAGGGTTCCTACACAAATAGTATTGTGACACCCCCCCGCCGGGAGAAAGTGGAAGGGAGTCTGAATGACAGGTAGGACTGGAAGAATGGGGTATCAAGGCTGGGAAAGAGTGCTGGGAGAGTAAAGTAAGGGGCAAGGTATGGAACAGATGGGATCAGAGGATTCAGGAACTGAATGCGAGAACTTGAGAACTCTGGGTATGCAGTGAGTAAGCATACGCTTTACAAAGAGCCTGGTCTGCCTTGCACAAAGAGTGGCTCCATATCAGTGAGGTAGAGGAGGCTGCCTTGGAAGGCAGTGGGAGGGTTTCAGCATATGCTATGGGGAAGATCTGAATATCAGAGGGTTGGCTGGACTAGATGATAACCTTTAATTTCCCTTTAATTCTGAAATTCTATGAGGGAGTTCTTAGAAATTATAAAACAGTATGCAGATAGTATTATCATTATTATGAATGCATGCCTTAGAGCCAATGATAAGAGGCTTAATAGAAATATGTGGGTATCTGAAAGTCAAGACGGGAACTAAATTATTCTAATATGGTTGGTGGAGGCACAACTAAATTCCCCTGGTGTTGGTGACAAGATACACTCTCACTACTCTATCCACGCTGCTCTGACCTTGAGTCATACATTAGATTTTTGCCCTCAAGGAATAAGTTCCTAGCAAAGACAAGAGGAGGTGAGGAACAAGAGAGAAGTCTGTGTGGAAAGCAGTTGACAGCTTATGACTAACCTGAGCACTTAGTCATAAGGAAGAGGTAGCCCCAATGCCTGGGGCTATATTTGTGGAACGCATTATACATTATTAGAGAATAAGCAGAAAGGCCACCAGCACAAAGTAGCAGCTGTTGCCCTGTGCTCTCCAAATAGTGCATTATAGCTCTATTGATCCATTTATTGCAATAGCTTTTCATTATTTGTTCAATTGGACTGACTTTTTAACTTCTAAAGAGTGGAGATCTCATATCTTCATGTCCCCAGTGATTAACATAATATCTGAAAGAGAGCAGCAACTCAATATTTGTTTGATGAATGGGTAGGTAGAGTGAATAGCTGGCTGGCTGGCTGAATGGATAAATGATGGATGAATGGATGGATGGATGGATGGCAATTCCTCTCGGATCCTCGAAGGCTGGCAAGCTTACTGTACAAGTGTGGACTTGCTATTCTGGTACTTAGAAATTTTGGAGGGAACTTTCCTATTGTGTTAAATCTGAAAGAACTCTATTTTTTTTCAGGCTTTGGTTATCTCCTAGTGACTGTATCTCTAAAGGGCTTTGTTGTCTTTTGAGTTCTCTAGAAAGCAGATCCTAAGGCAGTTGTGTGCCAATGGGTTATTGGAGAGGTGGTCCCGGGAAGCACCGACAAAGGAGAGGAGCAATGAGACAGGCCAGGGGAGGGCGCTTCGTAAGTTTGCTGCTATGGGAAACTGGGGCTCAGTTTTTGTGTGAATCTCTGAGCAATAGTGTAGAAGGCAGCTGAGAGTTGGCTCATCCAAGGGACAAGGGAGCAGCAGGGCTATTTATCTACCAACTCCCATGTCTCACTGGGTGAGGGCAGCTCCTGAGAAGCTTAACTACCAGCATTTCTGGTCTGCCCCACGTGCAGGCAGAAGAACTACGTATTGCTAAAGAAAGGAGAGTTGTGAGAACTTGGGGCCCGCAGCCATCCGCCTACAGGTAAGGTGAGTGCTGAGGGACTATCAGTGCCAGCAGGGCACTGACAACTTTCTCTACAGGTTCCCTTCCACTTAGGCCCTAACCCCTGATCATGCGGCTCAGGGACCAAGAAGTTCAGGCTCCTGAGTTCCAGACCACTCTCTAGTTTTGAGCTGAGAGGTACTTCCCGATGGCAAGGAGATTGAGGTCAATCCTGTGTCGTCTTCACTCTGATCCTTTTGGGTACTATGGAAGCTACACAATTCCTCGTTGTCTCTTTTTTCAAGCTTGATACTACTGTATCTTCTTTCTGCTCGTGCTGTACTTACACCTCAATTAAGTCTTCATCTTGTGTGTATAATTTTTGTTTTAAATCAAAATGTTGTTCATTAAAATCCTTTTGCTTTTGCAAGGTTCCTTGTCTTCCATCCACTCTGCCACCTTTCACAGTGTGGAGGAGACCTGGGAGGGTCCAATGGTGGTAGAGAAACGGAGGCTCAGGAACTGGAAATAATTTACATAAGGTCACCTCTCAAGATGAAAACAGAGCTAGGATTAGAGTTCAAGTCTCTAGGCTTCTAGAGCCAAATCCAGCCCACTTCCTGGTTTCGGAAGGAAGGCTTAATTAGGACATTCATTATATTAATATATTACCTATGACTTCTTTCATCTACAACAGCAAAGTTGAGTAGTTCCAAGAGAGGCAGTCTGAGGACCCCAAAGCCAAAGTGTTTACTTACTGTCTGGCCCTTCACGGAAAATGTTCACCCCGTCTTAGGTCATTGTTTACTCCATTATCCCCCAATTCCTAACTATCACATTATATATAGTCAAAGTGTCCTCTCACTGCAGTCTCTCATTTAGACTTCACAGTAACCCATCAAAGTATGCAGTTGTCCCTATTTTATAGATGAGAAGATTAAGGCATAGAAGGTTAGGTGGCTTGCCCAAGATAGCACTGCTGGTTAAGAGGCAGAAGCGAGACTCAAATCTATATCTTCTGATTTCAGGTCTAACGTTGTCCCACCCAGCCTCTGTTCCTCAGGCTCTGTCGTGCCTGCCCTTACTTAAACTTCTAAATACCCATCTATTCAAGCAAGATCCTCCCTCAATAGCTTCATGGCTTTCTGTATCGAGTGAATAATCTTAGGTATATATCTCTCATGTTTTTCTTGTTGCCTTCAACCCAAACCAACATACAGCTCCAGTACAAGATAAATTATAAGTATCCAGGAACAAAGCCATAAATTTTGATAATGTAGGTGGCTGTTTTTTATAAACTGTAGTTTATTGAGGTAGAAATGTAAGCCTTTCAAGCACAGAGAACTGTGAAGATTTATTTGTAGCACACCCTGATAGAATTAGATCTCATTGGCTAACGAAATATTCCAGAAGGGTTCAGTGCACCCGGTTGTGACCATTCCAAGCTACAGCATCTTTTCTGAAATAGTCCAGTGGGGGCACGTGTTTCAGATAACTGTCTGATAAATATATCAATAAAAGATAAGGATAAAAGGATAAAATAAAAGAATTACAAAAATTACACATGTGCTTCATGGGAAGTATGCATATAGGTGATTAAGAATCACTGTTACACTAAAAAAATTTGTTGTCCCATCATAATTAATTTGTAGCCAGTTCTAACCATTTAACCACTTAAAATAACTTTAAATCATCTTATGATGAACAAAGCTGTTCTGGATCTTACACATTTTTGAGTTAAAATTGACAAACTGCTATGGTTTGAACGTGTGCCTTTCAAAATTCAGGTGTTGCTACTTAATAGCCAATGTGATGGTATTATGAGGTGAGGGTCTTTAAGAGGTGATTAGGGTCATGAGGGGTCCTCCCTCGTGAGTGGAATTATAAAAGCCCTTATATAAGAGACTTCACGCAGTGTTCAGCTAGCTTACCCTTCCATCTTCCCCAAGTGAGGGCAGTGTTCCATCCCTTCGGAGGATGCAGCCCTCACCAGACAACCAAACCTATTGGTGCCTTGATCTTGGACATCCCAGCTTCCAGAGCTGTGAGAAATAAATTTCTGTTCTTCATAAATTACCCAGTCTGTGGTATTCTGGTACAGCACAAAGAGACTATGACACCAACCTTAAACTATCACAGCACACATGACTTACTGCGTGAATTTACAACACCCTAACAGCTCTATGGCCTGTTCAATGAGACAAGTGCATTGTTTCTTCCACCCTGCCTGTTATTACTTGGGCTCAGGCCTGCCCTTAGTTTTACTCCTAAATACGCACCCATTCGGCCAAGTGCCTCATTCAATAGACTCACGGCTTTCTGTATAGCTTGAGTAATCTTAGGAGTATGTTTCTCATGTTTCTTTTCACCTTCAACTTAAACATAGAGCTCTGGTTCAAGATAAATTGTAAGAACACAGGACCAGGCTTAAATGCTGCAGCAACGTCAAATTCCTACCATGTTTTCTAAATGCTTTCTCTAAATGTCTGCATTTCTCTTACTGCAGACCAGAAACCAGCAATCTGCAGCCCAGCACCGTCTGCACTTCGAGTGCACTGGAGGACATCGCCCTTCTTTATTTTCCAAGGTGCGCTGGTTTCCTTTTGTGTGCTCCATGCTGTGTTCCTCTCCCACCCTCTCAGTGCTGGCCTGATTGCTTCCGTATTTTTATGTGTCGAGTGAATTGAGCCTTCATTATAGCATTGTTAAGGCAGTTCTGATTGCCTTGATAAGCTCTGTCTGCAAAAATACCGCCTCCATACTTCACCTGTCCTCCCGGGAGTGTCTGCCCAGTGCCAGGCTCTCTCTCTTCTACTCTGAGGACTCTGCCTACCTTTGGGTGGTGTCTGCCACTTAGCCAGAGCAAAGGGAGAGACTGTTTACCATCTATATGACAGGAAGTATCACTTCCTCATTGGGATCTAAGCTGAAAATAGATTTCCCCACTGGGCAGAAACAAAGTAGCCATGACACTACCTGCATCCTGTCACTACCCTGGGAGCTACTTCCCCCACCACACTCCCTGGCCCCCAGAAGAAGCCCTACTTGATTGACTGATTGCATTTCTAGTTGATCACATCATACGGAATACTGAGTAGCCAGAACATTCATTGAATGACAGCTACCTTGCCAGAAAGGGTCATTGTCCCTGTTGATCAAACCTCCCTTGAAGCTACTAAGAATAGGCACATAGGCATTTTCTTAACTAGAAGAGATAGGTGCATATTTTAAACTCTATTCCAATCCCGTCTGAAGTGTCAGTGCTGAAGTACATTGTGAAGTAGCATTTTAAAATGGATAAAATCTTAGCCTTTACTCCTAGTTTGTGTGTAGACATTGATGACTAAATTTCTCTAGAAGATAAATTATTTTGGTAACAGTTTAGGAATAGAACTGGCTTCAGTTCAAATTAAAGTTTCTCACCATTAGACATTTTGCCTGCACACACTTTCATCTCCTACTTTTAGCTCCATGATTGTTTTCTTTTTTTAATGTCTTTTTAAAAATTTTTAATTATTGTGAGTAAATAATAGTTATATATCTACATAGGGTACATGTTATATTTCAATACAGGCATACAATGTGAATTAATCCAATCAGGATAATTGGGGTATCCATCACCTCAGGCATTTATCATCTGTGTTAGGAACATTCCAATTCCACTCTTTTAGTTATTTTAAAGTATACTCTAACTTATTGTTGATTATAGTCATTTTGTTGTCAAATATTGCTCATTCTATCTAACTATCTAACTATATTTTTGCACCCATTAACCATCCCCACTTTATCCACCCCTCTCTGCTATCCTTCCTAGCCTCTGGAAACCATCATTCTATTCTCTGTCTCCATGAGATCAATTGTTTTTAATAGGTAGCCCCCACATATGCGTGAGAATATGTGAGATTTGTCTTTCTGTGCTTGGCTTATTTCACTTAGTATAATGTTCTCCAGTTCTATCCATGTTGTTACCAATGGCAGGCTTTCATTCTTTTCTATGTCTATATAATATTCCACTGTGTATATGTACCACAATTTCTTTATCCATTCATTCATTGATGGAAACTTAGGTTGATTCCAAATCTTGACTGTTGTGAATAGTGCTGCAATATACATGGGAGTACAGATATCTTTTCCATATCCTGAATTCTCCTCCTTTGGATATA
Source organism: Propithecus coquereli (assembly GCF_000956105.1). Classification (NCBI taxonomy): domain Eukaryota; kingdom Metazoa; phylum Chordata; class Mammalia; order Primates; family Indriidae; genus Propithecus; species Propithecus coquereli. The sequence goes on from NW_012136080.1 coordinate 5,743,926, forward strand.
TACTCAGCAGTGGGATTGCTGGGTCATATGGTAGTTGTATTTTCAGTTTTTTTGAGGAATCTCCATACTGTTTTCCATAGTGGTTGCACTAAATTACATTCCCACCAACAGCATACTAGGGTCCCCTTTTTCTACATCCTCCATGCTTGTTTAATTCTCCTATATTTCAAAGGCGAGAGTACCAACATTGACATAGGTGGTGGGGCACTGTGGGAAGAGAAATGGCTTCCAACCATGGGGAAATACATAATAGGTATTAATTAACGTTATTTCAAACACTCAGAAAGAAAAATGTCCATTTTTAGTTAGAGAGTTTTTATAAAAGATAAAAAATACTAAACATTTTAAAAATGCAAGACATGCCTTATTAAATTAAAACCTTGGACAAATGCCAAAAAAGTACTGTAGTTTGAGAAGCCTGTGCCAAATGTAAAGATTCTGTTTCTTCAATCCATCAAAGTCTCATATCCCAGGAAAACTGAGACTCACAGTTTTCAAAACAACTTAAGTCCCTAAATCATGACATTCTGCAAATTTCTGGGCCATCACTGGAATTCAGTGTATTCCAAAGATCATCTTCCTTCTTCCTGGCCTCCCTCCTTCATGGTGATTCTAGCAGCTGATATTTAAAAATCAGGACAAGAAATAATGCTGTTTTCCCTCCCCTGTTTTCAAAAAAGGAATTGTTGAACTCAGACATGACTGTCATTCATAGCCCCAATGTGTGACTGACACTATTTAAAAAGTTATTTTTTCTTTCAAAACAAGGGTGACAATTCCTACATAAAGTTAATTCTCTGTCAACTGGGAAACACGATCATTCAAATTTTTTGGCACGCTACTTTTGGGAGAAAGAGGCAATTGAAAAGAAAACCAGTTAATGTTGAGCACATTTGTTTAAAGGAACTTTCTAGGCTGTATCCCAGAATCACACAGATTCCACATGATTTCTTTCTCGTTCTGCAGCTGTGGTTTTGGTCAGTGCTGATCAGTAGTTATCATGTTGACCCTCAGGCATGTTAGATCCTGACCATCAGAGGAAGAGTAAATATTATGTGATCCATTGTCTTTGCTAAGAGACAGGAAATTAGACCAGAACATTTCAGAAAGATTTTCAACATGAGTTGAAACCTTCATTTTAACCAACTCACTCAAGAAACTATTATAGAATACAGATTCTTTGAGGATTCTGGTTAAATTATTACTTCATTTGTAAAGCGAGAGAGTTCCTTTAGAAAGTTCATTCAATTATCCTGCAAAGACTTTTTAAGTACCTAATTTATGCTGAACGCGATGTTTGATTGGGAATACAGACAGGAACAAAACAAAGTCTCTGCACTCGGACAACTGATAGGTTAGTGGGAGAGAGAAATATAAAGCAATCATAACACAAATCATTTATAAATGTAATTGTGTAGGTGCTACAAAAAGGAGGTATGACAGGTTATTAAAAATATATATCATGGAGACAGAGGGCCTTATCTAGGATTCTTAAATCCCAGCAAAGGCACTGAGGTGGGTTGGAGCCCAACCCTTTAGAGAAACATGAAAGTAGGAAAACAGAGAGAAAACAGTATGAACAAGAAACCAGAGATGGGGCCTCTTGTTACGACAGGGAACCCATTAGTTGTCTGTGGCGAATGTACCTTGATCTTGCTCTATAAACCTATCTTCCTCTTCCTCAATAAACCTCATTTTCATGCTAACAAAAAAAAAAAGAAAGAAAGAAAAAGAAAAAGAAACCAGAGATGAGACCAGAGACCAAACAGTGACTAGATCAGTGAGGACCTTGCTGGGCATAACAGTAAGTTCCTACTTTATCCGAACAGCAATGGGAAACTGTGCCTGAGACTCCTATTTGTCCCCCAATATCTGTTTGACCCTTCTGCCTGTAGCAAAAGAACCCTGTAATTCCAGGCAGACACATGATTGCCCAAGATAAAAACTACATTTCCCAGGCTCCCATGGCACTGAATTCTGGCCAATGAGATGTAGGCAGAAATGGTGAAGCAATTTCCAGGAAGAAACAATTTCCAGGAAGTATCTTTAAAGAAAAGGATATATTCTTCTTTTCATCAGGAGGGAATGCTGATGTGATGGCAGCAGTTTGAGTAACCACCTTGGACGGTGAGGTGGAAGCCACATAATGAGGATAGCAATTCTAGAAGCTGAAAGAAGCCTGAGTGCCTGTCGTCATGAGGGGGCCAAAATAGTCCTGGATGTGTACCTCCGGGCTCCTTCTACATGAGAGAAAATGACACTAAATTACACTTCTGTTCAAGCTACTCTTATTTTAAGCTTCCTGTCACTCTCTGCTGAGCCTATTCTTAATTGATACTGAACTCATTTCCTTAAAATAGAGTTTAAAGAAAGGTCTTTCATAATGAGATTACAATCTCTTAAACCCACAAATTTCTATGGCTTTTGTGACATGCCTGAATATTGAATATAAGAAGCAAATTCTGAGCAAAACTTGTTTGCGTGTTCGTTCATTTTTTTATTCATTCACTTAATCATCTGGCACCTGCTGTATGCAAAGTAATGTTTTAGGTGTTGTACAGCTGCAGGACCCAACCTCCGGGGTGCAGCCCGGTACCAATCCCCGGTCTGTTAGGAACTGGACTGAACATGCCCCCCTGAGCTCCAACCACTCCCTAAACCCACCCTGTGGAAAAATTGTCTTTCAGAAAACTGGTCCCTGGTGCCAGAAAGTTTGGAGACCGATGTCGTAGAGGAAAAAACTCACAATTTGATGCCTGCCCTAAAAGGACGTATAATTTAGAAACACTGAAAGTAGTCACTAGTAAGATCCCAATGACCAAAGAAGACATTAAGGAAAAGCTAATGTTAAGGACGTTCATGGAGGTAAAACTATAACACGTAGAATTTACACAGCCTAAGCTCATATAATGCTTCCACTCTAATGCAGAAACTGTGGAAACTAATACTCCAAGACACAAAGTTTTAGCATAGCGGGAAACTTTAGAGAAAGCCGTTATTTCTCCAATTCAATAATTAATAGGATTCTGCTGACCTAAGCAAACCACTCAGGGAAAGTAAATAGGCAAAGATCATTTCCTCGTTTGAAATCAGGGATTAACAAAGAAAACTCAGCCAAACACTGGGCTTCATACACCTGCCGATGAAATCAGTTTCATAACTGTTGTTGCCAAAGCTAGTCCCCAATCACGAGTTTATCACAGTCGCGGAGATCTTACTTAAGAACTAATGTGGCAGATTTACAGGAGAGAAATTCGATCCTTTGTTTAGAAGTACAGTTGAAGAGCCTAAAGCCTCAGCGAACAATCCTTTAAGACCATTTATGAGCACATAGCAGCTGAAGGATGAAGCACATGGATGGCAGGGTGCTGTAAAATCTTATGGGAGGAAAGGGCTATTCTTTAGCACCTCTGTGCCAGGGACAGTGTGAGGACATAGGAATGCTTATTTAATATTTATAACGTGTCTGCGAGACGTTCATGTTATCTCCTTTCACAGGTAAAGAAACTGGGGCTGAAGAAGATGTGGTTTGCCCTGGTCATGGGACGAAGTCACAGCCAGACTGCGGTACAGCCGTATGCTGTGCAGGAGGCAGGCTGCCTGCAGCTCTGTGGGGACAGTGTCTTCGTCGGTGAACTGGAGGTGAGGGGTGAGAGCAGACGGTCTCCAACGGCATTTTCCTCACAAAAGCCAAGCTTTGGGTCTCCACCTAACAGCCAAGAAGCCTGTTTCCAAGTCTTGGGGGTGAATTCCAGTCCCAGTAATAGTACACTCTTCCCTTTGTACTAAATTTACAAATTCAGGACAATAAACCAAGTGTCTCTATAGCTTTTCTTCATGTGATTTGAAAACACCTTAAGATATATGGAAACTGGCATTCTTGAACACTACAGTACAACCTTTTACAAGAAAAAGAACAAAATGAAAAAAAATTTGACAAGATCAACACTTAAAAATTTGGATTCGGTGATTCTATTTGATGATGAGTTATTTCTCTGTCGTGTGAAACCGTAGGGCAGGCAGTTAGATGAGTGTAGCGACTCTGCTCCGTAGAGTTCTCGGGGGCCCAGGATTCTCTCAGGTCTGTGCTCTGTCTTCCCTGTGATGTGGCCCTTGTCTTCATGGTCCAAGATAGGGGATAGGACTCCAGAAATAATATCTGTGTCCAGGCATTAAGACAATATAAAAAGAAGGGGGAAAGAGTGTGTACCACCTATCTTTTAAGGGACAATGTTAAAAATGCCATATTGTACTGGTACTTCCATCTAATCCTGTGGCCAGGGTTCGGTCACAGGGCCAAGTGTCCCTGCAACATAGACTATAAAATATAGTCTTTATTCTGGGCAGCCATATATTTAGCTAAAAGTTGAAAGCTTTATTATGAAGGAAAAAGTATATAATAGATATCGATAATAGCCAGCCATCTCTGCGCCAGTAAGGGCAAAAGGATCAGAGGGTTTGTATGTTATGACACTATGTGTGAAGAAAGGATACATATGGGCGTACCTTGTTTTATTTCACTTTGCTTGATTGCACTTCACAGATGTGGCGTTTTGTTTTTTGTTGGTTTTTACAAATGGAAGGTTTGTGGCAACCCCGCATTCAGCAAGTGCATCGGTGCCATTTTGCCAATAGCATGTGCTCACTTCCTGTTTCTGTGTCACATTTTGGTAATTCTCACAATATTTCAATTTTTTCCGTTATTATTATTATTATATCTGTTGTGGTTATCTGTGATCAGTGATCTTTTATGTTACTAATTATTTTGAGATGCCACAAACCGCGCCCATATAAGACAGCAAACTTAATTGATAAATGTTGGGTGTGTTCTGACTGCTCCACCGACTGGCCGTTCCCCCATCTCTCTTCTTATCCACAGGCCTCCCTATTTCCTGAGACACAACAATATTGAAATTAGGAGAATTAATAATCCTACAATGACTTCTAAATGTTCAAGTGAAAGGAGTAGTCACACATCTCTCACTTGAGATCAAAATCTAGAAGTGGAATAATTTCTGTATTGAGAAAGATGGTATCCTTCCTAACTCATTCTACGAAGCTAATATCACCTTGATACCAAAGCCAGGAAAGGAGACAACAAAAAAAGAAAACTACAGACCAA
>NW_012136080.1:5751572-5809576 GCF_000956105.1 Propithecus coquereli
AAGGAAAATACAGACGTGTAACCCTGACACATGTCTTTCCTCCACTGAGTCCTTGGTGTTTTTAAGGTACCTTCCTGAGGAGGTTGCAGCTAAGGGAGAAAATTAGGGGTTAATAGCTAGAGCTGGAAGAGTTTGTTATTCAGGCTAACAAATAATTGTAACAGTAAATCTACAAATGGACTCATTAATTTGCTAATTATTCTTCCATGCTCTAGAAATATCTCTCTTTTCTTCAGTGATAAACCTTAAATTTCACAATAGATAAATTCAGCTATAATTCAATAAACACTTTCTTGTATTTTAAGTTGACATAAAATGATAGAGTATTATTAAAACAATAAGCCATCATTTTCTAGTTAACATCCTTTGTCAGCAAGGTAGGGGAAGACAGGAAGATAGTAAACATGGTATTTTTTTTCACCTTACAAATCAAAGTTTAATGTGGTTGATTTTATTCATTGAGCTGGATGTAGTAGATTTCCCTTTTCTCTTTAGGCTTATACAAGTCAATGGGGCTGTTTAAAGTCAATAGAAATAAGTTATTAAATATTGGATATCTTTAAACATTGAATTGTAGAACATTAAAAAGGTGAATAGTCTACCTCCAACCCAGTAATAATTTCTTATGTATTTCTAAACTGACCTTATTTTTAGAGCATTTTACCTATTCTTACCAATAAATATACAAAAAAAAAAATACAACTTAGCAATATAAAGAGCCAATGTGATCAAACATTATTGAAATATGTGTTTATGTATGTTTATGTGTGTGTATATATGTACATATATATTTACACAGTGGAAATGTGACAATAATGTAATCTTTTCACCATGTGGAAATGGGAAATAGAATAAAGTTCAGAAACCCAATTCCCCTCCTCTACACACACACACACACACACACACACACATACAGAGCCCATGCACAAATCCTCACCAATATTAAGTGAATCCTAACTATTAATACAAGACTAAGTCCACTCATAAATAGTTATATCTTTCTTTTTCTCTTCCAGTGTTTTTAAAATTTCTTTCTTTTGTATTTCCATTTTGAGATTTTATTGTATTCATGTATCACCTCCACTATTTGCTTAGCACTCTTTCTTTTTTTTTTTTTTTTTTGAGACGGAGTCTGGCTCTGTTGCCCTGGCTAGAGTGAGTGCCGTGGCGTCAGCCTAGCTCACAGCAACCTCAAACTCCTGGGCTCAAGCGATCCTACTGCCTCAGCCTCCCGAGTAGCTGGGACTACAGGCATGTGCCACCATGCCCGGCTAATTTTTTCTATATATATATTTTTTTAGTTGTCCAGATCATTTCTTTCTATTTTTAGTAGAGACAGGGTCTCACTCTTGCTCAGGCTAGTCTCGAACTCCTGACCTTGAGCGATCCGCCCACCTCGGCCTCCCAGAGTGCTAGGATTACAGGCGTGAGCCACCGCGCCCAGCCAGCACTCTTTCTTAAAATAACTTACTTTAAAAACAAGTTTATCAAAAGAGAAATTTCATTATCACTACTATAAAATCAGTATCATTTGCCATAAATAGACAATGAAAGCAGAGTAATGTTAGTAGGTCCTAGCTAGATGTTATTGCCCAACAAATGTTCTGAGTGTGAGGCCTACTCTCGCTGGTTAAAATGTTAGGTGTTAAAGGCTAGCCCTAAAATGAGACTTTTTCTTAAACTGATGGAATTAAAGGATTGGATGAAAATATAAACAAAAAAAAAAATCTAGAAGTGATTAAGCTTAGTGAGGCCGGCATGTTGGAAGCTAAGACAGGCTGAGAGTTAGGCCCCTTGTGCCAAGGAGTTAGCCAAGTTGGAATGCAAAGAAAAAGTTCTTGAAGGAAATTAAAAGTGCTACTCCAGTGAACACATGAATAACAAGAAAGGGAAACAGCCTTATTGCTGCTATGGAGAAAGCTTTAGTGGTCTGAGAAGATCAAACCAGCCACAACATTCCCTTAAGTCAAAACCTGATCCAGAGCCAGGCCCTATCTCTCTTCAATTCTGTGAAGCCTAAGAGAGGTGAGGAAGCTGCAGAAGAAAAGTTGGAAGCTAGCAGAGGTTGGTTCCTGAGGGTAAAAAGGAGAGAAGCTGTCTCCACAATATAAAAGTGCAAGGTGAAGCAGCAAGTGCTAATGGAGAAACTGCAGCAAGTTATCCAGATCTGGCTAAGATAATTGTTGAAGGTGGCTACACTAAACAACAGATCTTCAGGATAGGTGAAACAGCCTTATATTGGAAAAAGATGCTGTGTAGGACTTTCATAGCTAGAGAGAAGTCAATGCCTGGCTTCAAAGGACAGGCTGACTGTCTTGTTAGGGACCAATGCAACTGGTGACTTTCAGTTGAAGCCAATACGCATTTACCATTCTGAAAATCCTAAGGCCTTAAGAATTATGGTAAATTGACTCTGCCTGTCCTCTATAAATGGAACCACAAAGCCTGAATGACAACATGTTTGTTTACAGCATGGTTTACCGAATATTTTAAGCCCACTGTTGAGAATTACTGCTCAGGAAAAGATTACTTTCAAATTATTACTACTCATTGACAATGCACCTAGTCACCCAAAAGCTCTGATGAAGATGTACAAGGAGAATAATATTGTTTTAATGCCTGCTAACACCACATCCATTCAGTAGCCATTAACATCAAGGCAAGACCCTCTACCGGCAAAAAGATTATGACTTGCTGAAGGCTCAGATGATTGTTAGCATTTTTAGCAATAAAGTATTTTTTAATTAAGGTACATACATTGTGTTTTAAAGACATAATGCTACTGCATACTCAATAGACTACACTATGGTATAAACATAACTTATTTGGGAAACCAAATAATTCACGTGACTTGCTTCGTTGTGATATTTGCTTTATTGTGGTGGTCTGGAACATAACCCACAATATCTCCAAGTTATGCCTGTACCTATGGATATTAAATGTCCTGAGAAACACTCAAGAAACTAACAATGGCTACAAAATCTACAAGGTCTATAAGGTTAGTGAAACTAAGGAATTTAGAGTTTCATATACTTTAATACCTTTAAATCATCACTATGAGTACATATTGGTTTTATGATTTGAAAAATTAAAATTTGAAAATTGGTAAAATTAATTAAAAAATGAATCAAGAAATTATACAGAAATATAGACAAATAAATAATAAGAAAATTGTTCTTGGGAGTGTACACCAGTAAGTATTCTTATCAAACTAGTAATACAAAGAAACTTCCTTAACCAATAAATGGCATCTACTAAAAACCTACAACAAACATTATGATTAATAGTGAAATGTTGAAAATATTCCTTTTACGTTCAGGAGAGGGAGAAAAAAACAGGGTACTTGCCATCAACTCTTGTATTTAACCTTGTACTAGAGGTCCTAGCCAATACAAGAGAAGGAAATTAAAGAATATAAGTAGGATGTGATGAAACAAAACAGTCATTAATCACAGTTGATATGATGCCTATATAGTCAACCCCAGAGGATCTACACAAAAATATGAGTTAATTAAAGAGCTGAGCAAATTTGCTAGACAAAAAAATCAATATACAAAAGTCAAATGTATTTCTATAGATTAGTAAAATTGAACATATAATTTTGAAGAGACACCGTTTATAATAGCATAAAAAACATGAGATGACTAGAGATAATCTACTAAAGATGTGCAAGGCTGAATGGAGAAAAATGATACAACTTCTATGAAATGTATTTAAAAAGACAAAAACAAAAGAGGACTTATTATGCCATGTGGATTTATCAGAAAATTCAATTTTATAAAGATGTCAATTCTTACCTAATTAATCTACAGAGTCAAAGTAATTTTAACAAAAATTGTGACGCTTTTACTTATAACTCAACAATCTAGATTCTAAAATGTATATGGACAAGCAAAGAATCAAGAATAGCCAAGCACTCCTAAAAAAGGAGAAAAAGATGAGAGACTTACCTTATCAGATACCAATACATATCATAAAGATATAGCTGTTAAAATAGTATGGTATTTATAAAGAATAGACCAAATGTCCAAAAGTACAGAATAGAGAGCTAGAAAAAGATCTACACACAAATAGAAACTAGACATACAGCAGAACTGGCAAAATGGACCAGTAGGGAAAGGATGGGCTTTTCTATTGTGCTGGGACTATTGTTTATCCACTGTACACCATACATACTTCCTCATACCATACATGAAACTGATTCCAGTTCCAGCAAATATTTAAATATGAAAGGCAGAGATATAAAACATTTAGAAGATAATTTGATAGTATAGCTTTATGACCTTCAAGTAAGGAAAGAATTTCTTTAAGATACAAAAAGGCACAAAATGATATAACATATGATTATAGACTTAGTGACATTAAAATTAAGAATTTTTATTCATCATAAGATACAATAAAAAATTAAAAAGAGAGGCCACTATTTGGAGATCTTGTAACATATACAACTGACAAAGTATAAGTATTTCACACTATAAAAGAACTATAAATCAATTTTTTAAAAAAGACAAACAACAGAAAAATGGGCTAATGAATTCACCACTTCAGAGAAGAAAACATATAAATGGCTCATAAACAGGTGAAAAGATGCTCAATCTCATTAGTAATCAGGGACATGTAAATTAAAACCACGATGAGATACAGTGTCACATAAATTAGCAAAGTTTAAGAAGTTGGATAATAGCTAATGTTAAACAGATGATGGAGTAACAGAAATTCTCAAACACTGTTGGGGGAGTGTGAATTGGTACAACCATATTGGAAGATTATTTGGCATTACCTAGTAGAATTGAAATTTTGTATACCTTACAACCCAGCAATTCCACTTCTATTTATACCCTAGAGAAATTCTTGCATCTGTGCATCTGTGTATAGAAATATTCACAGCAGCCTTGCATAGAACAGCAAAAAATTGGAAATAACCTAAATGTCCATTAATAAAAGAATGAATAAATAAATTGTGCTATATTCATACTATGGAATATATATAGAGTGAAAATAAACTATAGCCACATGCCTCAAAGTGGATGTCCCCCAAAAGTGTTAAGTTTACTGAAATAAGTATCTTATAGAAGGATATACACCTATATACTTCATACTTGCATAAAGAATTCCATTAATATAAATATCAAAATGTGTATTAATCATTATGCATTGTATACAGACATCAAAATATCACATGTACCCCAAAAATATGTACAACCATAATTTACCAATTAAAAATTACATAAAAAAATGTAAAACTAATCAATATATTATCTAAAAATACAAATATATGTTTAAACTATCACAAAAGAAGGACAATTAAGCACATGAAAAGATGCTCAATATCATTAGTCAGTAGGGAAATGTAAATCTAAACCACAAAGAGATACCATGTCAACCCAGTAGGATGGCTATACCCAAAAAGACAGATAATACCAGGAGTTGGTAAGGATACGGATAAATTGGAATCTTCATACCCCTCTGGTGGGAATGTAAAATGGTATAGTCGCTTTGGAAAACAGCCTGACAAAGTGGAAAGCACTTTGGAAAATGGTTACTCAAAAGTTTAAATATAGAGTTAAAATATGATCCAGCAATTCCATGCCTAATTACTAAAACACTGAAAAGAGAAGCACCAAGAAAACTGAAAATATAAAATCACACAAAACATGGACATGAACGTTCATGGCATTATTCATAATAGTCAAAAACTGCAAACCACCTAAACATTCACGAATAGATGGATAAATGGATAAATAAAATGTGGCATATCCATGCAATGGGATATTATTCAGCACCAAAAAGGACTGAAGTATTGATACAAGCTACAACATGGATGAGCTTTGAAAACATTGTGCTAAGTGAAGGAGCCAGACACAAAAGACCACATATTGTATGATTTCATTTCTACGAAATGCTCCAGATAGGAAAATCTAAATATAAATAAAGTTGATTTGCAACAAGAAAAAATCAAACAACCCTATCAAAAAGTGGGCAAAGGACATGAATAGAAACTTTTCAAAAGAAGACAGAATAATGGCCAAAAAACATATGAAAAAATGCTCAACATCTCTAATCATCAGGGAAATGCAAATCAAAACCACAATGAGATATCACTTATCTCCAGTGAGACTGGCCTTTATCAAAAAGTCCCAAAACAATAAATGTTGGCGTGGATGCGGAGAGATAGGAACACTCATACACTGCTGGTGGGACTGCAAACTAGTGCAAACTCTGTGGAAAGCAATATGGAGATACCTTAAAGAGATACAGGTAGAATTACCATTTGATCCAGCACTCCCATTACTGGGCATCTACCCAAAAGAACAAAAGACACTCTATGAAAAAGACACCTGCACCTGAATGTTTATAGCAGCTCAATTCACAATTGCAAAGATGTGGAAACAACCCAAGTGTCCATCAATACATGAGTGGATTAATAAAATGTGGTATATGTATACCATGGAGTACTATTCAGCTTCAAGAAACAACGGTAATATAGCACCTCTTGTATACTCCTGGATAGAGTTGGAACACATTCTACTAAGTGAAGTATCCCAAGAATGGAAAGACAAGCATCACATGTACTCACCATCAAATTGGTATTAACTGATCAACACATAAGTGCATATATAAGAATAACATCTATTGGATATCGGGCAGGGGGGAGGGGGGAGGGAGGAGGAGGGGACGGGTATATGCATACACAAAGAGTGCGATGCACACCGTCCGAGGGATGGACACACTGGAAACTCGGACCTGGGTGGGTGGCAGGGGCAAGGGCAACATACGTAACCTAAACATCTGTACCTCCATAATATGCTGAAATAAAAAAAAAACAAATGAATAAAAAATAAAAGAAATAAAGTTGATTTGTGATTGTCTAGGGTGGAAGTGGGGGAGAGGGGAGAATGAGGGTAACTGCTAAAGAGTACAGTGATTCTTCGGGGGATGATGAAAATGTTCTAAAATTTATTGTGACGATGGTTGCACAACTCATAAACGGACTAAAAACCACCAATTATACATTGTAAGTGAGTACATTGTATGATATGTGAATTATATCTCAAAAAAGCTGTTACAGAAAATAGAATAAGGGCATGACAGTATTAACACAAAATTCAGGATAATGATTCCCGTTGAGAGAGAAAAAAGTGGATGGAATCAGGGAAGGACCCATAGAACATTTCATAGTAAGATGCTTTTTATTAAACTAGATGATGGGTACATATATGTATGCTATATCATAATTCTTAATACCATAGATATTTAAAATATTTTAATGGCCAAGAAGTATATGAAAAAGTTTAACCCCTCTAATATTGATAAGACAACAATCGCACTGTTATTTTTAAACCTATGAAATCACTAAGGGTTGGCATGCGTGTGGTGAAACACATACTCTTACACACTGATGATGAGGGGGTGTTGCATATTGGTAGAACTTTTCTGGGGCATAAATTTCACAATTTGTATCATGAGCCTTAAAATGTGCATACTCTTTCGCCTAGTATTTCTGTTTCCAGGGGTATATCACTCTGCCCTTGAGTCTGGTTTGGCCCCATCACTTGCTTTGATGAACAGAATGAAGCAGAAGTGACACACTGGGACTTCCAGGCCTAGGCCTTAAGAAAATTGTCTGGTAATTTCCATTCTTTCTCTCTTGGAAGCCAGCCACCGTACCATAAAGCAACGCAGACTATGCTGTGGAGTGATAAAAGGCCACATGCAGAGAGGCACAGAAGAAGGGACTGTCTAGGATGGGGCAGCCCCAGCCACACTCCCGGCTGAATCCAGCAGACACATGAGTGACCTCAGCTATGCCACATGGATCAGAACTTCCCAGCTGAGCCCAGTTAGCCCACAGAACAGTAAGAAATAAATTATTGTTGTTGTCTTCAGCTACTAAGTTCGGGATGGTTAATGATGCAACCACAGAGCTAAAGCAATATCCTGAAGAAATAATTAGAGGTGTGAACAAATATTTATGTACAAAGCTATTTGCATAAGCATTATTGGCAATGGCAAAAAAATTAGAATAAATCTAAAGGCTTGTGCTGGATTTCCGTTGTTTCTTTGGCTACCCAGCAACCGTTTTCTTTTGTAACTGAATCCAGAATTTCCTTTATGAAAACCTCCCTCCTCATTTTCAGTCAATGTGGTTCCAATAATGTTTCTCTCTATACCAGCAGTGTACATATGACTCAGACTTGGCACCAATTCCCCTGGGACTGGTTCAAGGATGGGTCACAACTCATGCAATGTGGTCAAGATCAGAGTGAATCCCAGACTTCGCAGGAGCTACAGGAAAGTGTTCTTTCTTTTGAGACTGCTAATAGTCAGAATGATTGAAGAGGAGAGTTCCTAAGAGGCTGGGAATTCAGTGAACACTGCAGGAGGCAGAACTGAGAGATGAAGAGAACCAGGTCTAGATGACATTTTTTAGCCCCTAGATCAAGTTATACCACAGACTTTTGAGTATATGAGCCAGTATGAGTCCTTCTTTGGCTTAAACTTAACGTTGAGTTTTCTGTCTCTTGCAACCAAGATTCCTGACCAATATGAATATAACGCCTATCTTTGTCAGGGGAAGTTTGTATGCAAAGGAACAGACATTCACCCAAACTAACTCCAGAAAAGAGAAAGTAAAGAAAGCAGAGAATCTTATGGGCTTCATGAGAACTAGAAAATTACCAAACCGCAAATCTCTCCATTTCTCATAGTTTCTATTTTAAATGTGTCTACATCATTTCTTTCTGTTGTATAGCCAGCTTCCTCTGTCCCCTTAGCACAGAAATCATCATCATAACCTCAGTCTCCAGACTTTATATTATATTTAAACTGATTTCCATGTATCTAACTAGCATAGTCTCAGCATTCCAATGCCAAATTTCCAAGTAAAGATCTGATGGGCCCAGCTTTGGCCGAGTGGCTACTATGTCCAAAATCAGTGTTCATGACATCACTAGGGGTAGACTTTTCTAGAGCTGTCAGATGAAGAGGTTGTCTAAAGAAAGATGTGGTCAAGGAGCAAATTATATGCATGTCTAGAACAGCACAAGCTGAGGGAGAGATGAGGAACCAAATGGTGATGCACCACGTAATATTATACAGTTACCCAAATCATGTTTTCAAAAGGTGCAAATATCCTTCAACAAATGGTAGTGGGATTTCCACATGCAAAAGAATGGAGTTGGACCCTTACCTCACACCATATAAAAAAGTTAACTACAAATGGATCAAAGAGCTAAATATTATACAAGAGCTAAAACTGTAAAACTCTTACAAGAAAACATGGGTGTAAATCTCCATAACCTTAGATTTGCCAATGGTTTCTTGGATATGACACCAAAATGACAAGCAACAAAAGAAAAAAGTAGATAAATTGGACTTCACAAAATTAAAAACTTTTGTGCATCAAAGAACACTATTATGAGAGTGAAAAGACAACCCATAGAATGGGAGAAAGTATTTACAAATCATATATCTGATAAGCGTTTAATATCCAGAATATATAAACAATTCCTACAACTCAATGACAAAAAGAAAAACAACCCAATTTTAAAATAGGCAAAGGATTTGAATAGACATTTCTCTAGAGAAGATATGCTAAAAGCCAACAAACACATTAAAAGATATTCAATATCATTAGTGACTGGGGAAATGCAAATCAAAACCGCAATGAGATATCACTTTATCTCTACCAGGATGACTATATACAAAAAAAATAGAGAATAACAAGTGTCGGAAGGATGTGGAGAAACTGGAACCCTTACATATTGCTACTGGGAAAGTAAAATGGAGAAGTCACTGTAGAAAATAATTTGGCAGTTCTTCAATAAGTTAAACATAGAGTTACCAGATGATCCAGCAATTCCACTCCTAGATATATAACCAAAAGAATTGAAAACAAGTGTTCAGACAAAAACTTGTACACAAATATTCACAGTAGCAGTATTCATAATAGCCAAAAGGTGGAAATATCCCAAATGTCCATCAACTGATGAACAGATAGACAAAATGTGGTACATTTATGTAATGGAATATTATTCAGACTTAAAAAGAAATGATGTACTAATACAGGGTACAACATATTAATAGATGAGCCTTGAAAACATTGTGCCAAGTGAAAGAATCCGGTCACAAAAGGCCACATATTGTATGATTCAATTTATTTGAAATATCCATAACAGACAAATCCATAGAGACAGAAATCATATTGGTGGTTGCTGGAGGAAAAGGGGGAAGTTGGGGAATAACTACTTAATGGGTATAAGGATTCCTTTAGAGTAGTGGTCCCCAACCTTTCTGGCATCAGAGATTTTTTTCATGGAAGATAATTTTTCCATGGATTGCGGGGAGCGGGGGGATGGTTTGGGGATGATTCAAGCGCATTACATGTATTGTGCACTTTATTTCTATTATCATCACATTGTAATATATAATGAAATAATTATACAACTCACCATAGGTTGGGACCCTTGCTTTAGAGTGATGAAAATATTTTGGAACTAGGTAGTGATGATGTTTGTACAACGTTATGAATGTACTAGATGCCTTTGAATTGTGTACTTTTTTTATTTGTATGATCCATTTATACAGAATTTGTCCAGAATAAGAAAATCTAGAGACATAGAAATTAGACATAGAAATAGGTGTCCAGGGGCCGGGGGAAGGAGGAAATGGCAAAAAGAATGGAAAATTCTTTTTGAGGTGATGAAAATGTTCTGAAATTAAATGATGGTGATAGCTGCACAACCTGGTGAATGTATTAAAAGCCACTGAATTGTACACTTTAAAAGGGTAAATTTTATGGCATGTAGATTATATCTTAATTTTAAAAAAGAAAAAAAAGAAGCAATCACAAGAATGAAGCCAATTCATGTTCTGTGGATCAGAACTAAGGAAATGCTCAGAGTCTGTCGCCCCTTGGTTGGAACCCACAGGAAATGGCAGGAAAGACATCCAATACAGTGGGGTTCAGATGACAAACCTGGTCGGGCCCAAGACTCTGCCTTTCTTTGCTGGGGCTTGCAGAATTTACCAATGTCTTGGTAAAGATGGATAGACAACGAATAAAACCATACCTGTTATGCTATAATCATTATTATATCCAGGCCTACATGAATTGTTTACATATGGTTATATTTCTTTTTTTTATTTCAGCATATAATGGGGGTACAAATGTTTAGGTTACATATATTGCCTTTGCCCCACCCGAGTCAGAGCTTCAAGCATGTGCATCCCCCAGATGGTGCGCACCACACCCATTAGGTATATATATACACCCCTCTCCTCCTCACCCCTCCCACTTGCCCAACACCTCATGAATGTTACTTCCCATATGTGCACATAAGTGTTGATCAGTTAATACCAATTTGATGGTGAGTACATGTGGTGCTTGTTTTTCCATTCTTGTGATACTTCACTTAGTAGAATGGGCTCCAGCTCTATCAAGGATAATACAAGAGGTGCGGCTAGATCACCATTGTTTTTTGTGGCTGAGTAGAACTCCATGATAATCATATACCACATTTTATTAATCCACTCATGTTTTGATGGGCACTGTATACTTTTAAATGGAAAATTTTATGTTATCCATATTTTACCAAAAAAATAAGTGTTTGATATCAGGAACATATACATTTTTTAACGTAAAAAAGTCAAAATTTAAAAGTGAATGATTCTTCTCATCTTTTAAACGTAAATAGAGGAAAATGATGGGAAGCAAAATATTGATAGGTGATAATCATTTCTGGGTAGCAGCATTTGGGTGATTTGCATTTTCTTTACACAATTTTATATTTTCCAAATTTCCCATTGTCATCATGTATTGGCTTTATAAACAGAAAAAATATTTGAAATACATGAAAATAATTAAAGTCATTATTGTAGACATTACTAATGCTCACCAATGTCAGGTCATCCTCTCCTTTTTGAGCACTAAGAAGCATGTGCTTCTAGACTCCCTGC
Source organism: Propithecus coquereli (assembly GCF_000956105.1). Classification (NCBI taxonomy): domain Eukaryota; kingdom Metazoa; phylum Chordata; class Mammalia; order Primates; family Indriidae; genus Propithecus; species Propithecus coquereli. Next base: position 5,763,531 of record NW_012136080.1, read on the forward strand.
CCATGTGACTAGTTATAGACAATGGATGTGAGCAGAAGTCACGCATGTCACTTTATTGGTTATTTATTGCTATGCAATGCAGCAAATTATCCAAAACAACAGTCATTATTTAGCTCATAAATCTACAGCTTGAGCTGGGTTCAATGGAGACACCTCAGCTCTGCTTATGAACTCATCTAAGTGGACTGAAGGCTGGGGACAGAATCACGTGAGGGCTGGCTTTTTCTCATGTCCGGAAGGCGATGCTGGCTGGCTCCGTATGCAGGCCCTCAGGGCTATTAGCTGGAACATCTACACATATCCTCTCTGTGTGGCAGCTTGGATTCCTCACAATGTGGCACAATGTTGTAACAGTGAGGATACTGGGAGAGCTGAACAGAAACTATATCTCCTTTTATGATCCAGCCTTGGAAGTCACATAGCATCCTTTCTGCTGAGATCTCAAATCCATCCAAATTTAACATAAGAGGATATAGACCTATGACTCTTGATCGAAGGAGTATCCAAGTCACAGCACAGAAAGAGAATGTAGGATGGGAGATAACTCTTTTGGCCATTTTTGGAAAATAAAATCAGCCACCAGCCGGCAGAGATAGTAAAGCCCCCTGGGTCACCCTTGCACAACCCTACAACTCTGTCTTCCCCTCCTTCAGTGATCCTCTCATGTTCTGAGATGGAGGAAGTAAACTAAGTCCCTTAGTCCCCAGTTGGAAGACGGCATGGAAGCCCTGGAGTGGTGCCAGATGCCCAGTATTCTGGACAAAAAGGATTCCTTTAGCAACACACATACTCACAGTCCTCTTTCTAATCATGCATGATGAATAACGCAAGTGGATACTGAGCTATTGCTCTATCATTAATACTTTCTTGAAAACTCTTGCCCTTTTGGAATTATTCTGTAATCGGGAGTTCGAGACCAGCCTGAGCAAGAGTGAGACCTTGTCTCTACAAAATATGGAAAAATTAGCCAGGCATGGTGGCACACACCTGTAGTCCCAGCTACTTGGGAGGCTGAGGCAGGAGAATCGCTTGAGTCTGGGAGTTTGAGGCTGCAGTGAACTATGATGACGATGCCACTGCACTCTACCTGGGGCAACAGAGTACAACTGTCTCCAAAAAGAAAAAGAAAAGTTTAAATGATAAATTTTATGTCATGTATATTTTACTACAATAAAAAAAATTTAATGTTATTCCCTTATTCCATCTTCACGTTCTCTGTTCTCATCCACACACTCTGTGAGAGCTGGGGCCACATGTTTTTGTCTCACCTCTACATCTGTGGCCCCAGAGCAGGGTCTGACTCATTGTGGGCACTCAATTAATATTTGCTAAATGAAAAAATGAAGAGAACCAAAAGTATATCAAAGGAGGGGGACACATTAGAATAATTGAGATGAGTGGAAATGTCCAGAGTAAGTGTCTTCCTGACTTCTGAGCTTAACAACGTGGATCCAGGAAACACATCAACAAACTTTACCCTTGAACCCTAACCCTATGTCTTTTCTTCTCTGGGCCAAGTTCCCTCTTCACAATCTCTCTTGAACTGGTGAGAACATAACTGATAATCTTTAAATATGATTAACTCCATAGAGAGTCATGCTATTAATCTGATTGAGTGGTAGGAACCTAAATATTCAAAATGAATCCATTTAAGCTGCCTAATTGCATTAGTTAGAATTCTTTTAGCTAGAAGTAACAAAAAAACTCAAATCAAGATTTGAGGTTCAGCTACATCCTCAGGCTGGCTCCCAGCTCTTTCCAGTAGTTGTATAATAGATCAGTGGGGACATTAATTGTTTCATGATAGATGTGTCTGAAATGTGACAGACAGTCTTTGCCTGGCCAGACTTGAGTCAGGCTCCTGGACCTTCTCCTAGGCCTATCTCTGTACTTCCTTCTTTGTAAAATCCAGTTTTAGAAAAGAGCCCTACTAAGGCAGTTCGGCCAGAACCTGCCATCTTTGATATTTGATCATCCTTGTTATCGGATCAGGTTCCTCATCCTCCACCATCTTCCAGGTGATGTCGGATCACCCTGGCCTGTCATCAGCCAGAATCGTGGTAGGTCACGTTAGCCAGAATCCCCCTCACTCCTGATACTTCCTCTTAGAAATCTTCTCTCCACTGACCCCTACCCTATTCCTTGGCTACAAATCCCCACTTACCCATGCTGTATTCAGAGTTCCGCCCAGTCTCTCTCCCTCATTGCACAATCCCATAGAAGTGGTCCCTACATCTGTTACGATGGCCCTGAATAACATCTTCCTTGCTGTGCTTTAACAAGTAACACTGAATAATTTTCTCTTCAACAAACATAATCACCCCTACAAAAGTGGAGCAGCCTAAACCAAGAGTGTAATGAATTTACTCTTTGGGGCAGGGGTGATAATTCCTTACTATGCTGTCCTTTTCCTCCAGAGCCCCTCTCCATCGGGGGAGTATGACCACAGCAATTAGTGTGGAGATTGGTCAGCAGTGAGTACACCAGAGGCATACCTTGGAATCAGTTTAAATCATAATGGAAAAGTAACAGGTCTCAAGTGGGGGGAATTTTTGCCCCTCAGGGAACATTTGGAAATATCTAGAGATACTTTGTCTCAACAGGGGTGGGAGTTGGGTGGTAGTTCTACCGGAATGTAGTGAGTAAAGTTTATGATGCTGCTAAACATCCTATGGTGCACAGGGCAGCACCCCCCCTCCCAGAAAAAAAGACGTACCTGGTCCAAAATGTCAAGAATGACAAGGTTAAAAAGCCCTGTGATAGAATATCAGATTTATATATCCATAATAAAAACTTCTCTCTAGAGGCTGGAAGAGAAGAAATAGGCACCATGATAAAATGAACAAGAGTCTTGGAATTAGACCTCACAATTATCATCGGATTGGCAGAAAGACCTTGTTTCCAAAGCAATTGGTTAAAAATGCAAAAATACATGATTTATTCAGAAGAAAATGTCAAACTGCTGGTAAGAATGATGTTGGCTTGCCTTGTTAAAGTCTCAGAAGTTAAGTCCCCGCGTGCCAGCGTGGGCTCTTCCAGTAACTAAGCAGTTGTGTTATTGCGAAGTCACTTAAAGACCAAAGGACCAATTTCATCAGATGGATCACTGGTTTTCAAACACCTGCACCTGGCTCTGGAGGTGCCTCAGTGATTTTCTGGTGAGAGTATGAGAGAAACAATCCCTGTACCCTCTTCTACTCTCCTGCACCAAATCACCTATGCTTTTTGTATTTGACACAAAATGGATTAATATATAAGCAGCGTAATTCAGATGTGCTAAATTATAAATGCACACACACACGCATATAGTGTTCCTTTGTTTATAGAACTGATCGCATGATCTCATTATCCTCTCAGACATTCTTTCTTGTGGAAAGGGTTAAATCTTAAACTTGCCGATTAAAATTATCTCAGTATCTTCCTATTTAAAACAGTCTCTTCCAGGTTACCCTTGCCTAAAATTTTTGAATTGTAGGTTTCGTTTGTTTGTTTGTTTTTCAGTAAATAACAGATTACCTTCTTCAAATGATAAAGAAGCCCAATATAGACATAATGGGGGTCATTAAAAAAATGGCAAACATCGAGTCAAATGGTCAAATCCAAGGACCCAACTTGGCTGTTTCTCTCCTCTCCAAGATAGCACCTAGGGGAGGAAAACAGCGTGGTCACCAGGTAGGAGGAAGCCAGCTGGTCCATGAGCAGGTCTTTGTGCCCTCCTCTGGAAACACCTGGCTCCTTGTCTCTACTGGTCACTCAATGACTTACAGTCATCCATAGCTAGAAGATTTGTGTTCTGTTCTCTTTGGCAGTCCTGGGGCCAGGTGGTTCCCTGACTCCCCCCTCTACCACAAACTAAATCTGTTTAGGATCCTTCAATATTGGGAGAGCAGCAAGGCTCCCATCTTTCCACTCAACCTCTGAGAAGGCCAAATGGAGGCCATGGTTTGGGCCCCCTCAGTGCTCCCTTTATTCATCCCATTTCTTAATAACCATTTGAAGATTTCCACTTTGCTTGCATGAGTGCCCTAATTTGCTCCCTTTTCTTTCTCCTTTGTTTTACCCATCTCTTACAAATCATTTTAATCTTCTTCATTACCTGTTGTTTCAGCATGACTTTTTCCTTTGGAAGGGCCCCTGAGGCTGGCAGCTGTAGCTTATACCACAAGGGATCCAAGCCCAGCATAAGGGTCCACCCCAACATTTTCTTTCACCTTTATTTTAACTACTTTCATTGGTAGGGGCCCTACAGGCTAATAGCTGCAGCTCAAAGCAGCCAGATCCAAACTTGGCCCAGTGTCAGGATCCACCCCAACATTCTCCCTTACTTGCACTTTAGCTGTGACAGATAACGATAACCAAGAAATTGTATATTTCATTTTTTCTTGTTACTCCACATTTACTTATGTATCCAATGAGACAACTCCCTGGGAGTTGGGTCCATCATTTAAAAATTCTATGAGTAAATTTTACCTCTGGTAACCAATCACAACACAGCTGCAGCTTCATATCATGGGGATGCTATAGCCATTCGGAAATCAAAAGTTTATTAACACCCTTTCATCCTTCTTCTTCCCAAACCAGATGCTCCAGCAAGTCAAGTTTGATCCAGTGAATCCCACTTCTGACACCAACTATGATAATCTGGGGTCAACTACAAGATTAGAGAGCACAATACCCACAAGACTGCCCTCACTTCTGGAAACAACTGCAAGTTCAGGAGGGCTCCCATACCACCTGCAGTTTTATAATTTGCTAAAAGAACTCACAGAATTCAAAGCTGAAAGTTACTATACACAGTGATTGTTACTGTTTATTACAGGGAAAGGATACAGATTCAAATTAGTCAAAGGAAAAGACATAAGGCATAGTCTGAGAGGGTTCCAAACATGAGGCTTCTGTGTTCCTCTTCCTGTGGAATCAGCATGTGTACGATATGCACAGAGTATTGCCAATCAGAGAAGCTCACCTGAGCTTCAGTGTCCAGAGTTTATAATAGGGTTTCATTATGTATGCATGATTGACTGACTGCCCACATAGTTGAACTCAATCTCTAGGTTGACTGATACCATGTGACCCAAAGCCCCCACTTTGAATCGCATGGGTGATCTTTCTAACATGGCAAGTCCCCACCCTAAATCACTTGGTTGGTCTTTCTGGTGTGTCCAGCCTCACCCTAAGATCCAGTGTGGCCAGCTGCCACTACCCTAAAGTGTGCCACTACCCACACTTCTATCAGGTGTGACATAGATTACCTTCCAGAAGCTGAGGGCAAAAGCTAGATCTGTCTTTGGGCAAGGCCAAATTCTTTACTACACAGACCTGTACCACATATCATATAGAAATACTGACTCAAAATGGATCATAGACCTAAATTTAAGAGCTAAAACTATAAAACTCTTAGCATAAAACCTAGGTGGAAATTTTCATGAACTTGCGTTAGGCAGGTTTGTTAGATATGCCACCTAAAGTGCAAGTGACAAAAGTGAAACAGGTAAATGAGACTTAACCAAAGTTTAAAATGTTTATGTTCCAAAGGGCACCATCAAGAAAGTGAAAAGACAACCTAAGGAAGGGGAGATAATATTTGCACTATTATTTTTTAACTGCTCATAATGAATTTTTAAAATTTTATCTTTGTTGGTTTAACTACATTAACTACAAAATTAATATTTTCTCATTGTAAAATATTATACTTTCAGGAGTTTATAACACACAAAAGAGAAATCCAATAGCAACTTCCCGCAAGAAAACTACTCTTAACAATTTGGGGCATATGCCTATAGGATTATTTCTCTGAATATTAAAGTTTTACCAAAAGATGTATATTTTAGACACTATTTTACAACTAGTTTTTTTCCATTAAAATATTTCAAGGCCACATTCTTGGGTCAGTAAATATAACTACTTCTTTTTTAATCTCTGTTTACTATTATACTGTATATGTATAAAATAATTTATTTTACCACTTCTCTATGAATGAACATTGTTTTGTTTCTAGTTTTTATTTATTAAAAACAATGCTTTAGTGGGCATCCTTCATACATAATTTTGATTAAGTTTTCACATGAATAAAAGTCACAGCAAGTTGTATAGATGTCTTTTCAAGTACTGCTGTGGCTGTGTGCTGTTTTACACACCCAGTTAATTCCCGTATCTTCTTGTAACAGACCCCATTTTTCTTTGGAGAATTGCCTCCCCCAGTTTTGATGGGGCTGCAAATCAGAGTAGCCTGCTGCTCTGGCCATAGTAATCAGTCCAACAGGAGGGCCTGTGACCCAAGCAGAGGAATCCCTTCCCCTTCCTCACAAACTCACACATTTTGTGACATCTTCCTTTTCAAGGCTGCACTTCATGTGTGTATTTGGGAGGTAGAAAAGGAGAAGGCAGGGAAATACACACAATATAATTTATTCCAAGACCTGAAACTTGAGACCATATGCCAGAAGTGACCCAGCTTACAGATTCAGAAAATTCACTGGCAGACTAAAAATATTAATAGCAAGAGATTTTACTTTGGTGTTAAAATTCTTTCTTGCTTATACCCAATTACTTTTATAAAAATAATGGTACCTGTATTAGTCAGCTCAGGCCACTGTAACAGAATACCATAGACGAGGTGGCTTAAACAGAAATTTATTTTCTTGCTGTTCTGGAGGCTAGAAGTCCAAGATCAAGTTTCCCGCAGATTTGGTTTTCGGCAAGGTCTCTCTTCCTGGCTTGCATATGGCCACCAGTCCTAACTCTGATTACTTGGTGGTATGTTTGGAACTCTGCTGAGAATCATGCATTCCTGACCCTGGTTTTCCCCTCGCCCATCCAAGGATTCCTTCTCCTAGCCCAGTGGTTCGCAATCACGGCTCCACATTGGAAATCACTTGGGGAGCTTTTAAAAATGTAATGCATGTGTGGTGCCCAGACCAACTGAATGAGAACCTCTGGGCTTGCTGAGCATCAGTATTTTTAAAGATCTTCACAAGTGATTGCACTGTATAGGCAAAGATGAGCACAACAACTCCAGCCCCAGTGTGGACATTGACAACTCACCATTCAGGGATTTGAACAATATAATTATATGTTAAAAGCAACGTCTGCCTACTGACCTTCCTTAGACATAGAAGAAATTTTAGAGTTGGAGGGATGAGGGACCTGAGAGGCATCAGGCATTTTACAGAACAGTAGACTGGCAGGATGTTCACAGAAATTGAAAAAAAAGTTCCAGTCATCAAACAAATGTGGACAGTACTTCAGAGATTTACAGTGCAAATTAACCTCCAGCCGTCTGAGAAATGCAGCAGGGAAAAGAGAGACAGCAATAATCCATTTAACTTGATCCCTAGGTTCCCCTAATTTATTTGAGGACACCTATTAACACCTTAGGGAACTCACTTGTAAAACACTCTTAGTCCAACTCTTTCATTTGACCAAGACATGGAGGGGGGTCATGATTTAAACCCCTAATATTTACACAAAACACCCCATGATGAATATTTGCATTATTAAGGATTGGATTTCATTTTCCTTTAAATATCTAGTGCTTCCTCCTCGGCTGTGGTGCATTTCTGCATTTCTTCACGGAAGACATGATAATTAAGGTTCAAAGGTACAAAAGTGACAGTGTTAGTAACCACTGCTGACTGAATGTTAATCAAATATTTGAATAAATTACTTTAAATATTATAATTTATTTCTTAATTCAACAAATATTGATTGAATGCCTTCCACTTGGGATAGCATCATATGCACATTTAACAGGAGTAAATGCAACTGTGAAATAACAGCAATAATAATAACACCCAATACCTAAAGCTTCTATAGCACTTACCGTGGGCCAGACCCATGGGCTTTACCTGTATTCTCTCATTTAATTCTCACAATAACGTCTGCGAGGCCGGTTGCGTTATTATCCCCATTTCACAGAAAGGAAGCTGAGCCACAGAGGGGTTAACCAAGTTGCGCAAGGTCACAACACACTAGTCAGTGATGGGGCAGGCTTCCAGTCCCAGGCAGGCTGCCTCCAGCGGACAGGCTCTGACCCACTCCTCTGCACCATATGCCTCATAGTATGTGGGCAACTATTTAAATAGTAAGGCCATTTCTACCCACCACTTTAAGACCTCAGGGTGAGGGTTCCATATGCCTCTCAGAATAAAAGTATCTTGCTGCATGGAGTGTGATCCTATTGTTTAGAGATCCTGCTGTTTAAATGCGGAAACCCCTAACACTAGCTGGTTCACCTGCTGAAATTAGTGATCTGTTCCAATGTTATGGGAAAAATGACAGTGTGGGCTTCTAGCATGTTGGCCTTGAACACGGCAAAATCCTCAGGAACTATTCAAGGGCAATTTTAACGATACACAATCTTTACCACCTTAAATTCTGGCTTTGACTGAATTCCCATTTAGGATGTGCATGGTGCTGACTAGACAAGTAAACCCAGTCATTATCCTTCCACTCATTTACACTATCAGTGACCCCCTTCTTCAGTGCTGACAGACCCCAGTTTTTGTTCAGGGAAGCATTTATTCTGCCACCACTGACAAATCATTATTGGTCTCGACAATCGGGACAATTCTCTTCCCCGCTTTCCCAGGCTCCCTTTGCAGCAAGGATGCGTGACTCAGTTCTAGCCAACGAGATATGAAGGAAGGTCTGCTGGGGACTCCCGGGAAAGCCATGACTTTCCTACTAAAGGGAGATAGACACAGCTTGCACAGACTTTCCCCTTTCTGCCTTGAATGCAGGTGTGATGGCTGGAGCAGTGGAGCAACCTTGGGGGAAAATAACAGACACGTGAAAAATTAATAAAAACACCATCCCTGCCATCACCGAGCAGTGAACCAGTGTCAGCAACTGCCCACTGCCAAACTTCTTGTCCTGTGGAAATATAAACCTCAAATTCTTTCAGTTTGGGGGGATGCATTTCCTTTTACTCATAGCCAAAACATTACTGATAGACCTGCTCTGATGGTGCCTACCATTCAGTTGGGCAAATAGAAATTAATTATATTTAGCATGTAGATATAGATATCTTTATATCTATATTATCTATATCTATATAGGTCTCTGTGTCATAACTACATGTCAGTTTACAGACCAAAGTGTGCAGGATATGTTTCTCCACATTCTCTATACTTCACTTTCATTTTTTATTAAGAGGCCTTATTTTGCCAGGCAGTAGAAACTGAATCTCATCAATTCAGGTAGGTCTCCCCTGCTTTTCCCTGCGGTTATGTCTGAGGGTGGGCTTTAGTGGCTCCAGATACCGGTGGAGGTGGGCATCTGGTCTCAGCCATCACCTTTCCACGCCGACGCCTGTGGAGACATAGTTATTCTGCCCGGGCCCCTCGTTCCCGATCCTCTCGGCCCCGCCCGCTTAGTGACTTCCAGGAGCTTCTTGGGTGCACAGGAAACCATCTGCAGTTTTCATGCCATACGAGGCCGTGGTAAAAGCTATGCAGCAGCCTGAATCTCCTCCTCCCATGCCCTGTCCTGGGCTGCACTGTGCAGCACAGTCGCCAGTAACCACACATGGTTATTTAAATTTAAATTTTTAAAAATAAAAATTCAGTTTCTCAGTCACACTAGCCACATTTCAAGTGCTCAGTACCCACATATGGCTGGTGGCTGCCTTATGAGACAGCACAGATGTAGAACAATTCCAGAGTATATAAACAGGATTGCGTGCTGCCCCGGCCCCGCCATGCCTTGGTGAGGCATCTTTGGGCCCTGTCTGCTTAGACACACCATTAAGGTGCTTCTTCCCAGGGACCTTGCCCCAGGAGAATTCCCATCTATTCTGAGATCTCAGAAACCACAAATGGAGATTCTGCCCCCTCCTTTCCCAGGCCTTGGCTTAGGGGGAACAGGGCGCAACAGGGATCGTTGCCCTCCCGCCTTCTCCTCCACGTCTCCTCATGCTCACTAGCTAAGCTGGGCCATCCCTGGCTGACTCTGGCAAGAGGCCTTGCTGGTCCTCACCACAAGTTCTTCCTAACCTATTGCCTTTGCTGGGGCCTTCCAGGCAGGGCCTAACTTGGAAATTTCAAGATCCAGGAGAAGACTTCCTTTCCTTAGTGGTCCATGCTCTCCCTGATGTAGAAAGAATCCATTAATAGTTGTGGATGTTATCCCATCACATAGAATATTCAGCCCACACAAAGAATATATAGTTATGAACTGAATGGATGCTAAGTCAATGATTCGACGAGAAAACAGCACAAGGGGATCTGGCCTAAGGGAGGGCTTCAGAGAAGGCTCTCTGCTCGACATTTGAAGTACATCTAGAAGCCAATCACACTTCCCTGCCCCCCCACCTCGGTCCCACCCACCATCCAACCTCTGCGTGGGTTCTGCAGGCTCCCTGCTGGCCCCACCTTCTACAATTTATTATCCGCACAGCAGCCAGCGGCTCCCTGCAAAAACAAAGTCAAATCCTGTGACTCGTCTGCTCCAGTGGCTCCCTTATCATGTGGAGGGAACTCCAGAGTCCTTATCACAGCCTGTAAGGCCCTCTGTGGGCTGTGACCCCTTCCCTGTCACTTCTCAGACCTCGTCTTCCCCATTGTCCCCCTCCCTGCTCCCCCTGCTCCAACCACACTGGCCTCCTTGCTGTTCCTTAAAGAAGCCAAGAGCTCTCTCGCTTCCAGGCCTGTGCCTGCCATTCCCTCTGCCTAGGGTGCTCTGTCCGGGAGCCACTTGGTTCACTCCTTCCCTTCCTTCTGGTCTCTGCTCCAATGTCCCCTTAGCAGAGACACCAACCCTGCCTACCCATCTAAAGCGTCAGCCTCATCTCCACCTTGGTAACTCTGCTTTATTGCTCCTCCTGGCACATCCGGCCTCCTGACATGCCACATCTTTCCACATCTGTTGATTGTATGCCTCCTTCACTAGAATGTAAGTGCATGAGAGAAGGGGCTTTTTCTGTCTACCCTGAAGCTTGCCTGGAGGTGTCATATATATCAAAGAAGTGACCCTTGAGCTGAGAACTAAAGGGTGAGCAGGAGGAGGAGGGGTACGGGGGTGAGGGGACTGTTTCGGGAAGAAGACGATGCATGTGCAAAGGCCACGAGGTGGAAGGAAGCATGGGTGAACTCAGAGATTATTGTGGGTGGAGTGCAGAGCGATGGGGAAGTAGAATGCAGTGGAGGGTCACAGGAGGCGGCATCTAGAGCATAAGGGCCTGGAGTGTCATGGCCAGGAACAATGGGAGGCACGTGGGTGACATGATCAAATCTCCTTTTTGAAAGCTCATTCTGATGTGATGGGGTGGGGACCAGGGAGGGACACCAGAATAACCAGAGCGATTCTGTGATATCCAAGGGAGAGAGAATGGTGGCTGAGAACCTTTGATTCTTATTACTAACGTGTTGTTTAAGCACAACTTTCTACCTCACAAGCATCCCTGCGTTAAAAAACAAAAGATAAATGTCTGCATAGCCCTCAGATATTACAGTCATTTTGGTAGCATGCAATTACACTTTATGAATAAAAGAATGCCTAAAGGATTCAAATAACTTACTAAGTAAGGCAAATAAAGTATTTTTCATGTGAATATATAAATATTAATAAAAATTGCTATATCTTGGGCAACCTCTGCCTGGGGATGAATTTTCTTGATTTGCACCTTTGATCTTCCAGTTACAATTTCTATTCTTTCTCACTTTTAAAAGCTACTTGAAGAAAACACGTTCATTATCCAGAAACACAGACCTTACCTTTCTATATAATTGTGCATCACAGGACCAGATTAGAGTTCCAGTTACATCCGTCAATTAGATGACCATTAAGCCACCTCTTCTGCTTTTTCAGATAAAGGATGATTAACTTGAAAAGAGCATCCTTTTCTTTAATGACAAGTATTCTATCTTTTTAGTTATGGAGAGAAATTCTAAAACTGATTTTTTTTGCAAAATTATTTTTCAAGGGTATGAAATATTAAGACTACCTCAGGAATAACATTTGTTTTTCAGTAAGAAGAGCAATAAGTACGTACAAAGACCACTCCTCTTCCTGCTTTAAGTTGGGCCCCTACATTCCTTTAACCTGGAAGCATTTTGTACCCTTACTATTAATTAATTATCTGTGTCCATCTCTTTCACCACACTGTCCCCAGAACCTAGTGCAATGCCTAGCACACAGTAGGGTCACAAAATAAACCTGATTAGCCAGCCCCATTGGTCCTACCTCATTGGTCCCTTCTTGTCCCATCTCCCTGGCTACGTGCTGGTCAGTTCCCATCAGCTCACGTGGACATTACCACACCCCCAACCTCAGACTGCTGCCTCCACTCTCTACCCCCTAAAAGTCATCCTGGTGAACCCACCTTGCCAAACTCCCGTGTCCATTACCTTGTGGTTCTGCTCAAAAACCTTCAAGGGATCCCTATTGCCCATTGAAGGAAGTTTAGTGTAGTGGTTAAAAGTGGGAATTCTGGAATCTGGGGGTGGAATTCTGGAATCCGACTGTCTGAAGTCAAATCCTGGCTTCCACATTAATAGTTGTGTGACAGTGGGCAAGTGTTAGAATCAAGTCCAAACTCCTTAGCCTTATCCAAGGCATTCTACCATGTGATCTTAGAGAGTATTTTCAATTTTATCTTTTTCTCTTGTATCTCTTCCCCTACCCCACAGCACCATCTACTAAGGCTGGTGGGTCTGCCCCTGTATCTTTAGCCTTCCTACTTCTGGGATTTGGGGGCCCACTGGAACTCCTCCTATTGCTCTTTGTTTACATCATTTCCAATCTTCAGGTGCATCTCAAGTCCCCCTGCTTCCTCAAAGCCTTCTGTGAGGGCATCAGGCCCCAGTGATCTCACCTACAGCTCTTAGGAATTTTATCCCAGATTCCCCACTTAAGTAAATGCTTCCCAGGGACAACATTTTTTTTTCTTATACATTTTTTTAAAACCTTAAACATTCAATTAAACTCAATTCATAACACACTATTATTGTTGGTCCATGGAAGAGCCCTTATTGTATCTTCTTGTATTTTCTTATTTATTTCATTTAAAAAGTTTTCCCTTTTATTCCCCATTTTCCAATCCCATTATTCAGTCAGTATTATAATCTATATTTCATCCTGCTTGTTACTTTTTCCCCTCAAATTTGTGTTTTTAATATCTACCCATACTGATATATGGATATATAAATCTAATTTATTCCTTGTAATAGCTGAAGAGTATTTCATTCTTTTTATTTTACTTGGACTGCATTTTATTTCTTTATTCTCTCATTGAAGAGCATCAAGTTTTTTGTTGTTATAAAAAATGATAGAATGAAAATCTTTTAGTTTGTGTGCCTGTTCATCCCTTTATTCAACATATATTAATCGAGTGCCTACTCTATGCTAAATACAATTAGGTGCTGGGAATACAGCATGACCAAAAATAGACAAAGTCCCTTCCCTCATTTTAGTAAGGGGAGAAAATGAATAGACTATAAGTATACAATGCTGGGTTATAATAAGTGCACAGAAGAAAATAAATCAGGATAAGAGGGCAGAGAGCGGCGGAGGGTGTTGTTTCAAATACAGCGGTCAGAAAAGACCCCTCTCAGAACGTAGTGAGATTTGAACGGAGACTTCAATGGAGTGAGAAAGTGGGCCATGCTGATAACTGGAAAAGGAGCATTCCAGGCAAAGGGAACAGCCTCTGTCCAAGGTGGAAACGTGCAAGACATGTTCCAGGAGCAGTGGTTGGAGGCAGAGTAGAGTGAGGGAAGGGAGGGAGGATGGTGAGAGACGAAATCACAGGAGTAGGCTGGAGCCAGATCGGATGCGTCTTCCAGGTCATTTAAAGATGCTGGCTTCCATTCTGAATGAAGTGGGAAGGATTTTGAGGAAAAGGATGACAAGGTCTGACTTTTTAAAAACATCCCTCTGGCAGCTGAGTGGAGAACAGTCTGTAGGAGAGTAAGGGTGAGAAGGAGAGCCCAGTTGGGAGGCCATGGCCGTGGCCCTGGGCAGGGAGGACGGTGCGTGGACTGAGGGGTCGTGGTGGGGCTGGGGAGCAGGGTGGGAGCATCACAGCGTATGTTGAAGGTAGAGCCATTGAGATTTGCTAATGGATTGGATATGGGTGTGAGAGGAAGAGGAGCCTCGAGGATGACCCCAAGAGTTCTGACTTGAGCAGCTGGAAAGATGGAGTCACACCATTTACTAGGAGGAAGAGGGCAGAGGGGAACAGGTTTCAGGGTAATTCAATAGTTTGATTTTAACATTGTAAGTCTGAAATTTTTATTAGACATCCAAGTGAAGCTGTCAAGTAGGTAGTTGACTTCTGGAATTTGAGATCAAGATCTGTGCTGGAGATAAAATTGGGAAGGCATCCTGGTATACATGACACTTAAAGCCAAGATTACGTAGGGAGTGAGTGTAGATTGAGAAGAGAACAGGCGGAGGGACTGAGCCCTGGGGAAGCAACATGTGGAATCTGGGAAGGTTATGAGGAAGCAGCAAAGGACAGTGAGAAGTAGAAGCCCCGCCACAGGAATCAAGTAAGAGAGGAGTATCCCTGGGGCAGTGAAGAAAGGGCTTCAAGGCGAGGAAGCCAGCAATTGTGTCAAACGATGTTGATGGGCCCAGTAAGGGGAAGACTGAGAATTATAGACAATTCTTTGGAGAAATTTTGCTGCAAAGGGGAGCATAAAAATGGAGCAAAATATGAAGGGGAGCGTTGTATAAAATAGGGAAATTTTCTTTCCTTTTTTCTTCCTTTCTCCTGCTCTTCCTTCTGGCTTCTCCCTTCCTCCTCCTAGTCCCCTTTCTCCTCTTCGTGGGGAAACCAGAGCACGCTGATGTGAGTAACCAACAGGGTATGAGAAATTGACCACGCAGGGGAGAGCGAGGACTGTCTGGGAGCATCGTCGTGGGATGAGAGACATGGGAAGAGTTAGCGTTGGGAGGGAGGAGGGCAGAGGATATGGGCACACTAACTGGCAGACTGGTGGATTTGACAATGGAAACATGTGGAAATATTTTTCTGTTTGCTTCCATATTATCAACTCAGTAAGAAGTAAGGCCATCAGCTGAATGTGAGGAAGGATGAGAAGGTATAGGAAGTTGAAAAGGAGAGTGTTGGACTTGGGAAATGTGGCTCCCGGCAGACTGCCTGGATTCCTAGGCCAGGCAGGGTGGGAGTGTTAGAGTTTGTATGGGCCATACACAGAGCAGAGGATTTGTGAGGTTGTAGGGTGTGCATATGTGCAAACCCACTAAACCCAGCTAATTGCTCTCCCGAATGGCTGTGCTAGTAGTGCTTGGGGTTTCCATCTCTCTGCATTCTCACAGACAATTTAGAAAATCCAGATTTTTAATTTTTGCCACACTTTTAGGGGAAAGTAGTACTTTCCTATATAGTTTTCATTTCTCTGATTATTAAGGTTGAGCATTTCTTCCCTCATTTGTTAGCCTTTCCCACTTCCTCTTCTGTGGAATGCTTATTTATATCTGCCCTGATCTGGGTTCCCCCTCGAAAGCAGAGCCCCAGACACACCCTTGGGTGGAGGCCATGTATTCAAAAGCACAAACATGGGAATAGGACAGCAAGACAAGGAAGGGGGAAAAATCACTAAAGAGTAGGTTAGGGACAGATTATTGCTGTTGTGGGTAACCAGGGCTCAATCCTGCCGGGGACCCCACGAGGAATGATGTTGAACACTCCTCAGAATTGTCCCACCGGGAAATAGGGTTGCCGGGCTATCATACACTATCATACACTATACACTATATGATAGCTGGGCTATCATATCAGCCACTGGGCTTTACTGGTTTAGGGCTGTCCCTGGGAAGGTTCAACCACCAGCTCTTTCAGTCTTCACTGCATGTAAATTGAGCCAGCTCCCAGAAAGAGGGAAGCTCCCACACTGAGGTGGGAGGCAGTGTACGTGCAGGGAACTGTCCACCTCGGCTGCAGGTGAGCTCAGAGACAGGCCAAGGGATGTGGGTAGGGCAGCAGCAGGGTCTATTACAATATCCTTTATCCTTTCCTTGCCTTTTGTTTCTTTATCGGATTTGCAGGTATTCTTGGTATTATTTCTTTGTCAGCTATTACCATTTTGTCACCTCCAAATCTACCACCTGTCAGTTAACTTTGTCCGTGGTATCAGAAATCTTTAATTTTGATGTCATTAACTCCATCGATTGTCCCCTTTATGATCTGTACTTTTTGGCACCTAAAGAAATCCTCCCTTGCAATGTCACAAAAAACATTCTACATTGTCTTCTAATAGATGTATGACTTTGTCTTTCATTTTTAGGCTTTTAACCCACCAAAAGTTTGTTTTTGCGTATAGAACAAGGTAGGGATCTAATCCTGATTTTACCCATATGATGAACCAGTTTTCTAGAGACTACTGGTGAATCTATTATAGCTTCCCCTACCAGGCTATGATGCCCTATACATACACCAAGCTCCATGCACCTGTGTGTCTATTTCTAGATTCTATCCATTTGGCATCCACTCAGTTCTTCAACCCATTCTTTACACTGGCAATTATATTTTTTATATCTAGTACCTTCAATTGACTCTCCGTCAAACCACTTATTCCTGTTTCATATTTGCAATGTCTTACTTAGGGTTAAGATTCCTGTTCACATCTGTCAATAGGTCTGCTTCCTCTACTGTTGGTTGGTTGTGGTTGTTCTTTCACATTAATTGTTTTTCTTAAATAGTCTGAAGATTTTTGACTGTGGGCTCATCTTCAGTCCTTTGAGACAACCAACCATCTCTGCGTGTGAGGTCTAACCGGGGGAGATGGCAAAAGCCATGGCCAGGTGGGTATGGAGAGTGGATGAGGCACATCTCTTTCTACTGATTGCCAAGCTTAATAACACCCCATTTTCATCTGGGTGCTCCTCAGGGTCCTCCCCCTCCCTCCCTCCCAAGCACCAATATCCTCCTGAGATGCCACCCTGTTGGCCCTATCTCAGCCAGGCTCTCTCTCTTTCTGCCATCTCTGATGACCCCATGCCCTGCTCCCACACAAGACTTCTTTTCCCCAAACAAAACATCTTAAGATCCTTCGCTCGTTCTTCCTGACATGACTTTCAAAATCCTGATCACTCACCAATGGGTACATTTTAATTTGTCATTGTCCTCCTTAAGCCCAAACCTGAAGACAATGCTCTGCATGTTCATACAAAAATATTTGGCCAGGCAAATACCAAGGTTGTAAAGATTCCTTCTGTTTTTTTTTTTTTTTATTTAAACCAGGAAGTTTTCTGTGAAATATTTTATTTATTAAGTTTCTTAGAGGAAATCATAAGACATAAGAAGATTATCTTAGCAAAGGAGAATGAGATTGTTGTAATCCCATAATGGACAGCGAGGAAAGAACTGATAAAGATGGGGTGATTAAAAGACAATATTAAGCAGTCTTCTTAGCTGTGAGTATTCTTAGCCACACCTGGGACAGAGAAATCATAAGACAACTAAGGAGACAACACAGTGAAATGCAAAAAGAAAAGAAAAGGAAAGGAAAGGATATGTGTATATGAATGGTGAAAAGGAAGATTCTGGAGCTTGGGAAAGTCAAGAAAGAATTAAATATGGAAATGTGAAACACTCCCCACCCCAAAACTGGAAACTTTCAGGAAACATTCATGAAGTTTCCCCATTCATTTCTGAGGGCAATTTTTAAAATGTAAAAAGAATGGGTTATCTTTTTAAGTGAATGAAATTTATAATATACATTGTTCATATATTACTGCTCAGCCTTTGCACTCTAAAAATTACTTCTAAAAACTATAAAATAGGGACATTTACATGTAAAACGATTTACAGACATGTCTGCAACTAAAGCAGAGAGTGTGTTTTTGGCAGATAAAACCAACTGGTTTTGAAATTCAAGAATATTTTTATTCTAAAGAATAAATTGAAAGGTTTTATTAAGAAACAGAAAGAATTTTACTGTTAGTTAATTCACTCTAATCCCTCTGTCAGATTCAAATTTCAAAGGTGTGGGAGCTTTTATATGTTTTTGGAATGGAGGAAGAGAGGAAAGAAGGAGTAAGCAAAAAATGAGATGAAACAAAGAGAGAAGGGAAGGAAGATGGAAGTCCAAAGCGCGGGCAGCACTGTCAGCATTTAGGCCACCAGGGCCTTGTGAGTCCCTTCAGTAGTGTCGGACCATGGTGGTGAGGACAACTTGCAACGAAGCACTTAGAGACTCTTACTCCAGCCTTCTGTAATTCCTCTGCTTTCTGGAGCTCATGAAGAGTTAGTCAATATTTGCAACTATGTCAAATTGATGATGATGATGATAATGGTGATGAGGATGATGTCAGATATCATCCCTTTCTCTGCTCCTCTTTTTGTCAGAATTCCCTGTAAAAGTGATCTGATGTGTCCTTCTCTCTTCCATTCACTCCTGTACCCACCCCAGTTCCTCCCCCGCCTTCTCTCCTAAAGCTACCCCAACGAGGCACTCACCCCCACCACACCCCAAGAACAGGGTACCCAGTGATCTCCACTTTGCTAAACCCAACCAGTGGCTGGATCTCAGCCATGTATCTTTGCTCTGTCAGCAGCAGGTGATGCAGCTGATCATCCTCTTTTGGAAATACTCTAGAAATTTTTCTGGCTCCCAGAATTCCACACTTGCTGGGTGTCCACCTCTCCTGTCTCACCAGCTTCTCCTTCTAGGGCTCCTTTGCTGGTTCTTCCTCATCCTCCGACCTCAAGTGTGTCCCAGGACTCAGTCCTTAGACTTCTTTTCATACCAATATTCACTCCCATCCATATGCTGATTTCCCAGTTTTCATCTGGCTATTAATATTTAAAGTGTGCTAAAGATGAAAAAGTTATGCATATTGTAGTAGATGGAATAGTTTCTGCCCCCTCCCCCAACATATCCATGTCCACTCCCCAGAGCCTATGAATATGTTACCTGACATAGCAAAAGGGACTTTGGAGATGTGATTAAGTTAGAGATCCTGAGATTGGTAGATTGTCCTGGATTATCCAAGTGGGCCCAATGTAATCACAGGGTCCCTGTAAGAAGGAAGCAGGAGGGTCAGAGTCAGCAAAGGCAGTATGAAGATAGAAGCAGAGGTCAGAGAGAGATTTTAAGATGCTACAGTGCTGACATTGAAGATGGAGGAAAGGGCCCTAAGCCAAGGAGTGCTGGTGGCCTCTAGAAGCTGCAAAAGGCAAGGAAATAGATTATCCCCCAGAGCCTCCAGAAGGAAGCTCTGCTGGCACCTTGACTTCAGCCCCAGAAGACCCATAATAAATTTGTGTTATGTGTTTATAGTAATTTGTTATAGCACCAATAGGAAAAACTTACACACATACTAAAGTGTTTTGAAGTGTAGTATACTGATTTCTGCAAATTTCTTTGATATACATTGGAAGGAGCTCAGGGATTTCACCTCAAAATATGACTCCTTGGTATAAGGAGTATTTTGAATTAAAAGCCCTTAGAGAACAACAGAGGTTAAAAGGGGCTTTCCCTCTATCTGCATAAAACCAGACACACCCATGGAAAAGAACAATTTCCTTTCCTTTCCCTCCCTGTTATCTCAATATATTGCAGGAAAGAAGATCAAGAATGCAACTAGGCCTGACCCAACCCATTTTAATTTAATCTCCAAAGAGAATCTTTTACAAATCAATCTGTTTCCCCCATCCATTCATCCTCCCAAGTGTCTATTCATCCTCCCTAGTAACCATTTATTACCCCTAAACAGAATTACCTATATCCCTCATCTCCCCCTCCTCTCTACAATGAGGGTACATAAACTTCCGGACCCCACTGGGATATTGGGTAATCACTCTGTGATTCTCCCCGTGCACATGGTGAATAAATTTGTGATCTTTTTCTTTTACTAATCTGCCTTATCATGAGCTGATCTTTCAGCAAAACGTCCAAGGGCACCTTCCAAGGGCGAAGGGGAAGTTTTCCTTCTCCCCACACATCAGACATAGAAGATAGGTTTACTGAACAGAGACAGGGATCGATGGTTAGAGGAATGATGAAGCAATGACAGAAAAATGTTATGGTAGAATCGAGGTAGTGTGCATATGGGTGCTAACATAAAATTCTTTCAATTTTTCTGTATGTTTGAAATTGGAAAAAATAAAATGTTGGGAAAAACGGAAAAAGTTAGATAAAAATTATGATTTTTTCCAAAATTAAATCTGTTATTTGCCTTCCAGAAAAGAAAAACATGTCTTCTCTCCACCTATTCCCTGAGCAAGCAAAGTCCTTGAATTTCTCTGAAATTTTACATTTCTACCTATTTGCATTGCCTGGGCTCCCTGAGGACTAAATGTGTGTATTTGAGAAAGGCCTGGAACACAGCAAAGGCAATTAGAACCTGTAGAGACTGAAGGCTTAACCTTGCCATCAGTAGCAACAAGCGATAACCAACTGGGTTAACTAGCCGAAGAAAAAGTATATAACTGGTGAAATGCTAAGATATAGATTTGCAAATGAATCGGCTCTATAACTTCTTATTGAACTACATGAGGTACTCTGAAAATCAATAACTACTCCATATTTCAGTGGAAAAAAGCCAGGAAAAGAATTTTGAGGTTACTTTCAAGAATAATATATCCCACTCTCACTGTTATGAGAAAATTCTTATTTCCCTAGGAAACAGTACTGGACAGTTAAGAAAAGAGGCAATTTTTAAGGGCTTTTCATTTATTAGGGAATAAAATTAAGAGAAAAATCTGTGGCTGTGATTTCTTGGGTCAGAGGATGTAGGGCACTTTGGAATTAGGAATTTTTTCCGACCCAGGTTGGGGGGAAGAGGTATTGATTTGATATTGAGCTGCTGTTTTTCATACTCAGTATGCTTTTCCTTACTCTACATCTTTTCTCCTCATCACTGCATAGTGAGGCCAGGCTCAGGCTGTGGGTTTCTGCCTAAGAAGGCAGACTACAGAGAACGTAGAGTCAGATTCTGGGCTTTTGAGTTTCTAAGCAGGCCTTTGAAATTCATGACAGAAAAACAAGGGTTTTTAATTTATAAAAGCTGCATTTTTTGAGAGAGAAACTCATTTTGAGTTATAAAATTTTGGTTGAAGAATCAAATACAGAAGAAATCAGGGCATATAGTACAAACCATCACCACTGGCTCTCTACCTGGCTGCATGTTAGAATCCCCTGGGGAAGTTTTTTTAAAAATACCATTGCCTGAGCTGGGCCTTAGACCAGTTGAATGGAAATCTCTTGCTGTGGGGCCTCAGTATTAGTATTTTTTAAATTTCCCTCCAACCTACCCACCCACACACTAGGTGATTCTGATAGGTTCTCAGAGATGAGAACCATTGCCCAACCCTACAGATCAGAAACTCAATAGGTGACTATGCAGACTTCCCAGCTCTTTGAAACTAGGTCAGAGGTACTTGAATTGTCAGGGAAAGTCAGATAAGAGCTCTGGGCTCATGCCTTGGTGTGGGCTTCTGGGAGTGGGTCCTGCTCACTGTTTCTCTCTCTATTGGAGGGTGATGGAATCCCAGAGAGATTCAAGGAGCATCCAAAAGTGAGACAATTGATTCCAGACCTCACAGAGAGTCCTTTGGGCCAAGATGGTATGGCAGCTCTGGAGTAAAAATGGTAACAGTCCAGGACAAGGAGGACACAGAATAAGTGCCTAAGATGGACATCTGAGACCAGGGACAGCTCCGTGGTTGTCAGCTGGGGACTACTAAGGACCAGACCCCACCACAACGTCCATGACCATGGCATGATTTACCCAGTACATAGATGCCCCCTCCCCGACTTCTCCTGGGGCAAAGGAGAGATACATAGGTGAAATCTGAATTGACTGAGTTTAAATTCGAATTGGCTATAAAACACTGCACCAACTTTGATAACCAAGAGTTGACTAGAATAAAACTTGTAACAACTGGGATAAAAGAAGGTTGAAATAGATAAGTGATTGTTTCTATCACAAACGGAACTCCAACTTTATTGGGAATGGCAATGTGGGTAACTAAAAACATTTCCAAGCATCCTTTTGACAACCCAAAATAAGTGACCAAAGCAAAGATCTCTATCAATGGAGAGTTTATTAAGCCAAAGTTTGAGGATGTGCCTGGGAAAAACACAAGCCGCAGAGGCATCTGTGACTGTTTTCTGGAGAGGAATTTGGGAACTTTGGTGTTTAAGGGAAGGGGCATACAGAAGAAAGAGGAGGAGGAGGGCGGGTAGGAGGCAAATGGTCACACTCTTGTGAAGCCCAGGCAATCTACATTTTACACAAGATAAGGTGAATATTTGAAGGAAAAAAGGGAGTGAAGAATCAATTATGCAGATTTCCCTGGGTAGGTGGAAGAATGATCTTGCTTGTCTCTGTTCTGCACGTGGGAAGATAAATGTGTAATCACCATTATTAGTGTGGAATTGAATAGACTTTAGTCTTAGGAGCTAGACTTAGCCTATAGACCTAAAGTTACAATTTACGTGTCCTTGTTTATGGGAGGCCAGCGAGGAATTTCCTTATGAATGACCTATGTGAACAGTCCTCCATATGCCTGAGGCCTGTTACCTTTCCATGGAGATCTGGCTATTTCATAATGCTAGTAACAGCTATTCATTTGGAACTGGGTATTGCAAGACTGGGTCTCTGGTCTTGACCTTCTCTTTTGCATAAGGAGTTGGGTGGGGTGGTCCTGAGATTTTTATTTTCTTTTACACTTTGCAGATAGGGTAGAGCAGATATTGTTGGGTGGAGCTTGTGGAAAAATTCCTGAAAATGGAATGCCTTGGCTGGCAATTTCCCTTTTGTCCCTTTTCTTTCCTCCTTCCTCCTCTGGACTAGATGGCTGGAGCTGCAGCCACCACTTTGTGACAAAGAGAGAAAGATCATGAGAATCACAGAGACCTGAACTCTAGCAGCCTTGAGCCACTGAATCCATGCCGCAACTGCCTGCTTCCAGACTTCTCACTATGTGAGGAAAAATAACTCTCTAATTTGATCAAGCCTCTGTTTCTTAGGCTTCTATTAATATATAGAGAGCTAAATGCAATTCTGAACTGATACAAAGAAAAAAGTTCAAACCTCCCAGAGGTAATCATTGTTGATGTGTTATTTTATTAATATATCCTTTCAGATTTTAAAAATTTTATATCTATATGCAACATTCTGAAAAATGAGATTTTTTTAGAATCTTAAAAATATTCTTTAAATCTTTAAAAAGAAGATTTAATATCTTTAAAAATAAGGTTCTACACTATAGAATTTGATGTGAAGATTAAAGCCAAGCTTTATTTAAATAACAAATGTCTTGAAAATCCATAAGAAGCTCAGAATCTTTTATGGATCACATATTATTGGCTGTTTATGGAGCTTTAAAGGGTCTGTAGGAGAGGAAAAATAATTTTCTCTTCCACCCTTCATGAGTTCTTTGCTAGGACTCCCTTTAACAGAAGACAGATTAACAAGAGAAAAATAAACAGAAGTTTAATAACATGTACTCCTGTATAAAAGGGAGCTAACTAGGAGAAATGAGTAAATCTCTAGAGTAAATCTCATAGAGGTAGTCTTAGAATTTAGGCTTCAATACCATTATCCTCTGAAACAAAGAAAGAAGGATGTGAGGAGAGTCCCTATTAAGATGTGATAGCCAGGAAAACCACTGTAAAACAAAGGTAAGATTTGTTATGCAGATTTAATAGATGTCTTCTGCATTAATTATGGGGTCTCTAGGGCTTTAGTTATCCTTCTCATCCTGATGCAGGCTGGGAGACACACTTACAAATGGAGATTTCCTTTATTGATGTAAATTCCTCTTACAAAAGGGTAACTTTTCAGAACTCCTATGCTGCAGTTTCTCAAAATAACCTCTGAAAATAATTAAGCTCAAATTAATTCTTATGCAAAAGAGGCATATTTGGGGTGGCTTATTCTGGTCTACTACATTTTGGAGATGGCATTTCCTGAACCTCATTAGGTCCAATCCCTACCATGTTATGAGTCATTGTGGATTTTAGCAATAATAAAATTGTCAAAGACATGAAACCTTCTGATTTATATTTTCAGATGAGAGGTGATAAATTTGGAAAACAGATGCAACTAGTTATTTGTAATTTCAGGAAGCAGAAAGGAAATGCCAGATATCATGCCGAAAATGTTAATTTGAGAAATGTGTTTATCGGCTGTAGGGACTGTGAGAACTTGCCCTTCCAGTCTCCAACTGCAGGGAGCAAAGCTGACCAACAGCGCCAGGTGCTGCACTTTGATGTCCTCTATCGCCTTCGCACCAAGCCACATTTCCCACAGGCTGCTCTCGGCCAATGACTGAGTGAGGCAGGGATATCAGGCAGGCCTGTTTCTCTAAGATGCAGCACTCCTCTGATGGGCGACTTTGGCTCAAGGACTCCCTGATGACCTTGCCATTATCTAGCTGGGTAACTATTATAAGCCAGTGAGTTTCACTTTCCTATCTTGAAAATAGGGCAACTCCTCTCTACCCACAAAGTGTAGGTTTGTTATAAGGAATAAATGAACTACTGCATGTAAGTTGCTCATACATAATAAGTGCCGCCTGTCTTGTAGTGAGTTCTCAATGAATGAGAGTAGCTACCTCTTTGAAGAATTGCTTTTTATGTGATACAGGGTTTTTAATTTACTAACTCAAATAGCATATATCATTTCTTTGTTGTTGCTATTGATTTTATCATGATATCTTTGTTATGGAGCAGTTTCATTCCTAGGTAATTAATTAGTTGAGGTGTTGGGTCTGTTTTTAAACTGATAAAAGTGCCACAGAGTGAGATTTGGACAGAAAGAGGAAACTCATGTACTGAATGTAACAGACTCTCTACTCTAAGTTAGAAATATTGCTTGCCATTCAGATAACCCACTTTCCCCAGTATTACCCTCTGATCTGGGTCTGTCCCACATGGACCTATGTGATCTGGCATCTTCCTAACTGCCACCACCTTAAACTCACACATGCTTACTCATGCACTGTGCTCAAGACACAATGACACATTTAACACTTGACAGTTTTCAAGCAACACTTGCTTCTTCCCATATACCTGCTTTGTGTCTAGAGCATTCCTCCATATTCTCTTCCCTTGGCTAACACCTGGCCCAAATCAGGACCCAATACCAAATATGCTCGTTCCAGAGTCTTTTGAGTCTGTGCAGCCAATGGCTCTTGAAAGCACCATTTATAATCAGCCAAAGGTTTCCAGTAGCAAGAATACATATGCCAGCTAATGTTTACAGACATTAACCCTTTAACCCTCATAACAGCCCTCTGAAGTATTTTTACAGAGGAGGAGGCAGAGAGGTCCTTATTCCGCATAGGTGCGTGTGCAATTCTCCCTCACCCCCAGCTATGTAGAGGGCATACTTTCTAAATCAAGCTGACAGCATCCAGCTACATTGTATACGATATGCAAATGGTGGAAATTACTGATTTATTCCATTAACACTCAGCTATTTTAATAGAGGAGGGGGTTGTGTATGTGTGTGCATGTGTGTGTACAAAGATGAATACTGTCACTGTTCTCAGTTATCAAACCTAAGAAATAATCCACTGGATGGTTTCCATGCCTGTAAGCGTTAGAGGAAAAGAAATATCTGTTTTTCCCATCGCTAGATTCATGGCTGAGGCCCCTGTAACAAAACACAGATTAACAAGAGAAAAACAGAGCCAGGCATGGTGGCTTGGGCCTGTAATCCCAGCTACTTGGGAGGCTGAGGTGGGAGGATCATTTGAGCCCAGGAATTTGAGAACAGCCTGAGCAACATAATGAGACCTTGTCTTTAAAAAAAAGAGAGAAAAGCATACAAATTTCTTTAAGTTCTACATGACACAGGAGACTTCATAAGGAAATAAAGAACCCAAATAAACAGGTAAACTTGTGTATTTTCACTATGCTTAGATTGATGAAGAGTGGACAGTTGTGGAGAAATATGCCTGAGGGACTGAAGGGTTTGATCTAAAGTCAATACATCAATGGGATTTTGGCAAGACCTGTTTGTTCAGATTCTTCTCTGTGTCACTGTGTCTTCATAGATAATGATGTTCCTTTCCTCCATGTCTACGAAGGGTATATCTTGAATGAGGATCTTATGACTTGCTTCAGGAAAAAAGAGCAAGGGGAAGGTGAGAATGACCTTTTCACTTCTGCCGTTTTCTCAAATACCAAGCCAAGTACCTGATACAGATTATTCAGTGCCTTATTCCAAAATAAGACACAATGAGTGATGTAAAATTTTAGTATCTGTGAATTACAGACATGCTTATTTTAGATACAGTTTGTTCCCTAAAATTATGCCTAATTTATAATAATAATAATAATGTCGGGGCTCAGAACATGACACCCAAGAGTATGGCACTTTGGTATGCTGTGTACTTTGAACTAAAGGAGCTTGGAAGGCCTCAGAAGCAAAGTCTCTCTGACCTCCTGCCCTCCGGTCTCTTGCCCCTCTTTCTCCCCCAGGGTGAGTCCTAGAAACCAGAAATCCTCTTCCCCAATGTGGATCATAGAAACTAGAACCCATCTCCCCCAAAGCAAGCCATAAGCCTAGAAAGGTCACTCTCTCCTTTCCTCCTTCTCTCTGAAAGACCCTCGCTCCGGGCGGGGCAGGGGGGTGGGTGGTGTCCTGCGCCATACCAGGGGAGAAGGAATGCTACGGAGAGAGGCCAAGAAGAATCTGAACAGACAGGACTTGCCCTCAGTCTATTACTATTAGATCACATCCTTTTGTCCCATCTCATTTCTACATGGCTGTCCACTCTTCATCAGACCTAAGCCTAAAAACAGACAGTTTTCCCTAGGTCTTTGTGTCTTCATTTCCAATGTCTCCCGTGTCACGTAGAACTTTGATTAAATAATTTGCTATGCTCTTCTCTTATGTCAACTGAAGAATGATGAGGTTCATAAATTTGGAAAGGAGAGCTTTATTTCATAAAAGGTTGCAGCCCGCAGGGTGGTGTGGCCATTCTGACAAGTTGGGAAGCAACGGCCTCCATGCAGAAGCCAGGAACTCATACTTCAAGTGAACAGCAACAGGAACAGAAATTTATGCTGAGCAGGGTGGCCGAATATATGTATTTAACAAGCTACAGGAGTCATGAATATTATGAAAGAAGAAACATGCACGTGCACAACTGAGCTTCATACTACTTCATGGGATCCATGTTCTGAAAATAGTGGCATTAGCATTACCCAAGGATGGAGTTTTCGGC
Source organism: Propithecus coquereli (assembly GCF_000956105.1). Classification (NCBI taxonomy): domain Eukaryota; kingdom Metazoa; phylum Chordata; class Mammalia; order Primates; family Indriidae; genus Propithecus; species Propithecus coquereli. Next base: position 5,790,688 of record NW_012136080.1, read on the forward strand.
CCTCTGATGTCAAAAGGTGAGGCAGAGGACACAAAAATCCTCTTTGTACAGCGTCTATAGATTAATCAGAACCACTCCATGGTCAGTGGCCCCTTATCAGGAAAAAAATATTGGTCAGTCTTAGTGCCAAAACTGCCCAAAGGGAGGAGCCTTGTTAGGCAGTTGATTGAAATCAGCAGTGGAGCAAGTCTACAAAAGGCTGGTTCGGAGAAAGGGGGTATAATGAGACATGTCCGATCTCCCATCCTGTCACGGCTGGGAACTCAGTTTTAAGGTTTCTCTGGGGTCCCCTTGGCTGAGAGGGGGTCCATTTAGTCAGTTGAGGACTTAGGATTTTATTTTCATTTCTTACTTGTTAACCTCTGTCTTTTGTTAAAGGAGTGTCTGCCATGACCCTTATGATGGGCGAGGAATGGTATCACACCTTTCTGCCCCTACAATAGTAACAGCTAACATTTCTGAGCACTTGCCATGTGCCACACCCTGAGTCCAACACGCGTGTACCATATTCACTTCCACGGCCAGCCCACGAGAGAGAGATGGCCAGTGCTCCCATCCAGGGAGGAGAGGGAGGCTCTGAGAGATGACTTGACTTGCCCGAGGTCACACAGCTGGGAAGTATCAGCCCTAGGGTTAGACCTCAGGCTTTGTCTGCTTCCAGAATCCATGCTCTTAATCACACAGCATGCTGGGGTAAAAGTGGCTGGTGTACTTAAAACATTCTATCTAAAAATAAGGAGCACTGGGAGCAGAGAGAACAAAAGGGGAAATCTATGAACTAATAGGACCTGTCCTTCCAGCAGAAATCTTCCCTTGATTCCTCTGGCGAATGGAAGCCTCAAGCCACAGGGAAGCAAAAGCATGAAAGGGCCAGGAAGTGTCATTCTGGAGCTTCATAGGGTGGGGGTGGGAAGCTTTGTGTCTCACCTCAACACCATTCTTTCTTCAAATTCGCTTCTTCTTTCCTGAACCCCTATCATTCAGTTCCAACAGTGCCCTTTCTCCCTGCTTCCTCATCTGTCCTGTGGATGATTTTTATTGACACCCTATTCTCTTTGAGCCTCCTGGCTTATAGTAATGCATATTAGCAATTTATAAACTTGCTTTCAAAGACACCACAGGAACAGTATACAATTTTTCACACCTTGCTCTGTCCTATTCTAACAAAAAAATAAGCATACAGTGGAGTATAGTGAGTTAAAGGAAAGGTCTTAAGTGATAACAATTGATTTTCTGTGAAGTCTTTTCCTAGAATGCCTTTTAGAGAACAGCAGGGTTCCCCCCACACTTCCCAGGGGTTCTCACAACTATTCTTTTCTCTATCTGGCAAGTGGACGTGTCAAGTCACACAGCAGAGCTGTGGGGACTCAGCCCCAACCTTCATTATCTATTCAGGAAGGACAGCACATCGCTCTCTAAAAGTTGCCTGAAACCAGCTCTAATGACGTACACCAGCAGCATTTAGTCAGACAATGTGGACATATAACTGCCCTCAATCTGGTAGTTGGGGGGAAAAACTACCAATCCAAAGCTTTGTAATATGGCGTCTGTATGAGGACAGGTCTCAGAGCCTCCCGCGGCAGGGGGGAAGCCTCCAGGAGGGTACAGCCCGTGTCTCTGATGACTTCTGGATCCCCTCCTTCACAACTGAAAAGACGCTGGGGAGAAATGCGATAAATGACTTTCTTCCTAGGAAAAGCCTTTTTTTTTAATCCTAAGAGACAATACGTTAGCATTTTCCAATGGAAATACAGTCAACCCTTTAAAAAAATCTGGGGTTAGAGCACCAGCTTCCCATCCAGATGGAAATCCGTGTAGAACTTTTGACTCCCCCACAACCTTACTAGTAGCCTGCTGTTGACCAGAAGCCTCATGGATAATATAAACAGTCAACTAACACATACTTTGTATGTTATATGTATTATATACGCTGTTCTTACAATAAAGTAAGCCAGAGAAAAGAAAGTATTATTAAGAAAGAAAGGCATAAGGAAGAGAAAGCGTATTTACTATTCATGAAGTCAAAGTGGAGGTCTTCATCCTCACTGCCTTCGCCTGAGCAGGCTGAGGAGGAGGAGGAAGAAGAGGGATTGGTCTTGCTGTCTCAGGGGTGGCAGAGGTGGAGGAGGCTGTGGAAGGGGAGGCCGGAGAGGCAGGTACACTCGCTGTAACTGCACGGAAATAGCATTGTCATTTCTGTCCGACTTTTTTGCTTTTTCATTTCTCTAAAAATGTTTCTATATGATAACGGTACCAATCTTTCTTCCACAGTTTGCTTTAGTTTCAGTGCCTGTATCACAGAAGGCTTTATGTCTCAAAAGAAGTCAAAAGCAGTCTTGAGTAACTGGAACCTTCTTCCAGACTGTCTAATGTCAGTTCGTTTCTGGCACTCGTTCTATGCCTTCTTCTTCATCATCTAACACTGGTTTGGAAGCACTCATATCCATCAAGTCATCTTCCATTAACTCCTCTGATGTGGTGTCTATTAGCTTTGAATTTCTCCAAGATCCATATCTTAAAGCCCTTCACACACCCCCACCTTTTTTGTTATACCCACAATCTCTTTCGTGATTTCCTTGATTGGCTGTGTTGTAAATCCTGTGACATCATGCACAATGTCTGGACACACCTTTCTCTGGCAGAAATTTATTATTTCAGGCTTGATGGCTTTCACAGCTTTTTCTATAACAATAATAGCATCTCCAATGGTGTGATCTTTCCAGACTTTTATGATATTCTCTCTGTCAGGGTCCTTTTCCATAGCGTTGACAATCCTTTTCACGTGTATGATGTGAAGAGTTTCTTATGACTCCCTGACTTAGAGGCTGAAATACAGACTTTGTGTTTGGGGACAAGGAGATCACTTCAATGCTTTTGGTGTTGAACTCATGGGGATTTGGGTGATCAGGGGCATTTTCCAATATCAAAAGAACTTTAAAAGGCAGTCCCTTACTAGCAAGGTACTTCCTGACTTCAAGGAAAAAGCATTGATGGAACTAATCCAGAAAAAGAGTTCTCATCATCCAGGTCTTGTTGTACAACCCAAAGACTGGTAGTTGGTCTTATCTTTTCCCTTGAAGGCTTGGGGGTTAGCAGCTTTATAGCTAAGGGCAGTCCTGATCATAACCCAACTACATTTGCACAAAACAGTAGAGTTAGCCTATCCCTTCCTGCCTTAAATCCTGGTGCTCACTTCTCTTCCTTACTAGTGAATGTCCTTTGTGGCATTTTTTCTTTTCCAGAATAAGACACTTTTGTCTGCATTAAAAACCTATTCAGGCAGATATCTTTTCTCCTCAATGCTTTACTTAAGGGTATCTGGGAACTGGTCTACTTCCACTTGGTCGGCAGAAGTTGTTTCTCTTGTTATCTTGACATTTTTAAGCCAAACTTCTTTCTAAAATTATCAAACCATCCTTTGCTGGCATTAAATTCTCCAGCTGTAGGCTGGGTATGGTGGATCATGCCTATATTATCTCAGCACTTTGGGAGGCCAGGGTGGGAAGATTGCTTGAGGTCAGGAGTTAAGAGACCAGCCTGAGCAACATAGTGAGACCTCATTTCTACAAAAAATAAAACAAATAAAATAAAAATAAAAATTCTCCAGCTTTAGATCTTTCATCTTCTGTTTGCTTTAAGTTGTCATATAATGACTTTGATTTTTCTTAAATCATATTAGAGTCTATAGGTATGCCTTTCTTATAGCAATCCTCACCCATATAAAAGCTGCATTTTCATCACAAGTAATAAGATATTTCACAAAAAGTGCACAGTGTTGATGCCTGTTGTCATAGTTACAGTGACAGCTTCACCAATTTCCTTTCCTTTTTTACAGTGGTCCTTACACTAGATTCATTTATTTTGAAATAGTGGGCAAGCACAGCGGCAGTCCTCAATCTATGGTACATATCAAGCAATTCAGCTTTTTCTTATCTTCATGGGAGCATTTCCAACATCACTAGGGGCACTTCATATGAGTTGCATATTCAAAGTTAGTCAGAGTTTACAGCGTTGCACTAAACACAATGAAAAATATACCAGAACTGTGAGAGATCACTTTTTACCATGATATGCAATTTACTGCAGAGATGAACTGCTCACACAGAGATGAGCAAAGTCATACGGTGTTTTAAGGGGACATTCTCAACACTTGAGCTCACCGCAATAGAAACAAGAAGTGGCTATGAAATTATTACAGTAGTACAGAATGTACTACAGTTAATTCATTGCAGTTATGATTTTATTCTCATTTTTTATATTTGTTTATATTCTCTTAACTGCTAATGGTGTCATGTACTATCTGCAAGTGTTTGTGTGTGTGCGTAAGTTTTGATAAATTTTAACTTTTTATAATAGATTTGTGTATTTTTCTGTAGTAAATGATACAGAAAATGATAGTAAATGATAAAATAGACCAATATCTACATATATTTTATGCATTCATTATATACCTAACTTTTAAAAATTCTTTTGATATTTCTGGGTCATGCAGTTAGTCTGTAAGTTTCTTCAAATTGTTGCAAATCTCCAAAAAATTTTCCAATATATTTATTGAAAAAATTTGCATATAAGTAGACCCATGCAGTTCAAATTATGTTGTTCACAAGTCAACTGTATAGCGCAAACCACATTTGTAATTTTAATTTTCCTAGTAGTCACATTTAAAAAAGTAAAAAGAAATAGGTAAAATTAATTTTAATAATGTATTTTATTTAACCCATTATACCCAAAACATTATCATTTCAACATGTAATCAATATAAAAACATTTCCAAATGAGCTATTTTACATTCTTTTATTTCATACTAAATCTCTGAACTCCAGTGTGTATTTTACACAAGCAGCACATGTCGATTTGTACCACATTTGAAGTGCTCTATTGAGGTACATATGGCTCATGGCTATTGCACTGGAGAGAGCAGATATAGATGTTACTTAATGTCAGTATAGGTATACATTGCTTTAATTGAATCTTAATAAAATTCAGGTTTCATATAAAAACAGGGCATATAACTCTGTAGTATTATTTCTGCTTGCTCTCAAAAAAATTGCAAACACCTTCAGGAAAGGACTCAACTCATAGCAAGGCATGTAGTATTTCCATGTGTATGAATGATGTCGACAACTTAGTGGATCATTAGGGTTTTAAAATATCAATTATTAGTCTGCTTGTCAAATTTTATACATCTCTATTTCCAAACATTTTCATTTTTGGAGTGATCTCTACAGTCTTATATCTAACCATCTATCCAACTTCTCCACTTAAAGACATCTCAAAACCACATGTCCAAGACTGGATTTTTTATTCATCCTCCCACCTCCCCCACCAAAAAAAAACAAAAAAACCTTGCTCTACCTCCAGTCCTCTGCATCTTAGTTGATAGCAGTTTTATCCTTGAAATTGCTCAAGCCAAAAATTTTAGTCATCTTGATTCCTGTCTTTCTCTCACACGACACATCTAATCTGTCAACACATCATGTTGGCTCTACCTTAAAATTTATCCGGAATCCAACCACTTCTCACCAACTTTTCTGTGATGAGATTCAGGACGTGTTACCCCAAAATATGGCATCTTGGCATTTGAGAAAGTAGCAAACATAAAAAGGTCACTCTCACCTTCCCTCACCCTTCTCCTCTGAAGCAGGTCATGAAACCTTCATTTAAGAGATGTCCTCCCCATATCTGGAGGAAAGGAACACCCTTACCTCTTACCTTAGTTCATTCCCGCTGCTGTAATAAAATGCCCTACACTGGGTAATTTTGAAACAGAAACTTATTTCTCTTAGTTCTATTAGCTTAGAAGTTCAAAATCAAGGCATCAGCAGGTTCAATGTCTGATGAGGGCCTGTTCCATGGGTGGCATCTTCCTGAGGTGGCATCTTTACATGGCAGAAGGGGCAGATGGCAAAAGGGGGCCTAGCTAGTTCCCTCCAGCCCTTATATAAGGCCCTAATCCCATCCATGAAGGCAGAGCCTCCTAAAGGCCCCACCTCTTAACACTGTTGCATTGGGGATTAAATTTCAACATACATTTTGGAGGGGACACAAACATTCAAACCATAGCATCTCTGAAGACACAGAGACACAGAGAAGAATCTGAACAGGTCTTGCTAAGTTTCCCCAAGTTTATTATCATTAGATCATACTCTTTTGTCCTCCAACCACATTTCTCAGCCAACTGTCCATGCGTCATCAAATGTAAGTATAAAAATATATAAGTTTACCTGTTTTTTTGGCTCTTCATTTCCTTACAAAGGTTTCTATGTCATGTAGAACTTAGATTAAATAAATAAATGTGTATGCTTTTCTCTTGTTAATCTGCCTTTTATTATAGGGTCCTCAACCACAAGCCTAGTGATGGGTGAGGAAAAGATATTTCTTTTTCTCCACACCTGCTACCAACCTGGTCCAAGCCACCACGCTCTCCTCTTGGGATCCAGAAGAGTCTTTTTAAAACCTAAGTCAAATCAGTCTGTCTTGCTTTAAAAAAAAATCTGAAGGTTACCTATTTCACACTGAGTAAAAACCAAAGTACTTAGAATGCCCTGTAAAACAAAATATGATCCTCCTCTCCTTCCCCATTACGACGCAGACCTCATATCCTCACTCTCCCCCTCACTCACTCTGCTTGGCCACAGTGGCTCTCGCTGTTCCTTAAGTGTGCCAGGCACACCCTTGCTTTAGGTCCTGTGCCCTGGCAGACACCTTCCTCTAGATGTCTATCTCTTGTATCTCTTTTGCTTTCTATCTTGTGTTTATTGACCTCCAATTTAGGCCCGTTATCACGAACATGAAAGAGCAGTGATGGAAATGCCCTATCTCGTCACTGCCCAGCATAGTAGTCACTAGCCACATGTGGTTATTGAGAACTTGAAATGTGCCTGTACAATGAAGGAACTGCATTTTTAATTTTATTTAATTTTAATTCATTTAAACTTAAATAGCTACACATGGCTGGGGGCTAGCGTATTGGAAAGTGCAGCTCTATCCTTAAAGAACATTTATATCTCTTTCAGGAAAAACATGTCTTTTTATCAAACTGCCCTGACAAATATCTCATGCATCATCATATGGATTAATCAGAAAACCAGTTAGTATTCCCTCTTATTCAGAATTTGGGAAAGTACTATAGCAAGAAATGACTTACTGAGAGTCAAATTTTAGATCAAATACAGAGCTTTAAATGAAAGCTGAGATGGCCGGGGTTGGGAGAAGGGAGACCGCAATGAGAAACACAGGTTTCCTCCCATCTCTTTTCCATGTTTCACTGCCAAGAACAGAGATGATAATAATGATGTCCCTTCATTGAGTACTGTGCCAGGCATCGTGCAAGCATATTTACCAATAATCTAATCAAGTTCTCATAAAACTCTGTGAGATCCATTGAACTATTAATATTATTACCCCCATTACACAGATGAAGAAACTGAGCTTCTGAGAACGCAGCTTCCCCACACAGCTGGGCAGAGCGGCTAACAGTTCACACGATCATGGGGTCTAAGCAGTGTGCTGTGCTCTCTCCCTCCCCTCCCAGGGCTGACACTCTGAATGTCTTTAAAATAAATCAAAGTAAATTAAGAGTATTTCCGTCATCTTTGCTACATTTATACAAAAGACTAAATGGTTTAAAATCAGCAATTAAAGCTGACTTAGAAGTCACTTATTAAAATGTTTAGCTTATTTTTTTTAAAGTCCGAGCAAGGGAATCAAAAGAGGTAGACCATTAGGCTCTAGTTTTGCGACACGAATAGTTCTGCCAGTTGCTTTCCTCTCCTCCTTACGGTTCCATGAGGAGGTACAGATTTTATCCAGATTTTACCCATTTTCATTCATCTCTTTATAAAAATGTGAAAATAATAATCTGCCATAGTTAACAGCAGCGAAGAATGTCCCAGCCTCAAGCATCCCCACCCTGCTATGGGCTTTATTTCTCCACCCAGCAGGGGAGCCCCAGCACTTTATAATTACACATTAATGAAGAACAGAATCCTTCCTCATTTTATTTTGCATTTCATTTCCAGAGTAATTTGATGTGTGTGTGGAGAAGGGTGGGTGTGAGGAAATGTAAACAGTACTCATTTATCACAGCTTTAATTTAGACCAGATCTCTGCCTAATGCAATTCTGAGGAGCACAGCTTATACCAGCAAGCAGTAAACACGAATAAAGATCAGCTGCAGGAAGGGGCGGGACAACATTTCTGCTGGGTGAAATGCCCATGTATGCCCGCTGGTGAAAAAAGTAAACAAAATCTCCAATACATTCATAATTGGCCACATAATTTTGACCAATGTATAGAAATCATGACCAAATTTTTGTTTTAAACTGTCTGGTACCGTGAGGTATGTTCTCCTAACGATCTAGTTTACTGTCTTCTTCAGACCCATGGCCATATCTTTGACCTTGTTACCACCGAAGCTAGCACCAACCCCTTCATAATCTTAGGTTCAGTACTCATTCCCTCTTATATTTTGTATTACAGGTTGAGCATCCCTAATTCAAAAATCAAAAATCTGAACTGCTCCAAAATCTCAAACTTTTTGAGCACTGAAATGATGCCACAAGTGGAAAATTCCTCACCTGACCTCATGTGGACAGGTTTCAGTTAAAACGTAGTCAAAACTTTGTTTCATGCACAAAAGTATTAAAAATATTGCCTAAAATTACCTTCAGGCTATGTATATAAGGTGTATATAAAATGTAAATGAATTTTGTGTTTAGACTCGGGTCCCATCCCCAAGATACCTCATTATATATATGTAAATATTCCAAAATCCAAAAAAAAAAAAATCCAAAATCCAAAACACTTCTGGTCACAAGCATTTCAGATAAGGGCTACTCAACCTGTAGTGGTCTGTTGCTGCCATAGCAAATTACCACAAACTTAGTGGCTTAAACAACACAAATTTATCTTACAGCTCTGTAGTTCAGAAGCCTGACACGGGGCTCCCAGAGCTAAAATCAGGGCATTGGCAGGGCTGTGTTGCTTTCTGTAGGTTCTGGGTTGGATCCATTGCCTTCCCTTTTGCAGCTTCAAAAGGCCGCCTACATTCTTTCATTCTTGGCCCCCTTCCTCCATCTTCAAAGCCAGCAAAGGCAAATTGGGTCCTTCTTACATCATGTCACTCTGACCTTTTCCTGTAGTCACGTCTGCCTCTGACTCTCTTCTTTTACCACCCTCTTCCATTTTTTAAGGACTCCGTGATTACTTTGGGCCCATCTCGATAATCTTCATATCCTAAGGTCACTCATTAGAAATCTTAATTTCATCTGCAACCTTAATTACCCTTTCCCATGTAACGTGACATATTCACAGATTCCAAGGATTATCATATGGACATCTTTGGGGGGCCATTATTCTGCCTACCACATGTCCCAACTCCAGTAATCCTTCCACCCCCGGGGACCTAAACTCTATCATTCCTACAACTTGAACTCTCCCTCACCCTTCTCATTTATCTTCACTTCCCTTCTTATCCAGCCTGAATTCCATGATTAATTATTATACTCACATCTTTCATACACCCTCAACTCCCTTGTCCCCCTCTGTTGCTTCATTGTTCTTACTTAGCAAAACATCCAGCTCTCTGCCTACTCTGAACTGGCATCTGTGTAGCTAAAAAACTGACCAGAGCAAAGGTGCCATTACATAGGATTACAATGCTGCCCACCAAGGATATGACATTTCCTGGTCCATTCATTCTTTTACTCTCCTACATGACAATTTCATACTTTTTCTATCCTTAAACTTTCAGCTCCACCTCCCCTATCCACACTTTAACCCAATGACCTATTTCCACTGAGAAAATAGAAGTAACTAGAAGAGAACCTTCTGCAATTCCCTCCATCACATCTACCTACTCACAAGCATGTGAGGTTGACTCCATCTTAGACATTGTCACAGACTATCACCTATTCTTCTGGGGGCCCATTGATCTTTCCCAATCGTTTACTCTTCCCTAAGATCTCTACATCCCCTCTCCCCCTACTTTATGAAGAGGCTATATAGGCATCTAGATCTCACTGGGATTTTGCGTACTCACTTTGGATGTTCAATACCTTTCCTCCTGATACTCTATTAACGTCCTCTCTCCACCCAAGGCCAGTCCCTCCTCTCTGTCTAAATTCAAGCCCCTCTACTGAATCATTCCCATTAGCACAAAAGCATACACTCTCTCTCTTATCCTAAAAACAAACAAACAAATTGCCTCTGTGGACCCTATTGACTCTTCCAGCTAACACTCTATTTCTCTCCTATCCTTTAGAGCAAAACTCCTCAAAAGACTTACCTATATTTGCTGTCTCCTATTTCTCTCCTTTAATTCTCTTTTAACCTTTTTCAGTCGGGCTTTTGATCCCACCATGCAACCCAAACTGCTACTGCTAAGGTCACCAATGACTGACATGTTGGTAAATCCAAAGGTCAATTTTTAACATTAATCTTACTTTAAATATTGATTGCTCTGTCATCCTCGAAATACCATCTTCATTTGTCTTTCAGGACTCTCCTGATTTTCCTCCTACATCACTGGCCACTTCTCAGTCTCCTTTGATGAGTTCTCCTGGACTGAAGAACCAGATGGATCCTCAGTCCTCATGTCTTCTCTATCTATACACTCCTTTTACTGAGCTCATCAATGTTTATGGCTTTAAATACACCTATATGCTGATGATAGTCGAGTGTCTTTATCCAAATCTAACATTTCACCTGACCCAATACTTGTATCCAGTTGTTTACATAAGTGAGGGAAAACTTTTCCTCTACCCTCTGAAGGCTCAAAAATTGAGGCTATAAAATATACCAATTATAGACAGGTAAACAGGAGAAAAAGTAGACAAATTTATTACATGTGCAAGGGCATCACATGAAGGAAGAATGAATACCTGAAAACCGAGTGGGATCATGTATATCGCTTTATAGGGAAGAGAGGTGGGGGGATGTAAGCAACTTAGGGGAGAAAAAATGATTTGGGGGAAAGATGAACGGGGCACTGAGAAGAATAGGTGATAGCCTGTGTCTGTCTGGGGATAGTATGGACCTCCAGGCTCCTCTCCTGCGAGTCAAATCAATCTTCTCTGGTTGATGAAATTCCTGGGGAGGGGATTCATGACAATGGAGGTCCTTTTGGAGGATCCAACTTCAGGCAGATAAGGGGAGCTCAGAGAAAGCTTCTGCCTATATTTGCTATTCCCCAAGGGCTCTCTGTCTGAAGTAATCAGCATACCAAAGTGGCATATTTTGGGATGGCATTTCCTGAACTCCTTCATTTCCCCTGTCTGAAACTTCCCTATAAATTTCACATACTAAAAGCTGAGTTGGAGGCTGAAGAGAGAAAAATCAAGTTAGTAGCTGAGTGATAAGAGACCTGGGAATAGGTCAGCCCAATTAAATACTTGTGTCTCATTTCAGGAAGTAGTGTTGCTGGTGGGCTCCCATCAAAGTTAGGCTCTCTATGGTACAAGTGAGCAGGTATTTAATAAGTGGCATTTCTATAAAAACAAAAGAAAAGCCAAACTTGGTGTTTGGAGCAGTCTGTAAACTATTAATAGTTTCTTAGTCTGGAGGGGATCCAGTTGAGAAGATTTCTAGATGTTGGACTTAAAGCACCTTCAGTTGGAGTAAGAGCAGGCAGTAGCAATCTGACAGATTTTCCTGGTTTGCAGTTTGGACCAAGTGTTCCTGTGAACCTTCTGAGCAGTGCATACATCAACAGCCATGAAGATTGTCCATACATACGTTACTGTGGTGATTTCTCTGATGTCTAAATCAAGTCAGCTTCAGCTTGCAGGGCTTTAGGAAGAGGGCAGTTTTAATTTCGGCAATTCCAAGTCAGAAACATGGAAGAAAAATTGCAAATATTCATATGGAGAGTTGTAGTGCCAGATATTGGAGGAAACTAAAAGAATTCAGGATCCAGTGCAGTTTACAGGTAAATAACAAACCCTCAAAACAACAGGATAGAATCTAGTAACACGTGCGCTATAGTTTTCTTCTGAAACAATTTTTTTCTCTCTACAGTCATTCATGTTTTTACCAAAGATAATCACAGTAAAATGAATGTATTTGCAAAATAAGTTTAGTGTCATTAATCTGGGCCTGATTATTTACATAATGAAGCAAGAATAGTGTTTGACAATGCAGGCTCATTTTAAGTGTGCTTTGCTGGAACTTTTCATAAGAAATCTCAGATTAGACTTTCAAAAAGCCTCTCCAGGCTAGAAAACCAAGACAAGGACTTACTATCAGATTTTGCCTGTAATACTTATAGATTTGGGTGAATTTTTCTCTTCTTCACGTCCACAAAATAATCTGAGGTTCCTGAACCTGCTAGAAATTGGCATTATTACTCACCACAAGGCTAGGAACCCTGTAAGGAAACCATGTATTCAAGGTACCAAGCCAGTTTTTCCAGGGGGGACTTACTGACTCCATAAAGTCAGCCTTAGTTTCTTAAAACTCTCTGGTCATATATGAAAACATGACATTTCATTAAAAGCCTTGGTAATATAACCAGTGATTCCAATTGTATCATTTTATAAAAAGCACAGATTCTTATTAAACTTATGCAAATAACTATACTACTATAAAATAAGAATACTCATAAATGGTTTCCAAGTTCTGGAAAAATCAGGTAAGGAGAAAAATGTAAATGTTTCATTTCTATTTACAAAAGTATAAATTGCTGTAAGTTATAGATAGCTTGAGAGAAAAAAAAGTTTCTCCCCTAAATCTGGAAAACAAAACATTTAAAAAATCTGCAAAATTTTAACTAAAAGTCACAAAACCTTTATTCTCATTAGTTCATTTAGTCTCATGCAATTAATTCTTGTTCTGCTTGCCGAAGCCATCAGTTTCTTCATTAGAGTTTTGGAAATTCTTACTCAGCCCAATGGTATGATTAAAGTCATAAGAAACCTGTATTCGAAAGTATTTGTCAGGGGCTTTTCCATGAATCTCCTTGAAGAAGAAGCAATTTTGGATTGTGGCTGATTGCAAATGCTTTTAAAGAAGAATCAGAGTAAATGACTAACTCCCTGTAGATAACAAAAGACTAAAAATGGCTGAAGATATGATGAAAGTTCATTATAATAATGACACAATTGACAAGGAAGTTTGGTTATTTTTCTGGTATGTAGCAGTTTAACATAATAATCAAAATTGTGACTGATAATATATTAGATTTCTAGGAATCTCACATAATTTTTGGAACACCAATACCAGTGACATACACATAAATATAATTTTAAGAAGCTTAGCATTACTTATTATTTGCCAATGCTTCCCATATAATTCAACATATCAAATAATCTTAGTTATTTTCATATCTCTTTTACAAGGTAAGAGACACATCCTTCAAGGCTTTCCAGGGGCCCAAATGGAAAATTGCACAGTTAATTCAAGGTCAAAGAAGCATAACTTAAAACTTTATTTTAGAAAGTTTGCCAAAAATGTCTAAAGGTTTAAAACAATTAAATGTGGTCTTGGTTCTCTATTTAATCAAAGAGATAATAAAAAATTTTAAAGGCAAATACAGAAGGTTACATAGTTGTGATCAAAAACTTAGGTCATTTATATTGAGAAGACTCAATTTTCCCAAGTAATCAAACACCTAAAAAAACATCATCAAGCATAAGAAATCATTTTGATAAAACACAAAAATCTTTGATTCCTAGACTAATTACTTAAAAGGAAAAAAAAGAAAACTTTTCACATTCTCAGAGCAATACTTCAAGAAAACTTTGTCGTTTTAACAGAGAAGATCTTCCATTGAACGAGATGAGATATCCCCAGTTAAAGACCTGCTAATATGACACCACACAGATGATACTAGGATAGGATACTAGGATAGGAGTTTCCCAGCACTAACCAAGCAACAAGGATTGATACAACAAAAGTCCCTAATGGACTGGGACCTTTTTATTAAGACGAACTCCCCTGAGAGCAGGGACAGTTGGACAAAGAATGCTGTTGTCACCTCACGTCTTGGGCTCCCAGCCTATTCAACTGGCTGCCTGATACAAACAGATTATTTGTACTCCCCGGATGGCAGAGACCAGAGAGAGTGTTCTCACTGGTCAAAAAGCCAAACTCTAAAGACACAAAACAAGATTAAAGGAGAAGCTCTTCCAGTTTTTGTGGGGACCCATAGCAAAGTTTGTTTAAGCAGACGCCACTCTGGTGAGAACCGTGAACTCACATTCTGAGGCCAGATCAAGCAACAGGCTTATAAGGGCCTATGCCTGTGTTCTGTCCTATAATTCTCTTTACAACACATGACACGAGAGACAGAGACAAGGGAAAACAATGACTACCTCTGGGAGAAAAGGGATCAGAAAACAAGAGTACTCATACCAAAACCCCCCCACCAGAGTTGCTATACCCAAGAACTAGTTTACACAAATGTTTTCTCCCACTAAAATTAATTTGGAAAGGAAAAAGCCAGGAGAGACTCTTCTTACCACCTTTGCTGGTCTGAACTCCACAGGCGGAGATCCAAGAGACTGACATGGTAAGAAACCTTACCTTTTGCTGGCTTTGTCAGATCCCAGGCTCTCTAACCTGTAGCCTTGGAGCTGGCAGTGATTTGATCCAACCTTTGTTGCCAGAAGTGTAGGGGAGGGAAAACTTTCCCTCTACCCTCTGAGAGCTTGAAAATTGAGTCTACGAAATAAACTGACAGTAGACAAATTAACAGGAGAAAAGGTATACAAATTTATTACATGCATGGGGGCATCACATGAACTAAAAATGAATATCCCAAATCCCAGTGAGATCTAGAAGCTTTTATACCCTCTTCAGAGAGGGAAGGGAAGGACAATGTAAGCAATTTAGGGAACAGCAAATGATTTGGGGGAAATGGGCACCCAGAAGAACAGGTGATAGCCTGGGACAGTCTGTCTGGGCATGGTGTGGACCTCCAGTCTCCTCTCCTGTGATCTGATCTGGGTCAATCTTCCCTGGTTGATGAGACTTCTGGGAAGGGGCTTTATGACAATGGAGGTCCTTTGGGAGGATCCATCTCCAGGCAGATAAGGGGAGCTCAGAGAAAGCCTCCACCTGTGTTTGCTTTTCCCCAAGGGCCCTCTGTTTCAAGTAATCAGCATACCAAAGTGGCATATTTTGGGGTGGCATTTCCTGAACTCCTTCACTTATTTGACATGGGAACTTAAATTCCTGACAGATATCTCAAAACTCAACATGTCCAAAACTGGCCAATGATCTCCTCAAAACTTGATCTACCTGCAGCATTCCACATTTCAGTCCATAGCAAGTCCATCTTCTTGTTGCTTAGGCCAAAATCCTTACCCCAGCATTGACTCCCCTCTCTCTCTTATATCCATATCCAATCTACTGCAAATCCATGACTTTCAAAGGATACCCAGACGCCGTCCACTTCTCACCAGCTCCACTGCTAACATCCTAGCCCAAGCCACCATCATCCAGTCTCAGTTATTATAATAACCTCCAACTAGTTTTCTTGCTTCCACGCTTGCCCCACTCCCATAGTCCCTTACAACACAGCAGCCAGAGCGATCCCCGTGGCGCGTAAGTCACGTCATGTCCCTGTATGCCCACCGGTCCCCTGGAGGTCCTGGCCTCACTTATCTCCACTGTTCTCCCCTTGCTTGCTCCCCTGCAACTGCACTGGCCTGGGAGGTTTTTGAACCCACTAGGCATGCCACTCAGGGCTCTGGATTTGCTATTCCCTCTGCCTGGACCACTCCTCATCGCCCTATAACCCCCTTGGCATATAGCCATATGATTTGCTCCCTTGTTAACATGATTTCCCCAAAGAAACATTGACTTTAAGTCTTTCAATGGCTCTGCCGTAAGGGTAAAATCCAAGCTTGGCCTACAAGCCCTGGAGCAATCTGATCCCTTCTCTTCTCTGCAGCCTCATCTCCCTTCTCTCTTCTCTGCGTTTGCCAGACTCCAGCCACTCCAGCATTCTTTCAGCCTTCTGCGTGCACCAGGTCCTTTCCTGTCCCTCCTTAGAACTCTCTTCCATCTACTCACTCGCCAGCTTCAACTCATCCTTCAGGTCTTAGAGCCCACGTCACTTCCTCAGGAAAGCCAACTCTCACCACCCCTGCCATCTATATCTGCCGTTTCTCTAGAACAACTCTATACTGTTCCCTCATATAACTTAACTCAATTTTATAACTTCATATTCTCTTTATGTGATCATTTGTATAATGAATGTTTCTCCCACTCTGCTGTGAGCTCCATATGGTCAGAGGTCTTGCCTGTCTGGCTGAGCACCAGAAACACAATACCAGGCACAGTGCCAGGATCGTAACACTTATTAAAGCAATTAGATCTGATTTTATCATACCTCAGTCTTACTTTTGCTAATTTTTCAAGGGGAATTTCTTATCCCTTTACCAGAAAATAAAGGCTTTGATCCTAGCTGGTGATAGATTTCTACTTGGACTATATAAAACACCATATTCTTCTAGGTCTCCTGGAACTAGACAGTAATGGAACAACAAAAGATTTCCGTTGATTCACAATATACAATATATTTCTATAGAAATCACTTTGAAAAGATATTACAAGAATATGTTGGAAGGTTTTGAAAACATAGCCCGTCTAAGCCTTCGAGGCTTATATTCTTGACAAAGCAATAAAACACCCAGTGGTTCAAAGTCCCACTGAGACTCCACAGCATTGCCCTCGTTCTGCCAGCTCCTGGGAGCCCTGGCAGCGTGAAGGTCATAGTGTACATTTCCACACGGCAGGGTTATGTTCGATTCCATGCCAAACACACTTCTTATGGATCTGATTGTCCCTCTTCCAAGGCAGTTATCTCACCACGGTGTTGGGGATGCAGGGATGGCCCTCGTAAGGTTTATATCAAAGATTGTTGGTATAAAGGAATGATGAAAAGGAGTAAAGTAGTCCAGGAAGATCAGGAAGATTCAACCAACTCTCAGGGAGATGTCAGTCTGGATTTAATAAGAGCAGCACTCTAGGAGAGAGATATACAATAAAGGATTTATCGGGATTTAATCAGAGAAGCACCACTAGGAGAGAGATACCCAATAAAGGATTTATTTAGTGATTTGACCTTTTGCAAATTATGGGATTTAGTCATGCAGTTTCTGTAAGGCTGTGTGTGGTGTTCATCAGGTGGTTGGGAAGGGAAGGTGGATATAAAGCAGAGGTTCTTGACCAGGACTGGTTTTGACCCCCAGAGGACATTTGGTACTATTTGGAGACATTATGGCTTGTCACGGCTTGAGTGGAGGGTACTGACATGTAGTGAGCACAGGCCAGGGATGCTGCTAAACATACTACAATAAAGAATTATCCAACCCAAATGTCAAAAGTTCTGAGGCTGAGAAACCCTGATGTAGAGTTAGGAACAAACTGGAACCTACAAGCTGGAGCCCATGAAGATGGACTGGAGTCAATATTTCTTACTGCTACCAACTTCAATAACGCAGCGTCCTGCATGGAAGTCAGTGCCTTTCGTCACAGAGCTAACCACACACTTGACTTGAGTCAGGGCAGCCAAAGAAGGAAAACTGCAGGCTCAGCTGCCGCTCCACACCAATGAGGTGAGTCAATAGGTACTGACAAGATGTGTGAGCTGCAACAGCTCCTGATGCCTCCGCACCCCAACTCCGCCCGCTACACATCAAAGTAATATGGCCACCGCTTATAAATCTCAGGCAGAATGTCTCTTGTGGCCCACCTTAAACATACAGGGAAGAGAATTCTGGAAAATGTAGTTTATCCTTGCCAAGTTGACACTTTATAAAACCACAGGATATACATGGAAGAGTTACATATTAGTCAGGGGTTCTCCAAAGAAACAGAAGAAGAGTGTGTGTGTGTGTGTGTGTGTGTGTGTGTGTGTGTGTGTGTGTGTGTGTGTATAGAGAGAGAGAGAGAAAAAGAGAGATCTATTATAAGGAATGGGATCATGTGATTATGTAGACTAACAAGTCCCAACATCTGCAGTCAGCAAGCTGAAGACCCAGAAGAGCCAATCATGTCATTCCAGTCTGAGTCTGAGGGCCTGAGAACTGGAGAGACAATGGTTTAAGTTCTAGTCCAAAAGTCATCAGTCTGAAGACCAAGAAAGAGCCAATGTTTCAGTCTGAGTTGAAGACAGGAAAAGACGGATGTCCCGCTTTGAAGGCAGTGAGGCAGAAGAAATTCTCTTCTACTCAGCCTTTTTGTTCTCTTCAACTGATTGGGTGAGGCCCACCCACATTTGGGAGGGCCATCTGCTTTACTCAGTCTACTGATTCAAAAATCAGTCTCACCTAGAAATTTCTTGACAGATACACTTAGGATAGTGTTTGACTGAATATCTGGGCACCCTGATGCTGTTGATTTGACACACGCAATTAACCATAACAAGTTGCTTAACACCTTTCTTAGATTGTACATCAGTAACCACAGGGTGCTGGAATAATGGTCCCTCCCTTCAGACCTTCTGTAGAACCTTGAGTTTGCTATTTTATACTATTTATTATTTTTTTCACATTGTCCTTCACTGCCATCCCACTATTACCAGATTCGTTTTTATTCATTTTTGTATTTTTGGCTCCTAGCAAAAGGCTTGGCACATAGTAGGTAATCGATATTGGTAAATTGTCCCGACCCGCGGGGTAGTCAACGCGGACCCTGGAGGAGGGAGCGGGAATTGGGAGAGGCAGGAGACACAAGAAATGGAGACAAGACAGGAGTCTGATCAAGTCTCGTTTATTGGCAGGAAGGCAGAGGCTTAAGTAAGGCAGAAAGAGTAACAATAAAGGGGTGGTGCTTTCCGAGGCTCTGGCTTTCCGGCCAGAGGGTTTCTATATAAGGAAACCCTGAGGGGCTTTCAAGGGCTACATAGTTATAATGGGTAAACAGAAACTTACAAGCTCTT
>NW_012136080.1:5809928-5811555 GCF_000956105.1 Propithecus coquereli
CTATGATATTAATAATTTCTGAAGTTATTGTGTATTTTAAAACCAGGATGTCCTTAGGCAACTCCTGAGCTTCTGGATGGGCTCATTCCACGATCTGTTAGTTAGTATCTTTTATAAAGAAATTGCCACCAAGGAAGAATGTTTTCAAATCTGAT
This sequence comes from Propithecus coquereli, assembly GCF_000956105.1. Lineage (NCBI taxonomy): Eukaryota > Metazoa > Chordata > Mammalia > Primates > Indriidae > Propithecus > Propithecus coquereli. The sequence continues at coordinate 5,810,084 of NW_012136080.1, forward strand.
TTCCACAAGAGAAGTGGACAGGAAACCACTATAATCTTCCTTAAAAGGGTGTCTGTCGTAAGAAGTACTGGGGACAACAGGGGGAAGCCATGACTGAATTAGTCTCAAAATATGTCAATCCTGGTGGTATGTGACTATAGTCCCAGCTACTTAGGAAGCTGAGGCAGGAAGATTCCTGAGCCCAGGAGTTCAAGACCAGCCTATGCAACATAGCAAGATCTCATCTCAAAAAACAAATAAATAAAAATGTTTTAAAAGTTCTTAAAAAACAAACAAACAAAAAAAGGTGAATTAAGGAAAATGTGAGACGCGTCTGGTTTTAGGGAAGGAGTTCAAGATTTGGAGTTGGAAAACTTGAATCTAATCTCTGGCTTTGCCACTTATGAGCTTCATGACCTTGAAGGGAGGAAGGAGGAGTGTTATGAACTGAATTGTGACACCCACCAAATTTATATTTTGAAGCACCAACCTGTAATTTAATGGTATTTGGAGATGGGCCTTTGGGAGATACTTAGATTTAGATAAGGTCATGAGGATGAGGCCCTCCTAATAGGATTAGTGTCCTCAGAAGAAGAGACATCAGAGAGCTTGCACACTCTCTCTCTCCCTCTCTGCCATAGTGAGGACGTGGCAAGAAGGTGGCCATCTGCAACCCGGAAGAGAGCCCTTACCAGAACCCTACTGCGCTGGCATCCTGATCTCGGACTTCCAGCCTCCAGAACTGTGAAAAAATAAATGTCTATTCTTTAAGCCGCCCAGTCTAAGGTATTTTGTTATGGCAGTCCAAGCTAACTAATACAGGGAAGCTTTAAACTTCTCTGAGCTTCAGTTCCTTGTTTGTAAAACGGAGATAATTATAGCTAAGCCACAAGGTTATTGAGAGATTCAATGAAATAATATAATACTGCAAAGAATAGTACAAATGCATAGTCTTGTACCACGATTACTTATGTAATATAAGTAATATTTGTAGAGCAGAAAACATTTCAGCTTATAATATACTTTTAAACACTTTAAATTCATGGTTAAAATAGTTAAATTAAGTATAAAAAACAGACAGTATGCTCATCTTGTTAGTAATTGAAAGCTACAACTAGACAACCAGGTCTGCTGTCACCAATATCAGCAGTATTTCACTCTGCTCTTAAAAGGAATTCTGTTCAACTTCAACAAGACACCAAAAAGTGTTTACAATGAAGGCTCAGTCAGCGACACAGCCCTCCACGAACATAAGAACTTTTCTCCCTAGCTATTGCCCACAGATCCCAGAACTGCACTATCTCCTTCCACTCAGAGATCACTTGGTGGGTGGTAGTGATTACTTTCTGGCACCAGTAAGGAGCGTGGGCACTCAGAATAAGAAAGAGGCTGAGAGAAGATCCTTGAAGGAGTATAATAGTTAAAAGACATCTGGAAATTTGGCAGGTGAGAGCCGAGTGAGAAAAGGAAAATATAGAGGGTGGTTATAACAC
>NW_012136080.1:5826115-5827522 GCF_000956105.1 Propithecus coquereli
GTGTGCTTTCCATTTGATTTTTCGTACTTCCAGAGTTCTTTCGCTGGTTCCTTCCCATCTGGATCAGTTATTCCTTCTTGCCTTTAGATTTTTGTTTGGATAATGACAAGCCCTGTTTAGTCTCTGAGCCAGTAGGTGATGTTTGTGGGTGAGAGTCGACCACACCCTTTATGATGAATCAGTAGATGCAGTAAAAGGGTGTGCAGAATGACCTCCCTGTCAGTAGGTGGCACTTGCTGGGAGGAGCGAGCTGCAGTGCTGTTTTTGGGTCCTGTAGCCAGCTCTTGTTCCTCTGGAGAGGCCCTCTTGTGCCTCGGGAGGTGGGTGGGGCCCCGGGACTTCCAAGTGTGTCCTTATTCTCCATCTCAGTGGAGGCAGGTCCAGGAGTGAGTCTGGGTGGGGCTGGGTTGGGTAAGCCTGCCCTCAGGCTCCACAACTGCTATTAGCAGGGGTCAAAGGTTTGTTCTTTGCTTCTGTGCAAAGCTGCCAGGAGGGGCTGAAATGGCTCCACTTAGCTGAAAAGTTTTGGCTTGGGGGCTGGGGCTGTCCAAGACCCACACTCTGGAGCAGGTCTCACTCCCCTCTACCCTCCCCCACTCCGTGGCCTCTCCCAGGCCTCTGCCAGCAAGCAGGACCTCAGGCCAATGGATCTCCCCTGGCTGTGACGTGGGCCGGGAGGTTCCCTACCCAGGATCGCAGCCTGAGCTGAGTGCACAGCCCTCTTTTGGGAGCAAGGTTGCCACTCCGGCACGCTGGTCTGCCCCTGAAGGCACAGACTCCTCAGTAGGCTCTTCCACAGATCTCCCTTTCTGTGCCCAGGGGCAGTGTGATCGTGACCTGGGTATACGGGGTCTGGTCTGCAGGTCTGTCCCCTAGGCCCTGGAGATCAATCCCTGACCCTGCCAGGGGGAGGGGTGCTGGTCTTGAATCACCTACAGGGTGCCCAAGCTGGATCAATTTCACTCCACCTCGGGATTTGCCCCACTCTCCTGGAGTCCCCAGGCAAGTAGCACCTGGGTGGGCTGGCGGGTAGGGAACTCGCAGTCTGAGTACCCCTCAGTCTGCTGTAGGGCCCCAAAAGGAAAGGTCCCGTTCCTCGGAGATGCCTCCATGTGATGGCTAAATTGTCTCTCTGGGCACCCACGGGTAGGGAAGGGGAAGGAGAGAATGGAGCAATATGATGTCAGCCAATAGGTTTGGGACTGCACGTGAGGCGGTGCCCTGAGGGAGCTGGGAGCCTGGTGCTCTGTCTGCAGGAGGCCACCGCTCACTGGCGGCAGCCATCTCTGGGCTGGTGAAGGCAGGTCTCTCCAACCGCTCAGGAGCCACCCTCAGTCCGAGATGCAAGGGAGGGGAAAGTTAACCGCTCCACCTACCCTTGTCGCTGGTCTCCAAGCCTCTCAGGGA
>NW_012136080.1:5828427-5856852 GCF_000956105.1 Propithecus coquereli
AATAGAATAATTATTCTTGATACTATTCATTTACTTTAATCAGTTTATTAACTATATCTGTCTCTAATACCATCACTGGTATTTTTCTATGTTTCCTCTTTTTTTTTTCAATGTTTCCTCTTAATATTGTACAAATTCAAGCCAAACAATATATTCACCCTTCCACTTACCATGGTCTCCCCAGCACCTAGCACAGTGTCTGGCACATTGAATGAAAGAACCCTGATTTTCCTCCCAAGTTTTGGCCAATAATATTCCCCTACCCGGAAATGTCAATGAAGTTTTCCTTTATCTCCTGATGTATATTTCCACCTCATTGCTTCCTTCCTCACAAAGTCTCTCCAGCTAAAAGAATGGAAGAATGTCCCCTCCTCTAATGATTCACCCATGTCTCATCTTCTTCCAAAATGTGCCCACTTTTGTCGGGCAGAGTCCGTTTCTATTTTGTCTCTGTTGCAGCACATGCTGTGCTGCTCCATCCAGATCCCCTTTAGCAGGCCAGTGCTGTCATGCCCCAGCTTCCCTGAGGGCTGACTGCAAAGGGCTCACAGACGCCTCCTTTGTCCTTAGAATAGACCTCAGCTGGCAGGATCCCCTGTTGTTCCTGGAAGTGACATACCCCAATCCCCACCAGGGCAGCCCACAGACAATGACTGACAGACATGGCCTCCTTGCCTCAGTGGGGAACAACTCTGTGGTGCTGTTGCTCCTCCAGAGCCCCCAAGGATCAGGCCAAGGCTAGACTTTACCTGAGTCTACATGTTTCCTTGGCTTCTTCCCCTGTCTTGTCTTGCTTCACTCCCTCCCTTATAGGTTTTTCCTTTATCTTTTCTTTTTTTTCTTAATACACTAATGTTTACAGCAACATTATTTACAAGAGCCAAAAAGTGAAAACAATCCAAATAGTCATAAACTCGTTACTAGATAAATGAAAAGTGATACAGTCACACAAAGGAACATGACTCAACAGCAAAAAGGAATTATATAATTCCATTCACAAAAGACCACATACTATATTATTTCATTCTAATATGACATTTCATATTATACGAAATGTCCAGAATGGGCAAATCCACAGAGACAGAAAGTAGATTAGTAGTTGCTTAGGCCTGGTAGACAATGTGGGATTGGCTAAGGGGTTGCAGGGTTTGGGGGGATAATAAAAATGTTCTAAAATTGATTGCGTTGACAGTTTACCTTATTGGTTTTTCTTGAAGTGCATAACCTTAATAAATTACTTACACAAAAATTCCCATTTTGGGCTCTGCTTCTAGTGAACTTGACCAAAAACATCTGTGACCCTGCTGATATCTTAAAGATGGGCACTAACAGTTACTAAATGTCTGCAATGTGTCATGCATAATGCAGGCATTTTATATGCATGATCTCATTGAACTTCTCAACAATCCTGTACAGTAGGAACTATTGTTATCCCTATTTTGCAGAAAGGGTAATTGAGGTTTAGAGTTAAATAGTAGAGTCATGATTTAGACTGACATATGTTCCTTCTACCATATCTTGCTGCTTAGGTTAACCCAGTAGGATAACCTCAACAGTCAGAGGAACTCAATAAATGTTTATTGAGCAAATGAATGAGCCACAGTTGTGCTGTTTGGACACTCCCTAAATAGTTCAGAGTTGGTTGTTGTTTTGAGCAACTTAAAAAAAAAAAAAGAAAAAGAAAAGAAATTAGAGCTGTAATGTGGTTGTTGCAAATAATTACAGTTTCCATGACAAATACAACATCTAAGCTGACCAAAGCAGCATGATGAATTGAAGTCAGAAAGGAATTGCGTTTTACCACACTAAGTCGTGATCATTTTTTTTAAGTGACCCCATCTTGTTTTTTCCATACACATATTAAACAAACATATTCAGCCTCCAGCAGTATTTTATAGTTTGTTTTTTCATCTCTTTATCTTCCACCTTTTCAAAATGCCTGATGGTTTTCATTATAGTGGGAGAAAAGATTAAGAGACGTAGACAGTTAAGTCCAAAGACCTTCTTGTTTCCAAAATAGGCTCTTGCAGTGTGGAGGAAATAGAACTTTCTCTCATAGCAGATATAGAAAAGGTAAAAGTGCCCATGCATGCCAGGCCTTCCCCTGTGAGGGTTGTCTCTTCTCATAATAGCCCTTATTAAAACTAGAGTAACAAATTAATAAAAACCAGCTATGATGAACTCACAGCCATATCATACTGAATGGGGAAAAGTTGAAAGAATTCCCCCTAAGAACTGGAATACAACAAGGATGCCCACTTTTACCATGTCTATTCAACATAGTATTGGAGGGTCTAGCCAAAGCAATCAGGCAAGAGAAAGAAATAAAGACCATCCAAATTGTAAAAGAGGAAGTCAAACTTGTATGTTTGCTGATGATATGATCTTATGCCTAAAAAACCCTAAAGACTCCTCCAAAAGACTCATAGATTTGATAAACAAATTCACTAAAGTCTTAAGTTACAAAATCAGTGTACAAAAATTAGTAGCACTGCTATGCACCAAGCTGAGAATCAGTTCAAGAACTTAATCCCACTTACAATAGCTGTAAAATAATAATAATAATAACTAAGAATATACTTAACCAAGGAAGTAAAAGATCTATACAAGAAGAATTACAAAACACTGATGAAAGAAATTATAGAAGACACAAACAAATGAAAAAACATCTCATGCTCATGGATTGGAAGAATCAATACTATGAAAATGACCACACTGCCCAAAGCAACCTATAAATTCAATACAGTTCCTATTAAAATACCAATGTCATTTTTCACTTTTCACAGAATTAGGAAAAAATTCTAAAATTCATATAGAACCAAAAGAAGAGCCCAAATAGCCAAAGCAATCCTAAGCAAAAAGAACAAATCTGGAGGTATCACATTACCCAACTTCAAATTATACTACAAGGCAATAGTAATCAAAACAGCATGATACTGACATAAAAGTAGACACATAGATCAATAGAATAAAATAGAGAGTCCAGAAATAAAGTCAAATACCTACAACCAACAGATCTTTGACAAAGCAGACAAAAACATACACTAGGGAATGGGTGCCCTTTTCAATAAATGGTACTGAGGAAACTGGAGGGCCACATGCAGAAGAATGAAACTAAATGACTATCTCTCACCATACAAAAAAATTAACTCAAGATGGATCAAAGATTTAAATGTAAGACCTAAAACAATAAAAGTTCTGAAGAAAACCTAGGAAAAACTTTTCTGGACATTGGCCTAGGCAAAGAATTCATGACTAAGAACCCAAAAGCAAATGCAACAAAAACAAAAATAAATAAATAAATGTGACTTAATTAAACTAAAAAGAGTCTGCACAGCAAAAGAAATAATCAACAGAGTAAATAGACAGCATACAGAATGGGAAAAAATATTTTCAAACTATACATCCCAGAAAGGACTAACATCCAGAATCTACAAGGAACTCAAATCATCAATAAAAATAAATAAATAATCCCATTAAAAAGTGGGCAAACAACATGAACAGACATTTTTCAGAAGATATACAAATGGTGACACAAACATATGAAAAATGCTCAATATCACTAATCACCAGAGAAATGCAAATTAAAACCACGATGAGATACCACCTTACTCGAGACAGAACGACCATTATTAAAAGGCCAAAAATCAATAGATGTTGGCAGAGATGTGGTGAAAAGGGAACGCCATACACTGTTGGTAGGAAGGTAAACAACCTCTATGGAAAACAGCATGGAGATTTCTCAAAGAACTAAAAGTAGATCTATCATTCGATCTAGCAATCCTACTACTGGGTACTCACCCAAAGGAAAAGAAATCATTATATCAAAAAGATACCTGCAATCATATGTTTATTGCAGCACAATTTATAATTGTAAAGATATGGCATCAACCTAAGTGCCCATCAACTGAGGAGCAGACAAAGAAAATGTGGTATATATACACCATGGAATACTACTCAGCCATAAAAAGGATGAAATAATGTCTTTTGCAGCAACTTGAATGGAACTAGAGGCCATTATCCTAAATGAAGTAATGAAAAACCAAATCCACATGATCTCACTTGTAAGCAGGAGCTAAGCTACAGGTACACAGGGGCATAAAGAGTGGTACAATGGACACTGGAGACTCAGAAGCAGGAAGGCTGGTGAAGGAAGAAAAACTACCTATCTGGTGCAATGTACCCTATTTGGGTGACAGGTACACTGAAAACCCAGACATCACCACTATACAATTCACGCATACAACCAAAACCACTTGTACCCCTAAGTCTATCAACATATAGACTTTTAAAATAAATTTTAAAAAATAAACCTTAAAATAAATAAAAATAGAGTAAAATATACTAATGAAATATGGAAGAGAGTTGCTTTTGCTCTCTTTAAATAAAAAAGGAATGGACTCTAAAACTGGATTGTGGCTGATGATTTCAGAACTCTATAAATTTACCAAAAATCATGAAATCGTACTGATTTTATGGGTGCAAATTTTATGGTACGTAAATTTTACTGTGATAAAGCTAAAAGAAAAATAGTGAGGAGTGGAGAGGGAAGGAATAGATGAAGCATGTTTACAGTAATTGATAATTGTTGAAGTTTAGCGATGGGTAATAGAGGTTCATTATACTATGCCTTCTACTTTTGTGTATATTAGGAATTTTTCATAATAAAATGCTTTTTAAAAGGAATAGGGTAGAGCAAAGAGAGACTGGCTTTGGTCTTCCCTGCTAAACCTTGCCAAGCATGCAAGTGGTAACAATAGCAGCTGCCGTTGATTGACTTCTTACTGAGTGTCACTCATTGTGCTAGGTGAGGGCTTTGTAAGCATAATATCTTTACAATAGCCCTATGAGGTAGGCACAATTTTAATTCATATTTTACAGATGATGAAGCTGGGGTCTAGAAGGCATGAGAAGCTAGGCTAAAAACACTTGGCACCATGAAACCACATGGTAAGTGCTATACTAGAGAGATAATCAGTAGACTTTGAAAACACAGGGGGAGGTGTCATTTACTTCTGGCCAGGGTGGTACAGATGGGAGCGGGGGATTTTAGAAGGACTTTACAAAGGGAGAGAAATTCAACTTGGGTGTTGAGGAACAAATAAAGGTTCATCTAGCAAGCAAGGGAGTGGAAGATTGTTTCAATCAAAGAGAACATCACAAATGATGGTGTGGCCATGAATACGTGGTACAGCATGCTCGGGCAGCCACAGGGTATGAAAGGTGAGGAGTGGCTGAAACCAGGGTGGGAACAGATAGGAAAGACAGGCAGGGAATCGGAGGCCCACGTTGATCTGAGAAGGCCCCATAACCAAGAGGGGCCAGACCTATGGGCCCAGAGCTGAGACCAGCAGAAGACCTGAAGTAACCCCTCAGTGACCTCACTTGTCTTTTACTTGAGGAAGTCCTGACATTTCCCCCATATAAGTTTACTCAAGAATGATGATGCAAGAATGAAAACTGGTCAACACACATCAGTGCTCAACCCAGCACTGGCCTACTCAATGACATTGTTTGGCACACAGAGCCAGAAATAAATACCCAGCTGCTACAGAACAAAAACACAGGTATTTTGTCAAGTAAACAGCCTCGCTTCACCTCACGTGAACTCATATTACAAATTTCATTTTGTCCTGCTTGCCAGAAATCAATCCAAGAATGTAGGAATTTACTGATAAGATGTCTCAGTTGGAAGGAAAGCTGAACTGCACACTCTTTTGTCCTTCTTTATCATATTTTTCTAAAAACATGAGACCATTTCTTAAGGGGAAACTCAACCTGGGTACAAATTCATGCCCAAAGGGATAAAAAATGTTAAAGGTAGAGAGTTTCTGCATAAAGATTCAAAAATCAATATCCTAGCTCAGACTCTGCAATCTAAATATTATTATTTAGGCAGGAATTTTTCACTTCTTAAACTACACAGGACCTAACAGCTTAAATCAGGGATTCTCATTAAAAAAAACTCAAAGTAATTTTTTATAAGGGTTTGAAGAAAGAGACTAGAAAATACTATACATATTTAATCTATGTATGATAAAGAACCATTATTAATGTCTCTAAATAAACCATTTTGCTCCGCACACTTGTAATGAATTACACTGGCCTCGTGACCTGGTTCTAAATTCTTTATTCCTAAGTGTGCAGGCGACAGTAAATGAACTCTGTTAATTAACCCTGGTATCTTGTCTGAGAGGAGACTCCAAATAATCAGAGGAACTGAAATTTGCCTTGTGAGTAAATTCAGATCAGACCACAGGAAGACTTCTGTTTCCATCACTGTTGCTCTAAAAATCTGTAGAAGAAAAGACAAGTGTCCTTGTCTGAAGAATGCCTGGACGGTCTCTCGGGAGTGTGCAGAGCCTGTGCTGGAGGCCTTTTCAAGCTGAAATCCATCCAAAGTATAGCCGTGACCACTTCAGTTGCCAAAGCAAGATCCCATCCTCAGACGTTAGCATCTGTCTTCAACCAGCTAGTTCACTGACCATGGGGTGAAAACAGGAAGTTCTCACTCCTCTCCTCCTTTAATGTTCCAATCTTCTCCTGGCCTCCGAAACACCCAGTGGATCATTAATCCGTTATGGACACTGGACTTTTCTCCTGCCTTGAGGTGAAATGCCCAGGGGAATTCCAGTGCCAATGCCAGAAAGGGTAATTCATCAGACTTCCCTTTATGGGCACCTACTGCCAACAAGTTCTTGATTTCAAATCCCTAAACCTAAGCCAACTCTTTCTAAAGGACATGTTCAAGACAGCATCTTAGGAGCTGTCTGTGCCACTCAACTTGGGGGGACCCGTCCCCCCTTTGCCAATGGCTGCTCAGTAATGATGGAGTTTAATGGCCACAGAGCATAGCCATTATCATCCTTGGAAAAAGTAGCCCCAAACTGGTTACTCTACAGGGTACTGTACAAAAGGCCATTTTTTTCCTTTAAAAAAAAAATCCAGCCCTAGTCATGATAAGGGGAAAATCATTCTAACTAGAATCTTAGAATTTAAAAGGCACTTTAGAGATTATCTCATCTAAACATGCCATCTTATAGATGAGGAAACTGACGTTTAGCAAGGCCACATGACTTACTTAAGGCCTTCTAATTAATTAGTATCTTCTGGGACTGAACAGAAGTCTCTGTGTCCTGGTTCTGTCTTTCTGAGGTTCAAGGTAACATGCTGGTGAGAAGCAGAGCCATAGGGTTAACATGACCCCTTTCCCCAGAGCAATTTTATGCAATAACAATTACTTAATTTTTTTTTAATTAAACAAGTCTTTTCAAGGAAATTTCATATTTGTGGTCATGTTTAGGGCTATGTTCCTAAACCATAAACACTAGGGCTGCACTGTCTATGTGATAGCCACTAGCCACATGTGGCTACTGAGCATTTGAAATGTGGCTAGTATAAATTGAGATACGCTATAAGTGTAAAATACTCACCAGATTTCAAAGACTTAGCACAAAAAATAAAAGAATAAAATATCTCAATAATTTTTTATGGCCATATGTTAAAAAATATTTTAGGTAAATCCATTTAAATAAAATGCATCATTAAAATTAATTTTACCTGGTCCTTTTTTAAGATACTAGTACGTCGGAAATTATATTTGTGACTGTCATTGTAGTTCTATCAGACAATGGTTGGACTACAGGGTAGACCAGGGGTGGGGAAACTTTTCATGTTGGAAGGCCACATTAATTCAGCTATAATCAAATAAGGCCACATTCAAGAAACTTCAATTAGATATACTTAAAAATGTACATTAGTTTGCAAAAATTTAACTATTATGTATTTAATAATATCAAAAAATGAAAATTATTTGTTAATTTTAAAGTTAACTAACCTTTTAATGACTTTGTTGGATCTGCTTTTTGTTGGAAAGCATTTGAATATTTGCTTGAAGCATGGAGGCCCCCAGTTTCAGTTGATCCTCTAGATGGGTATCAGTCATTTGTAACCTTAAAGGTGTCTTAATTTGGGTTAGGTAGGAAAATGTAGATTCACAGCAAAAAACGGTTGAAAAGCAAGAAAACATTTTTGGGCATGTTGCCAAAGGCATGGGTGTTCTACATTTTTCCATATTTCAGTTGGATTTTCTTAGCATCAAACAATGACTTTAAAATGTCATCTACTGAGAGCTCAATCAATTCCATCTGTAGTTCTTTAGGTGCCTTGGTGATATCAACTAGGTGAGGCTGAAATGCTAATTTGACTGTGATGTCATGATTCTCAGTCAGTGAACTTTTCATTGTATTCTCCAATTAATAGGTCTATAACAGCTGCATATTCTTCAAATGATTCACACATACCATCCTGCTCATCAGTGACCTTTGCTAACTGGGGAACATGTTCATCTAAAATCTTCTTTTGAAGAAGTGTTCTGAAAGAAAGATAGCTTTTTTTGAAATGCTCAGATTTTTTTTTTTTTGCCACATATCATATATAGACTTAGTTTTACCTTGCAAAGAAATATTCAAGGCATTTTGATTTGACATCATATCACACAGAAAAGCTACATTCCTATAGAAATCTACTTTGAATAATTCACATTGCTGATTCTGTTCTTCATAAAATATAACTATCTGTTCTTGAAGAGATAAAATTTTGGGTAACACCCTGTCCTCGTGAGAGCCAATGCACTTTAGAATGGTACAGCAAATCCACACTGATCACTTCATCATTCAACTTTTGCATGTTACTAAACATTGCATTTGCACAAATATAGTTAACAATACTTATAAATTACTACAGGCTAGTAGCTTAAGTATAGAGATTTTGCTGATGCAAGATACAATGAAAAGAAATGAGACCATCTGGATATGTTAATACTTTTTTTTTCTGTGCAATAAAGTCTTCATGTTTTCCTGTCTTGGAAGGTGCACCATCTGTACATACACTCACTAAATGTACCAAATTCAGTCCAACTATTAGGGTGGGAACTCATAGTGTGGGATGAGAAAGAATTCTTGACACAAAGATTAGAGTCATTTTAAAGAAAGAAAGTTTATTTTACCTCCCAAGGGAAGGGCATGACAGGAAAGAAAGAATGAACGAAGAAGTGCCCATGGTGAAGGTAAGGGGTTCAGGGTTTTTATTGGGATCAAGGGACGAGGGAAAAAAAAGAATAGTTATTGCTCCCAGCTGATAGCAGGAGGCAGCTGTGAAGTGGCTGTGTCTGTTTTTTCTTTTTTTTTTTTTTTCACTCTCTTCTCTGTGAGGCTGGCTTATCAAACTCCTTGGAATGTGGTCTGGTATGATCTAGGGAAGCATAACTGCTTCTTCTGTCTGCTCAGTTCTTTTCAAATGCTGTGAAAACAAATTCTTAGGGAGAGAACAAGTCAAGCCACAAGCAGTTAATCAAACAAAGGGGACAGTTGTGTGTTATGATCTTTCTCTTCAAACAGACAATTATGTGCTGTGAGTTTTCTCCTTTTTTTCTGCTAGTTTATTTTTTTCTGTGAGATATTTTATTAGTAAGGCCATCCTTTCACCAACCTCATGACATTTATCTTGAAAGTTGTTGAAGATATCTATTCCCCATGTTTCGTTTGCAAGAATGTCCAAGGTGAGTAACTCTTCACAGCAAAGAAAATCTTCTGTTATGACCTGAATGAAGTATATAAAACCTGCACTGAGTCAGTAGTATCAGTTGATTCATCTAAAGCAATTGAATAATATAATATATATTTTCCCTTTGAAATATTTCATGAAATTGTTCTGTTAAGTTAAAGGATAATTCATGCTGCCAATCAATTACAGTTCTCCTTGAAAGAGGCAGTTGTTTGTACTTTGAAATGTTATCAGGGTCTAAGCATCCTACAACTTTGACAATGCATTCTTTCCCAATTTCTACATCACTGAATGTCTTCCCTTTTTTCCCAAGTATGTAAGCTACTTAATAAGTTGCTTTAGTGGCATTATTTTGAGGTCTTATTGTTGCTTGAAAAAAATTATCTTTGCTTTTGTTTTTCATTTTTTAATTTCTGCAATACAACCTTTTGTGCCTCTCCCTCTAATTTAAAATATTTGTGGTCCTTATGAGTGTAATAATGCTGATGAGAACTGAATTTGTTTAATGTTGATATGGCAGTATCACAAAGCAAGCAAATCATCTTATCTTTAGCAGAAACAACATAATATTGCAGTTCCCAATCTCTGTTTATTTTTTTTTATTTCAGGATATTATGGAGGTACAAATGTTTTGGTTATGTGTGTTGCTTTTGTACTGCTTGACTCAAAGTTATAAGTGTACCCATCTCCCGTTACGTATGTGTATATTATACCCATTAGGTATGATTTCCCCTATTTCTTCCCCCCTCACCTGCATGATTTCCTTTGAGTTTTACTTCCATCCGTGCACATGAGTGCTGATTGTTTAGTTCCAATTTAGTAGTGAGTACATGTGGTGTTTGTTCTTCCATTCTTGCGATACATCATTTAGGAGGATGGTCTCCAGTTCCATCCAGATTGTTGCAAAAGGTATTAATTCATTTTTTATGGCTGAATAGTAGTCCACGGTGTACATATACCACATTTTATTAATTCACTCATGAATTAACAGGCACTTGGGTTGATTCCACATCTTTGCAATTGTGAATTGTGCTGCAATAAACGTTCTAGTGCAAGTGTTTTTTTGATAAAATGACTTTTTTTCCTTTGGGTAAATACCCAGTAGTGGAATTGCTGAATCAAATGGTAGGTCTACTTTTACTTCTTTGAGGAATCTCCATACTGTTTTCCATAGAGGCTGCCCTAGTTTGCAGTCCTACCAACAGTGTATAAGTGTTCCTTTCTCTCTGCATCCATGCCAGCATCTATTGTTTTGGGACTTTTTGATAAAAATCATTCTCACTAGGATAATCCTCATTAAGAATCTGTTTTCTTCCTTCATCATTCTCTTGGTCTTCTTTGACATCACGGGCTGTTAAGCAGACAGAATTAAAAAATACCGTTGAGCTGTGCAACTATTCACAAATTCCACTTCAAACAGAAACACAGTTCACCACCGTCAAAAGCTGATAACAGACTGGTGTACTCGCCCTCCATAAACTCTTGCCAACTAGCCTCATGCAGTAGTGGCATCAATCGGGTGGAGGAAGTTAGAACTAAATCATGAGCATAGCAGCCACCAATTTAGCCTGTCCAATATCAGAAATAATGTTGCTGATCAAGCACAGCATTTCTAAATTTTGTCTTTATTGTATTATGACCTGAAAAAAATCATATTTCCCAAGAACAATAGAACAATATGAGTAATGTGCTTTGGGGGCTACTGAAGTAGGCTTCTACAAAATTCAATTGTTTTATCCTGAATAGCTCACTTCCCTTTTTAGCAAAGTCTGTGATTTTTCAATTTCACTTTGAAGCACTCACTTTATGCTTGTTTGAAATAGACATAGTTTGTGGGCTATCAAAATTCTGCCTTTTGTTTAAAACTTTCTTTTTTCAATCTTAGATCCACAGAGAGCAAGTTTAGTAGTATAAATATTTTTACATGCAATCAAAACCAAATATTATTACAGATTGATTTTTTATTGAGATATAAGGTACTACAACCTTTTAACATGGTTTTTAGCATATTCACAAGTCACATAACCATCACTACTGATTTCAGAATATTTCTATCACCTCCGAAAGAAATCCCATTTCCTATTAGTCACTCCCCATTTTCCTCTCTCTCCAGCTCTTGGCAATCTCTAACCTTTCTGTCTCTATGGTTTTGCCTTTTCTGCACATTTCTTATGAATAGAATTTAAAATACGATTCCTTTGGTGTCTGGTTTATTTCACTTAGCATAATGTTTTCAAGGTTCATGAATGCTATAGCATGACTCAGCACTTCATTCCTTTTTATTGCTGAATAATATCCCGTTGTATGGAGGATAGACTGCATTTTGTTTATACATTCATCAGTTGATGGACATTTGGGTTGTTTCCACTTTTTGGCTATTAGGAATAATGCTGCTATTAGAATTTATATACAAAGGTTTTTTTATTTCAAAATATCGAGGGTACAAATGTTTTTGGTTACATGGCTCGCTTTTATAATGCTTGAGTCATGGCTGTAAAGTGTGCCCATCACCCAAATAGTGTTCATTGTACCGGTTAGGTAGGTACCCTCCTCCTCCCTCCCCCCTGCATTTAACTGAGTTTTACTTTCCACTGTTCACATGTGTGCTCATCATTAGTTCCAGTTTAATAGCATGTACATGTGTTGTTTGTTCTTCCATTCTTTAGATACTTCACTTAGAATAATGGTCTCCAGTTCCATCCAAATTGTTGTAAAAGGCATTAATTCATCCTTTTTTATGGCCTAGTAAGTACTCCATGATACACATATACCACATTTTGTTAATCCACTCATGAATTGATAGGAACTTGGGTTGGTTCCACATCTTTGCAATTGTGAATTGTGCTGCAATAAACATTTGAATGAAGGTGTCTTTTTCATAAAACGACTTCTTTTCCTTTGGGTAGATACCGGGTAGTGGGATTGCAGGATCGACTGGTAGGTGTACTTTTAGTTCTTTGAGGAATCTCCACTCTGTTTTCCATAGAGACTGTACTAATTTGCTGTCCCATCAAAATGTTCCTTTTTCTCTGCATCCAAGCCAGCATCTACTGTTTTTTATATACAAGTTTTTGTGTGAAAATATATTTTCAGTTTTCTTGAGTCAAATTAAAATTTTAAGATAAAAAAAAGTTTTAAGACAAAATACGTAACACTGACTTGAGTAAATGCTGCGCATGCAGCAAAGTGCAGATTAAACATCCTGCTGCTGCATCAGGCATGGCATGACTTCCTGGGGAACAGGGGCATGTGAAGAGATTTCCAGCTGACCTTTTTTGGTCCCAGCTTGGTCTAGGCAGGAGCTTTCTCCTTAAGCCACCATCACCACCACCACCCTCCACCAGGTGCCCACACCCTACTCTGCATTTCAGAGGGTCTCCTGAGTATCCTCCACCCATGGTGAATCAGAAGGCAACACTCATGCTGGATGATTGACAAGCACTTTTCTGGCATGTCTACTCTACTGTCTATTGGCAGTCCTCTCTGGACCACAACAGGAAGCACAGACAGCCCCTGCTTGACTTTTAGGGGACCTCCTGGGACTGGTAACATCATTGTGCTGATTCTGCAGGCATTTACGGTCTCTCACTCATATGCTACAGCCCTTCCAAGTGGTTCTGCACAATGCTTTCCCATATATACTTCCCTATCCTGTAGGTTCTTTTTCTCTATTCTGCCTTTAAGTACTTCTGTAATTTTCTATCTTTCTTCTATACCAGTTTTAGACTCAAATATACTACCTTCATTTTCTTGTCTTTGTGCACCATCCCCCAGTGGAGAGGGTGATTCATGTCTGGCTGTCTAGATTGGGGAAAGGAAGAGGTAAAAGGTTCCAGTGAAGGAATTTGATTTTGATATATTAATACAACTTTGGAGTGGAAGGACAGAGGTAAGAATAGTACCAGTTGATAACCTCAATGTTATTCTATACAGCAGTGTTCTCGGTAACATCATACCATTTCTTAATAATAAATTATCCCAGGAGACTAAGAGTAGCTATAGGTTTAGTATTTTTCTTAGATATTTAAGAAGAAATTCACTAATATCAATCTTCCCCCACGGAATCCTATTAATACCTGGTATAACCTTAGCCCTCTGTGGAACCACATTTGAGAAATGAGGCACCCAGAGCATGCAGGCACAGACTCTTTTGAGCTTAGTAACATTAAGTTCCCTCAGTTAGTCTTAGTTGAGGAATCAGGATAGCTAGGCTTTGTTGCAGAAATAAACAGCCCCCAAGTCAAACTGGCTTCTAAAAACAAAGGTTTATTTCTTGCTTGGCTGTATGCCCATGCAGGTCCACTTTGGCTCTGCTCTGCATCATCCTCCCTCCAGGATCCCCACTGACAGAGCAGCCACCCTCTGGAGGAATGAGAGCCAGGGTAGACTACACACCAACTCTTTGCCTTGCCCAGAAGTGACACATGTTACTGCCTCCTACAATTCATTGGTCAAAGAAAATCACATGTCATGTCCAAGTTCATAGGGTGGAGATGTATTATATAATCCTCTCATGGGAGGAGCACTCCAGTGGGGAGGGCACTGAATTTGAGTGAGGAGTAAAGAAGTCAGCTGCAGGACCAGAACAGCAAGCACTACAAATCCTTGGACCTCATACAGTACCTAAGTTAACAAGCCATATTTTCTCTTCCTCTCAATGAGTTCCTCTTTGGGGTCTTTTGGGCCCTTTCACACTTGACCATCTCTCCTGGTCAAGGCCATCTCATTCTTCCCCACCATGTTTCCCTAACTTTGAATCTCAGAGAATAGGCACTGGAGGCTCAGACTCTTCCCTCCAAGAAGGCCCTTGCCTCATACAAGTTGGCCTCCTTCCTTTTCGACAATTATGGGCAGCATTCTGTTGGCTGCCTGCTCTACTCTCTACTCAGAGGTAATGTCTGGGTAGGAAAGCCATCTGAGTAATGGGTTACATAGCTACCTCCAATCCCAGGCCCAGTTACGGAGGGCTTCAGAAGTTTGAGCCACCATTTCTTCCCTGTTCATGATTTCTTCCATGCAACAATGTTGAGTAGTTGTAGAATATATGCCATACACATTGGATATAAAACAATAGAATCAATTAGTGTCAGCAGAAGTAGTATGTCTACAGCACTCAAGAAGTTCTCAAACATGCATGCTTACATTTATGTATGTATTCTAAATCTAAGACCCTTCCCTCTTTGATCACTGTATCAGTTAAGATTGCATTCACTTGAAAATAAAGAAAACTCCAAAAATTGTGGCTTAAATAACTAGGTATATAAGGCGGGATGTTTTTTAGTGTAACATGAAGTTCTAAGCTAAGCAGAGTTTCTACAGAAAGAAGCCCAATGATACTAACAAAGACCCAGGCTCTTTCTCTTTTTCTATGTCTCCATCTTTCATGTAATGATTTTCATGTCCATGTTGGTCAATTCACGGTCCTCCAATGGCTGCAGCCCCTCCAACCCTCATTACCGTGTCCAAGAAGGAAAAGAGGAAGGAAGGGACAACGGACAAAGGGCTTCTCTTTAAGAGGCTTTGCCTTTTTATTCAGGAAGTGACATACTAGGGGCTCCCTCCAGGAGCTCTATCTGTATCTCATTTATTTGAAGCGTGTCATCTGGTCCCCTCGCTGTAACAGAGGCTTGAAAATAAAACCTTCAGCTTTTACAGCCTCTGTAGTTGAGACAGGTCAGGAGGAGGTAGAGGTTGAATTCAGGTCAGCCAGCCTACAATGCCAAGATTCCTCTTTCGAGGGGTTTTACCCAGTATCTCTTTGTCTGGCTTGTACAATTCCCACAATGTCACCTACCTCTAGCCCAAATTAAGCATTTGCATTCACCTCCTTGAGAAACCACACGATTTTGCTACTGAGAGTAGTTAGTACACCAAGCTTCCTTGTTTGAGCAGTCTTTCCTTGGTAAGCAGTCTAACGCCAGTTGATTTTCATCCAAGTGTGTGTAAGCTATATTATTCTTAGGTGATCAAAATTATGCAAAGAATTAGATAACTGCTTTTTGGTATATATGAGAGACACCAGTCAATATTAACCTGACCTATCCGATTTGCACCATCCTTGCATTTTTTATTTTGTTCTTGGTTCGAGCTCATTTTTCCTCAGATTATTAATTTTTGAAATACTAACTGAAATATTTTATTTTCAGTTTTACTCCACACTATTTGACTTCCTAATATGTACCAATATAGCCCATGTGAAGGGCCTGCTTTTAACAGAGCATAAAAAATTCATATTGCTCTCTTTCCCCAGGGAAATGCGTATCTCTAGATAAGCAAGGAAGACCATTTTAAGTGATTTTTCCCTAAATAAAAAAATCGTTTCAAAATAATTTGCTGTCCTTCTCCATAGAATCTTCCAGTTACAGGTACAATAACAATTTAGTTGTAAAAACACTACCAAACTTCCCAAAGGGGATGGACAAATAAGAACCTAAAAATTCAAATAGTCTGTGTGCTGAAGCCAATAGTAAACAAAGGTTAAGGGGAAAATCAAAGGCAAATATAATTATTATCAAGGTGCATACGACAATATTATTCTTTGGGTTTAGTGAGATGCAGGGAAATGTGGACAAAGAAGAAATGGATTCATATCTCAGTCTTAAGAGAAACTCTGCACACTTTTAAATTTGCCTGTTCAGTCTGTTCAGTGTAAACAGAGTTCTCTGCAACGTGCCTGTCCTCACCTGATGTTCTGCAGCACCACCACCACCCTTCCAGTAAACATTGACAGTGGTGTTGAGGATAACAGAGAGTCTCAGGATACCTATCTCTCCCCTCGGCTGGTCTTCAGAGCAGAACATGGCTTAATGGCTGCCATACATTCTCTATCTACTGCTCAAGAGGAAAAAGAAATCCCAGAAATAGAGAGAAGGCAAAAGTGGCCAGTTAATTTTGAATTGAGAAACTCTAGAAGATTCTCAATATTGTAGCTAAACATGATTTCCAGAGAGTTTACAGACATAAACTGAGGTCTTATTTCTGTCATCTCCTCTGCCACTTCTTCCTCCCCACCAAAGATACATAGTAAAAAAAAAAAGAGAAAAATATATTTTGGAACTTATATTCTCAGAAAAGCCACATAAGATAGGAAAAATTCTTTATCGAGACCTTGCAGAAAAAACAGATATGGAATCAATATGCAACCCCATTTGCACTTAAGATGAGGGGGCACTTAGGCAGCGAGGGTAACTCTGCCCATGCCAAATGACATGCTCAGTCTTCTAAATTTGCCAAGCTATGCCCGAGGTTTATTTGTAGGTCTAATTCATAAGAAAATGTTTAAAATAGCATTCAGGACCACAATAGTGATGTAACTAGCCAAAGCCAATAATTTTGTCTCTGACAAAATGCAGAATTTCTCTGCAGGAGTATAGTTAAGCTACATGACCTCAATCTCAGAGACTAAGAATATCTCTACCTTTTCTTTATTAATCTATTATAAACATATCCATAATGTCTTCAAAGCAACTTTCAGCCAAAACCAGTAGGTAATGTGTTGTATAGTTATTGATACATGTATCCATCTCATTATAACCTCTTAGGTTAATATGTTCTGTATCTTCCATCAGATGAGTAAGATTTGAAAATCAGATCAATGAAACTATAGTCAAGTGTTCAGGATTAAGAACTACAGGCAATATTGGGCAATTTCATTATACTAACACAATTTTCTAATGTACATAAGATTGGATTGAAGAATTTATGTTCCCATATATCCTCGTCATGGTAAGTTTGATATTTATGTAAAGTAAAAGTAAGAATTATGAAAGATAGGCATTTAAAATTACCATCAGATTCATGGACACATATACAATCAGAGCTTCAAGGAACCTTCTGAAACATGTAGTACCCCTCCTTATTTTATAGAAAAAGAAATCAAAATCAGGAGTACTGAATTCCTCAAGGCCACACAATAAGCTAGTAGAAAAGCTGGAACTAGAATGTAAGGATATTGTTTACTTTTAATCAAACACCCTTTCTCTGCAACATAAAGTTAGAAACTCAAGAATGTATTCCTACAACCAGTTTAAGGATGGAATAATAAAAACTTATCAAGAAAGAGGCTTCTGGCTATCTCCCAAAGACCATATTCCCTTTCTACTTTCCTCCCTCCTCCTCCTCCTTCTTCTTTTTTTTTTTTTTTTTTGAAATAGTGTGTTGCTCTGTTGCCTGGGGTGGAGTGCAGTAGTGTCTTTGTCTTCATAGCTCACTGCAACTGCAAACTCCTAGGCTCAGGCTATCCTCCTGCCTCAGCCTCCCTAATAGCTAAGAATACATGCACACGCCACCATGTCTGGCTAATTTTATTATTTTTTGTAGAGACTGGGTCTCCCTATATTGCTCAGGCTGACCTCAGACTCCTGGGCTCAAGTGATCCTTCTGTCTTGGCCTCCCAAAGTGCTGGGATTACAGGTGTGAGCCACCTTGCCCAGCTCCTTTCTTCTATAGTGAAATTCTACACCTTCTTCTATACCTCATTCTGGCTGGGCATATGGCTGCCACTATGCAACCTATAGTTCTGTAGCCTGGTGAGAGCGCATGTGGGGCCATGTAACTGGGGAGTTGCTCACACAAGGACCAAGCCAGGCTAGGCTCCCAGGGACCACCAGAATGGAGAGCAGGTTCTGCTGGCTACTCTGCAGCCACAACCAGTGAGGGTCTGGCATGGAATAGAGTCCCTTCTTCCTCCACTGCCACAAGGCCTTATAAAATGCCCATCTGTTGGCTGCCATTTTTGAGAGAATCAGAGAAAGAAGCTTTAATCTGATCCTGAAATACAGGGACTGAATTTATCCCAAAGGGGTGACACCAGCAGAGGCTGAAATATTACTGACAGGTCAGATTAGAGCTTGCCTTCCTCCCATTCCCACACTCTTCCTAAGACTCCAGGGAGGGCTATTGATGAAAGTAAAATGTATAAGGAAGTTGCCTTTTGCTCCCACATCTAAAGTATTAGTGAATATTTGGCCTTGGCAACCCTTATAATATCAATAGCGGTGGCTTTTTTAAAGATGAGAAATCTGTGTATCTGCTACCAATCCTGTGATAGGAAAGTGTGGTACTTATATAACATCATGTCTTGCAGCACTTTGCTAAAACAATAGTGTTTACTTATTGGATACAAGAGTATAATATTTTTGTGGCCCTAATGTGAATTTATAAGTGTCAATTGTTTCTGCTTGGAATCAAAATAAAAAATGTATTCCCCTTTTTGTTATTTTGGATACATCTGTGGTCCAGTTGCAACATCTGGAACTTGTTCAATCTAACTCTTTTTACAAATGAAAATATTTCTAATATTAATTTTCTTTTTTAAAGAGATGGATATTTACTTAAATTGGGGCTGTTTGACATAAAATGTTCAGTGTTAGAAAAAAACAGATTTGTTTAATTTGTGTCTTAAAACAAAAGCTTTGGTGATACTGGATTCTGGGGAATTTTGTTTTTACTTTTCAGACTTTGCACAAATGCCTATTAAACATTTGAGTGGTCTATTAACAGAGTAGCATTCCTTTTAAACAATAAGCAGAAATGTCAAGAAAACTCAAATGATTTTAGACTTAAAACATAGCCAAGCAGTCTTTTGTTCATTTTTAAATCAAATTTTAAATTAAATAAGAATTTTTAAAGTTCTTTAAGAGAAAACTTATAATTTTCTATCATGTGTGCTTAAAATTGTGTTAAACTTTCCTATAAGATTACTAATATTCTAAGGTAAAAGGAAATCAAAATCTAATTTTTACATTATTCAATTAAGGCCAAAGTTGGTGTGTCTAATGTTAAAGTTTATTTGTAGCACACCAGTAAACGAAAGAAGGAAATTAAGAAACTTGTACTAAATGGCTAAATGTGATTTTTTTCTGATTGCCTGTTTTAAAATTGTCAACTTATTTTTTTTATAGATTCTGAAATTAATTCATATCCTATGTGGAAAATTTGAAAGGTTTAGATTAATATGATGAAGATAGACCCATAGATGGGATCCATAAGTCCTAACTCTAAGAGATAACACAACCACTGTTTTTATATTATAGTATATCTCTTTATGCTTTTGTCAATTTGCTATATTTTAAAAGACTTTAAATCTACCAAACCAGCAATATGGAATTACATTTTGGTAATCTGGTAGACAATATATCACTATGTTTCTCTTTTTGTCTGCTTCTAAGATAGCTTAAAATATTAACTAAAAAAGGCAGCAACCAACCAAACAACCAACCAACAAATATCAGGGATCTCATTATACTTTATAGTTAATACTGCTTTAAGAACTATGGGGAATAATGCATATGATTGATTTATGCCTTAAAGAAGTTATAGGTTATATGCAAGATGAAACAAACATGTAGGAAACCATTAAAAACCAAAATAGGGCCAGGTGCAGTGGTTCACATCTGTACTCCCAGCACTTTGGGTTGCTGAGGCAGGAGGACTGCTTGAGGTCAGGAGTTGAGACCAGCCTGGGTAACATAGTGATACCCTGTCTCTACAAAAAAAAAAAAAATTTTAACCTAGCTGGGCATTAAGTTTTTTAAGTTAGCTGGACACCTGTAGTCCCAGCTACCCAGGCTGTGGTGAAAGGATCACTTGAGCCCAAGAGTTTGAGGCTGCAGTAAGCTATGATTGTGCCACTGCACTGCACTCAGCCTGGGTTACAGAGCAAGACCCTGTCTCTGAGGGGGACAAAAAAAGAACAATGAATATTATAACAGCTATTATTTTATTATTTTAGTGATTATTAGTAGAGACCAGATAAGTGAGTCTGTGGCTTAATTGGGGTCAATTTCCAGAGATGCCTATTCAGAGCCTGTATCATTGAGCCTCGACACCAGCACCAGAACTGCTTACATCCAGACTTCATGTTAATTTAGTTTAGTTTTGTTTCTAAAATGCGTATAATTTAATCACTTTTAGTCATGCATTCTTTGACCTAGATCCAAAAAGCATCTAAAATGGTAGGCATCTTTTCTGGGGCTGTGGCAGGAGTAGGTTCTTTCAGAAGGAGGTATGAGGGCAGGAAGGAAATTACTGACATTTCTGGTATAGTTTTTCATGTGCCAGGCATGGTCTTAAGTGCCATATACCCTATCTAGCCTATCCTTTTCCTGATCCTCTAAGGTAAAGCAATATTATCTCCTTTTTGTGGATGAGAACATGGAGCTTCAGAGAGGGTAGGTACGTTGCCCAATGTCATTAAGTGCAGAGCCAGAGATAATGGTAACCCAATGCAAATCCAAAATCTTGTCATACTCCCTCCTCACTTTCACAGATACTGCCATCCAAAATGGCATGTTACATACTGTGGGCACTGAAATGGCTATGAAAGGGGAAGATAAAGGTGGAAAAGGCAGAGAAAATTTCACAGGAAAGGGGAAACTTGATTAGACTTTCAAGAATAGGTAGAATTCAGAGAGGAAAAGCAAGGCTGGAAGGGCATTCTAAATGGAAGGAACACAGAAGGCTGTATGAGAAGGGAATGTTGGTGAGACAATTTGATGAGGGCTAGGCTGGTGGGGTCATATATTGAAGGGTTCTAAGAGCCAGGCTGAAAAGCTTAAATTTAATATAGTAAAGTTCGTACCAGGGAACAGTGGAAGGCTGTGAGCAGAGCAGAAGAGCAACATATTGACAGTAGTGTTCGATGGAGATTTAAGGTGGCATGGACAGCTATTGGAATTATCCAGCCACAAAACAAAAAGAACATGGCCTGATTTTTTTTTAACCAAAAATATGTCCTATGTTCTAAGAGAAAGTGGTGGAATGGAAAGGAAGATGGGTTATAGAATCAATTTAAAGGAAAACTAATAGAATTTGTTGACTGACCAGATATGGGAAATGACAAAGAAAGTTACCCTCAACTATCTTTTTGTTTTCTTAAGTTTATTCTCTTTGTGTCTGTTTTTTCTTTACTCTGTGATTTTCCTTTGACTTGTGTTCTATTCTTCTGTCCTCTCACCTCCTCTTTCTTGTCCATGCTAGCTGAAAGGCTAGCTGCAGCTACATAAAACATAGCTTTTGCCAAGACGGTTTTGAAATTATAGTCAGATTTTGTTCAGTCAATTCCACATAAGACACAGGAAAAATCCTTCATAGGGAAAAAAATAGCTTCTCCTTTTTATAGTAATCAGATATTAATTTATCTTTGTGTTAATCAAGGTCTTGTCAGAGCCTTTCCTGTTACTCTCTAAATGCTGATCCTGTGAATGTTGTATTTATTCACCTGATGTTTCACCTCTTTACAGATATTCTTACTCTAAATTGAGGGGATCAGGGGCAAGAACAGAATTTCAAAAGTTGCTGGACCTCAACACACTCATGCCCTCAGCAAATTGCTTTGAGATTATCACATTGCCTAACAAATGCAATATATAGAATAGCTCTTTAGAAATCACACCTAACAGTTCTCCCTCTCTCTGGCAATTCTTTTTTTTTTTTTTTTTTATTTCAGCATATTATGGGGGTACAGATGTTTAGGTTACGTATGTTGCCGTTGCCCCCCCTCTCCCCCTAAGTCCGAGTTTCAAATATGTCCATCCTTCGAGTGGTGCAGTTCTTTGAGTTCCTAAAAAATGTTGTTTGAAAATGGAGGGCTGACTGACTTGAGCAACAGCTCTCATCTGGTTTGTTAGGAAGATGTCCAGGAAAGATGGTCAAAGGCAATGAAAGGTTCAATGATTGATATTTACACCAGACATTTCCTTTCCTCCTTGTTTGTGGCCTAAATTTCTTTCTTTTCAGTTTAGGGAAAGAAATTCTTGGAAATGAATATAACTCTAGTTCATTACACTGGACTAGAACTTCAAATAGGCATCAACACCACTGCACCTTTGCCTGAGGGGCTGAAGAGGAAAATAAAGGAGAAAGCCAGACTCCCACAAAGCAATAGGAAAAGACAAGCAACCCAGAAGAAAAATGGCCAAAGGCTATGAAGAGGGCATTTGCAGAAGAGGAACTTCAACAATTAACAAACAGTAAAGAAAAAAAAAAGAGGGCTCAACTCCACAAACAATCAGGAAAATGCAAAGTAAAATGAAAATGAGATGCCATTTCTTGCCTATAGGTTGGCAAATTAAAGAGTGGTAATACCAATTTTGGCAAGTAGATAAACAAATGAAGCCTCTCACTAATAGATGGTGAAGTGTAAATTAGTATCTACTGATATAACACTTTAAAGGGTAGTTTCATGGTATTAATATCTATTCAAATCTGAAATGTGCATATCCACGATCCAGCAGTTATACTTCTTGATGTTCACCCCATAAAACTACTCAGGTAGCTCAATGAGACAGTTTCATCATATATTATCTGTAACAATGAAAAAGTAGAAACAATCTAAATGTTATTTGACCAGAGAATGGCTAATAACTATGGCATATCCATTAATAACTTTTATGTAAATGTATGCCTCAGTTAAAAGGAATTAGGTAGGTCTATATACAGTCATGAGAAATTTCTGAGTAGCTGGGTGTGTGGTGCACACCTGTGGTCCCAGCTACTCAGGAAGCTGAGGTAGGAGAATTGCTTGAGCCCAGGAATTCCAGGCCAGCCTGGGCAACATAGCAAGACCCTGTCTTTACAAAAAGAGAAAAAAATAAAGAAAAAATTAAATTTCTGAGTCATATTGTTAAAGGAAAAAACCAAGTTGCATATGTTATGACACCATTTTGTTAACAAAAATAATATATATTCTCTCTATATAGCTTTTAAGGACAAAAATATACAGCATAAGAATATATTTTCTGCAAATATAATAAAATTACTACATATTTTCTACTAGTACAAGTTCTTTCTGTAGTGCAAATACCAAATATTTTATATAAGTGCCTAAAAGCGAATGCCTAGAAAAAGATCTGAAAGGATTCACACCAAACTACCAATAGCATTTACCTCTGGGGAGGCATCTGGGATGCAGAGTTGGTGGTCAAAGACAATTTAAGCCTTATTTTAATGCTTTTAATTTTTACATATTCATGAATTGCTTGTTTTGTCAAAAAAGGATAAGGAAAAGAAAAAAATTTAAACATAGACTAAAACTATGGAAATGGAGATGAGAGTAACTAGGGATAAGGAAAGGAAGAAGAGTGAATTCTACCACCTTTTTTTCCCCACTCCTTCCACAAATGCTCAATAGCTTCTGCTTCTGTGATTTGCAAAGGTTTGCTCAATGATGCCTCTTAATGCAAAAAAAGCAGTATCAAAGCAAGTGGGAGGAGTATGTGTGTGAGTAGGGAGTCAATGGTGTTGACCAATGCTAGAGATAAGGTTTTCAAACACTTCAGATTTGATCCCAATACTTGGGACAAGTACTGGGAGATTTACTAACAGGCAAAATTCAGAAGGAAATATGGAAATTTAACTTTTGTTAAGTAGATAGCCTCCTTAAAGGCCGACCGTGTTGGAGCAATTCACTGGTGTAGGTTGATGTCTTTGTCCATTCAGGCTGCTATAACAAAAACACACTCCATAAAACATTCGGACACATGGTTCATCCAAGTTTGTTGCCACGTTATAACAAGGATTGCCTTTCCTCCAGTTCTTATTTCCAATAACATGTTCTCATTTCCGTCCGAGACCTCATCAGAATGGCCTTTACTGTCCATATTTCTACCAACAGTCTGTTCACAACCACTTAGGTACCCTCTAAGAAGACTGAGGCTTTCTCTACAGCTCTCCTCTGTTTCCAGTGCTCACCAGAATCACCCTTTATAATCCAGTGCATTCACAGCAGTATAGGCTTTTTTTAGGATGCACTTCAAAACGCTTCCAGCCTCTACCTGTTACCCAATCCCAAAGCGGATTCCACATTTTTAGGTATTGGTTACAGCAGCACTCTACTCCCAGTATCAATTTTCTGTCTTGATCTGTTCAGGCTCCCGTAACAAAAATACCTTAAACCGGGTGGTTTATAAACAACAGAAATTTACTTCTCCCAGTCTGGAGGCTGGGCAGTCTAAGATCAGGGTATCGGCATGGTCAGGTTCTGGCAAGGACCCTTTTCTGGGTCGCAGATTGCTGCCTTCTTGCTGTATTTTCACCTGGTAGAAGGAGTGACTGAGCTTCCTCCGGCCTTTTTTATAAGGGCACTTATCCCACTCATGAAGGCTCTGCTTTCATGACTTAATCCTCTCCCAAAGGCCGCACCTCCTTCGGTGTGCATGTGAGCCATCTTGGGGACTAGGATTTCAGCATATGAATTGGTAGGGGGGAGACAAACATTCAGTTAGTTTTGGTTTAGATTTGGGATTTTGCTTCATTTTGATGGAATGTCTAAAATCTTGATCCTGACCCTACCTTTTAATGTACAAATGACTAAAAACCTTTTATAATGAGAGAAGACTTCACAGACTCCCTCTTTATTTAGCTACTCTCATGGATTTAATACATAACTTTGTCCCACTATATTAGCCCTTTCTTCCTCCATGTAGTTTGCTAACATAGCATAGTGGTTGAGAACTCTGACTCTAAAGCCAGGCTGTGTTTAAATTGCAGCTCTGATACTTACCAATTGTCTGATCTTGGGCAAGTTATATAACCTCTGTGTACCTCTGCTTCCTTCTCTGTAAAATGGAGATGATATAGTACCTATTATTATTATAAAAATTAGATGAATTAATAGAAGTAAAATGGTTAGAATAATGCCTTGCACATAGTATGTACCATATCCATATCAGTACCTGGTGTCATTGTCTATTGTTATTTTTAACAAGTCAATCACTTTTCAGAGTTACATGCTTAGGAAAGTCTTATGAGTCCATTGTGAAGATTAGGTCAGTTTGCTTCAGATCAACCCCAAAATTCAGGCAACCTGCTTAGGAGACTAAGTGCTGAATGAATATTATGCAGGTACTAGGGTTATAGGTGAATAAGCAGGGCTTAAGCAACATTGCTCAGAGGATAGACATCTCTGCCAAGTATGCACAAGTGTGTGCAAGATGTGTGTTGCTATGCTGGACCATGTGAATACAGACCCGGTAGAAGATGAGGCACCATACCTTGAGATTTAAATGAAATTGGCTTAAACCTCAGCTCACATGTGGTAGGACTAGCACATACCTCTTCCTATCTCTCTGGAAATTCTAAGAGTATGAATAATGCTTTTCTAGGTCACTTTTGGCTCCAAGCTACTTTTCCTGCTGAATTATTTCATCTGTGGATCATCTTGCTGCCCAACATGCAGTTTCTACATCATGTTGCAACAAAGAGGGAAAAGAGGCCATTTCCTTGACACCCCTCACAAAATATCACTGGCATAAGGCACTTGTGTATGTAGTAGAAACTTCTTAAAAGTTGGAAGCAATAGAGGGGCATTATACCACATAATCACAGAGCAAAGAGTCATAAATCTTTCAGCTGTTAACCATCTTCTTAAAAGCAGTTTGGCTGATCTCACTTGTCACCTGTTTTAGTCAAGGTTCTTTGTTGCAAACAAGAGCCACAGAAGTTTTGGCTGATTTAAGCAGGAAAAGAACTTATTAAAATTTATTGGGTAACTAGCTCACAGAATCTCAAAAAGAACTGAAGAGCCAGGTTGGAAGTCTATGTCTCCAGGAAGGACACACAAAATCATGCTGCAGAACTGGTCCAGTGAAGAAGCCTCAGCTGTCACTGCTGGGCACTGAGTTGTCATGGCTTGCACAGCTGACAGCAGTGGACACTGCAGCTTCAACTGATGCCGTGGCTACTGCTGCTGTTGATACCCTTCTCCAGAATATATTCTCTGCAGTCTCTCCTTTATGGCATCATTAGAACGCTATTCAAAATTTAGGCTGGGTGCATCTCATTTGTGTTGTGTAAGTCATGTGCCTAGGTTCTAGCTGCTGGAGAGGCTAGGAAAGTGGCTCTTTACTTGTAAGGTGAGGGATTCTCAAATCCAAGGATACAAGTTGTTTATGACAAATGTTCTCTATAGCAATGCTTCTTGACCTTCGATGTGCATGTGAGCCATTTGGAGGCCTTGCTAAAATGCAGATTCTGATTCAGTAGATCCAGGGTGGGGTCTGAGAGTCTACAGCACCCAAGTGATGTGAAACTGCTGGTCTGCAGATTACACTTTGAGTAACAAGGCTCTGTACCACCGATTTTGAAACTTGGCTGCATATTAAAGTAACTTGAGAAACATTTTTCAAAAAATACTGACATCTGGGTCTCACACTCAGCTTATTTAATTGGTCTGGGGTGCAGCATGGGCATATGAACTTTTTAAAACTCCTCGATGATTCTAAGGTACTAGGAAAGCACCTTTCACTGAAGGCTCCAACTTCTTGTCACTTTGCAAGGTTATTTCTTTTCCCCACATTCTAAGATTTCCACTTTCCCTACCTTGCTTTATTCCTCACCCCCCCACCGAAATTCAATTACTCTCGTGTCTTACTGCAGAACAATTTGACACTCTACTTCTTAGTCCCTTGGGTCTTATTTTGCATATCTAAAGAATTCTGCTAATCCAGTGTTTCCCAAAAGTATGTTATTTGTTGCCCTGGGAGAATGTGATTTGAAGCGATGCATAGTCATTGTTTTAATTTTAATAGTTTTATATTTATTTTAATATATATTGTTAAAATATGTAACTAATTTAATAAGTCTGATTTCACAAATATTGTTTAGGACAACACAAGTCAATTTTTTTAAAAAAAATAGGTAAATAATAATAGAGATTCAGGGCAGATACAACAAAAATCATGAAAATAATTTGCAAGTGAATGAAGTTGGAGAGTGCCCATACTAATAATGTGAGCCTTCTATCCAAAGTTCTGGGTTTTGGGAGCACAGACGAACTGGCAGATGTGGTAAAAGATATCAGCCTTTTTTTCTCCCTCCTCTATTGGTCTATGGAGGATGAAGATTTATTCCTGAATTGATATGGATCATGCTACTAATCTTAACACATTGAAATGGTTATAGTCAATTTTGATCTTAACAATTCTTTTTCTATTAAGAGATTTCATACGTTTTCAAGAAAACAACACCAAACTTTGAAAAATTCATGATCTAAAGGAAAATGTAAGAATCACTAATGGAATATAAAATATGAATAGGATAAATTCCTTAACCAGATAATCTTTGACAAGCAAATGGGTGAAATAGCTTAGAATTGTTGAGAACTAATACACAAATCCAGAGAGCCCTAAAATTCTTAAGCAGGAGAAATTTTTTAAACCCCACACCTAGTTACATCATTATGAAACTTCAGAACACCAAAGAAAAATTGATTTTAATCAGCAATAAGCAGCAGAATTCTCAGTAGCAATAGAAACCGAAAATAACAGAGTATGTTCAATATTCTGTGAAAAAACCTAGAATTATAAATCCAGCAGAATTATTGTGAAGAAACAAGGGCAAAATAAAAATCTTTCAGGTGGAAAAAATATACATACACACAATTCAAAAGAAGCTTCTTTTACAAAAGTTTTTGATATTTTAACTTTCTTTTTTGTATGCCATTCTCAGTCACGGTGAGAATTTACCATATCACACTCTCACTCAAGGAAATTCTAAACAATTTATTACAGGCACAAGAAAAATAATGCAGAAGGAAGATCTAGGATACGCCGAGAAATGGTAAGCAAAATGTTATATATGCAGGTGAATCTAAAAACATGATGTCTATCTAATTTATAGGAGGAAAACTAGATACAACTAAAATAGTGAATAACATAAATTGAGAAAGGGATGTGCAGAGTTAAAACATCCTAAGGCCTTTGCATTATGCAAGAGGAGAGAAAAGATATTTATTAGCTTTATATTTTAAGTTTACATGTTAAAATAGTAAAATAATCACTTAAAAATATACAGAGCTTATTACTCCAAATGAGAGAAAAAACAAAATACACATACACACAATACAAAAGAAGCTTCTTCTGT
>NW_012136080.1:5860152-5861441 GCF_000956105.1 Propithecus coquereli
TAAGTATTAAAAATATATTTTGTGTAAATCATTTTTGTGTAATAATTGTGTAACATGTCTCCGTGCTAATAATTATTTAATAATCACCATGACTTAGTACAAATAATTATTTACAATAATTTCTTTCCTCCATTTTTAGAGATAAAAGGAGAAATACTAATATCTTTGATTTTTTTTTCCTTATGATAAAGTAGTATTTACTCTTTTGAAAATAATTACTGTAGGAAAATAAGAGATCCATCTTAATCCCAACACCTGTAACCACTGTTAAATACTGATATGTGTGTGACCTTCTAGGTTATTTTTACGCACGTATTGCATATAGATAAGTAAATTTTATTTTACAAAAATTGTACCATGCTGTAAAACAGTTTTACAGCCTGCACCTTTCAATTAATGTAGTGGGCATTATTCCAAAGATAACTTTAATATTCCATGTTAAAAATTGTATCATTACTTTATCAAATTCCCTTATGATGAGTAACTTTTCAATATTAAAACAATGTGATAATGCTATCCTTTGCAAGTATTGACATTTTGGGATGCTTGTGCTGTTCATTCCTTGAGATAAATTGCCAGCAGTGGAACTGCTGGGTGAAAGAGCTTTGCCCTTTTTGTAACAATTTCAGATTATGACACATCTTTCCAAGCTACTCTTGGCAAAGCATGTACCAATATTTTCCCATTGATGGTGTGTGGAGTGATCTCTTCTCCACACCCTTTCCAAGGAGAGATGGACTTTTTTTATTAAGCACTAGTGAAGTTGATCACTGGTCACTAGCTTTTTAAGTTTCTTTTTCATAAATTCTTAGTCCACCTTCCTACTTGTACATTTTTCTTTTTCTTACTGATTCATAAAAACTCTATGTTAACATTAGAGTTTGTCATATACAGTGGAAAAAAATTATAGCAGTGATAAGGAGGTACCCTTATCGTATTTCTAATTTTGATGGAAGTGACTGTAGTACTTGACTTTAAGCTTGATGATAGCTTGGAATCAGATTGATAGAAAATAAGATTGTTCTATTTCTGTTTCATTTGAGTTTTCTAAAAATTAAAAAATGAATGTCATATTTTATAAAATGTTTTTTCAATGATGAATTAAAGTAACAGATATTCTGTGAAAGAACCATCCTTGCACTTCCGATATAAACTGTACTTAATTATGGTATATTTTTTATATACTGCTGTAATTTTGCATCTCTGTTGAGGGCAGGGTTGGACCATCTTGAGGCTTTGTTATTTAGATGAGTTAGCTTTTTAAAATGCATCGAGAAATACTCTTTTTT
>NW_012136080.1:5861491-5864959 GCF_000956105.1 Propithecus coquereli
TAAGTTTTTGATATTTTAAATTTCTTTTTTGTATGCCATTCTCTTTCAGGGTAAATAGTGTTTCATAATTTTTATTGTGAGCTTATTTTTAAAGGGTCCTTTTCTTAGAGAATCCCTTTTAGCCTAGCTTGGGGAAGCATCCCTCCAAGTTGGTTCTATGTTTGTTTCTGCCAGGCATGCCAGATGCATCATGTCTGGGTCTTTTTAGGGCAAAGGAGGTAATGAAGGTAGGAGGATCAATTTTTTGGCTTTGAGATTCCAATAACTCATAAGTGCCATAAATGTAAACTCTAAACACTGATGAAATGCAGGTCTAGGGTTTCAAATTTTTAACAGTTAAATGCGTTTTTTCTTTTTATCCAGAGATGGGACAAGCTGCCTCACAGGCTTGTCCATGATGTTCTACATTTTCCCTACTCCACCCTTTTCCTGAGGATGATGCCTTTTCAGGGACAATGGCTTTTTGTCGACACTCAGTTCCAGCTCCCACCCTGAGCCCTCACCTCCTGCCCCTATACAGCCAGGCCTCAAGTTACAGAGATTAACACATTGCCCACATTTGCTGTGTGACCACAGCAAACAAACCATTTTCAGTGTTAAAACCAGAAAAGTCCTGGGCAAACTAGTACGATTGGTGGCCCAGAACCCAGCCCCTGTACCCAGGGCCAGAGAAGAATCAGTTCAACGAGTCACTGCTCTGGTTGTCAGTTTATTTTCATTTTCAGAACCTTGAAATTTCTCCTCATTTCTTATGAGTTTAGTTGTGTGTTGAAAATACAGTTAGTTATTATTTTATCCAGCATTGCTAGGTGTTAGTAATGGTAAGAGTTTTCATGTTACAGAAGTCTATCATTCTTCCAGCTTAGAAAGTAACATTTAAATGCTTTTCATAAGTGCAAAAGTTTGAGGATAAAAGTCATAGCCAGTTACCCCTATGGATATAAATAAGGTGCTGGAGTGATTCCCAAAGTTGTGTGATTGGCTCCACCACCTGCCCCACAAGATCCCTTGCTCTAGGCCCCATTTCTCTAACCTTGAGAATGTTCTAGAATTTTCTAGGCAGGCCTAGCTTCTTCCTGTAAGGCCTTGAAGGTAAACTCGCCCATTACAACTTCAACTCGCTGAGGGAAGATAGGTTCTCTTATTTTGTTCACTCCCGCATCTGTGGTATCTGGTAATAGTAGACAATAACCATTTACAGAGAGAACGTCCTGAACGCCCAACTCACTTGCGGCGGCTGTCATTTCCTCCAATCCAACACATCTACCCCGAACTAGACAGAAGGGCATCCAGGTTTCTAGCCTGTGTATGTCTCTCTTCCCTGTTCTCCAGAGATTTGCTTCTATTTTCTATTTCTGTAGGCATTTCAATAGATTTTGGGGCAGGTGATGAAGCTAAATGAGATCGGGCTCAGCCTGTGCGTTCAAGACGCCATTTTGAAACTAAAGCCTAGACACATTAGAGTATATTTTTTTTTATTTCGCCATATATCTAAGTAGGGACACTTAGTTCAAGGGTGCTTCAAAGGCATTTTCGAGGCGACACGCCTGTCTGTAGATCTGTGTGGCTGCGTGCGGGCGGCACCTGCCGGGGTGCAAGGGTCCGGCACGCGCGCACCCCCTGCGCAGCCCCCGCCACGCCGACGTCCCCCTCAACCCCCCCGCAGGGGGCGGGGGCGCTGGCACCCATTGGCTGAGGCAGCGACCACGAGCCCCG
Source organism: Propithecus coquereli (assembly GCF_000956105.1). Taxonomy (NCBI): domain Eukaryota; kingdom Metazoa; phylum Chordata; class Mammalia; order Primates; family Indriidae; genus Propithecus; species Propithecus coquereli. Next base: position 5,863,208 of record NW_012136080.1, read on the forward strand.
CACCCAGCGCAGGAGCCACCTCCGGGAGCCCCACGGAACACGCTGCAGTCCGCCTGCGCCCTTCAGGCTCGCCGCACACCCTTCTGGGCTCCTCAGCCTCGTCACCCACTTTTGATTTTCCTCACTCCTCGGCCTTTGGTCCCTTTGCCTGTTCGAAGCCGGGCAGCGGCTCGAGCAGACCAACAGCCCAGGAGTGTGCCAGAAGCACAGCCCCTGCTCCTCCTCGAGCCCCGGAGGCGGGAACTGCTGGCTGCCGCCATCATGGTGAGTTGAGGGGGGGGCCTGAGGAGCGCAAGCCTGGCAGGGTTTTCGAGGGTGGGTGAAACTCGGTTTTGGGGGTGCAGCGCGAGAGGTGGGGGCAGAAAGCAGGGTCTCTCGGCTTTCTCGTTCTGGGGCGCCTGCCTGCGGCGTGGGGGAGAGGAGGCCTCGCAGCGGCGCGGCCTAAGGGCACACAGGCGCCTGTGGTGGGCGAGGCGGCGGCAGGACGCCTGGGGGCTGTGGGAGGGGCAGGCCCTGGGAAGCCCACCGTGCTCCCGGCGCCGGCAAGCCACGTGCAAAGTCCGCGGCCTTCGCGCGGCGGCCGCTTCCCGCCTTGGTGCCGCCTTGGTGCCGACTAGCGTGGCGGATGCTCCACGCCCCGAAGTTTGGGGTGCGGGGTACCCCGCCCCACCCTGCCATCCCGCGCTTCCGCGGTGGACATTCGCCACAGCGGCCTCCGCGAGATGGCGTCGGGCCCGCCTGCAGCTCCCAAACGCCGCCTGGCGCGGGCCTGCCGAGGAACTTGTTTGGGGGACTTGGAGTCCGGCGCTTCCTGAGGAAGTGGCTCTCTCCGGTAACCGTGAGGGGTGGGGTCTGTGGGTCTGCGGGTTTGGGGGGGTCTCTCGGGTGGCAAGTGCCTGTGGGGTGTGGGGCGGGACGAGCGGCCCGCGAGCGGAGGGGGCTGCTCCCGCCTCCCAGCCGCTGGTCAGGTGACCTGCAGGTGGCTCCCTCATGGGGCGGCATCAGGCACTTAAAACTCGCCTGGCGCCATCATTGCGGCACGAGGCTGGATTCGGCCGAGGTTTGGGGTGCGGGGTACCCGGCCCCGCCATCCCGCGCTTCCGCGGTGGACATTCACCACCGCGGCCTCCGCGAGATGGCGTCGGGCCCGTGTGGCGCGGGCCCGCTGAGAACTTGCTTCTGGCACTTGGAGGCCGGCGCTGCCTGAGGAAGCGGTTCTGTCCGGTCCCTGTGAGGGGTGGGGTCTGCGGGTTTGGGGGGGTCTCTCGGGTGGCAAGTGCCTGTGGGGTGTGGGGCGGGACGAGCGGCCCGCGAGCGGAGGGGGCTGCTCCCGCCTCCCAGCCGCTGGTCAGGTGACCTGCAGGTGGCTCCCTCGTGGGGCGGCATCAGGCACTTAAAACTCGCCTGGCGCCATCGTTGCGGCGCGAGGTTGGATTCGTAGTTGCCACTGAGAATTTTCGAATTTTTTAACTCAGGGAACACTTTTTTCCCCTCTCGATAAACTGGGAACTTTTGACAAAGTATACATCTTGTAGATACTGTTTTTGGTGTACGTTTATGTGAGTTGAGGTAAATGCATAGAGTTACTACCACAGGATACAGCTCTGAACACGGTGACCACCCTTTAAATCACAAACGTGTGTGTTTTATGCTGCGTGTAAATATTACCATAATTCTTAGGCTCTCCGTTTTTAGAGATAAAGGGAGGAAGTTTGTACATAATTTATGTATTTTTACATTATATAAGTATTA
>NW_012136080.1:5866449-5867578 GCF_000956105.1 Propithecus coquereli
ATTCTTCTGTAATCTAGTCATAATAGATTTCCGTGTCTAATGTATGCTTTTGCTTTCTTGCTTAGCTTTGCCAGGATCATTTGTTTATTGCTTGGATTTCACCCCCACCCCCTTTAAGAAACTACTCTTGGATTTGCTTGAAGTTTTTATTCTGATTTTTATTTCCTATTTTCTTAATTTTAGCTTTTTTCTTTATTAACTCCTCTCTGTTGCAGTAGATACAACTTTCATGACTACAAATTAGAGGCTTTTTCCTGGTTAATTTACATAGATCTCAGTTTGCTTACATGTAGACACAGTAATCGAATCAAATAATGTCAAAGGTGTTGACATCCCAGAAGCTTTATAATGATACATTTTTTTCGGTATTTAGTTGTGTTGCACACTTGGTTATCCAAATATAACAGGAAAGATATTATTACAAATAGCAGTGATGAGAGTTGTGGATATGATGGTCTCTAAGCTCACCCCTATTTTACTATTCCAACATTTCTGATTTCAAAACTCGTTTGAAGGTAAAATTAAGAAAAATAATTGCTTCTTACATATAATGCAATTTACTTTTAATATGCTATTGATGGTTAAGATTATACTTTCTTTAACGTCAAACTTACGCTTATCCTAAGCATTAATTTGTATTTTAGGTCATAGTTTAAAGTAACCAAAGGTGGTTGTTGATTGTGGATGTTTTATCTATCAATTACAATTATATATAGACACAGACACAGTAGTTTAACAATCCCTGCTAATCAAATCTTAAAGTGAAGTACTTTGCTTACTTTGTTAGCTTTGAGTGCCACCTGCTGGCTAAGGGCTAGGGTATGATGGTGTCTGCCTTAATTTAAGACATTATTACACTAGATTTGATGAATTTTATATTTACTATCCCAATTAAGTAGGCAGCTAATTTGTAGAATCTAAGCCAACACCAGACTTCCTATAATACCTGATGTCTTTTTTCCTCCTTACAAAATTACTGTTGTCTCAAGTATCCATTTTACTTTTGTAAATAGAATATGGGAATTAGAGCAGACATCAGAGATCTTTTCCAACCACTCATTTTTCAAACAGGGAAACTGAGGTCCTGAAAAGACTTACTTTACTAAACAATTAAAATAAAGTTCTTCCC
>NW_012136080.1:5868743-5870062 GCF_000956105.1 Propithecus coquereli
AGGAAATTACTGATTTCAGTTCATTTTCAGTTTTATTTGCCTAGTGTTCTGGTTTCTTTCATAAGCAGGTGTACGTGTGTAATAGCTTTCTGGCTCTCTTACAGCCTTTTGTATTTACTTCTTATAATCAGTAGGCATTTCATAAGTGAATTTCAAATGAGTGATGTGTCATAAAGTAGCTTCCTGAAGTTCCAATTAGTTGTTGATTAATAAAGTTTCTTCAGAATCAGCTAAAATGATAAAACCAGGAAAGACACTTTTTAAAAAATTTACTGAAAATGAATTCAAATAACAGGACACTAACTTATAGTGGCATACCACTTTATACTTTATACAACGAATTCACAGATGTTATCTCATTTCATTTTCAAAGCAATTTTCCCAGAGATACACAGCTGGCAAGTTAGTGGCTTATAACCTAGTAAGGGACATGAACCTAGATCTCCTGACTAAATCAATTTCACTATGCTATACTGTCTCTTCAGTATATATATATATCATGTGTAAATTTAACTTTGGAAATAATTTTACATTAACCTTAGAGTCTGCTGCAAGAAGACTAAAGACAGAGTTCTTATCAGAATCCAGAAAAATAATGAGTTTTATATGTGTGGGTTTCTTTATCTGAAAATAAAGATGGTATCATTTATGTCTGTCAGCCCACTGTGAAAATTAGAATTATCAGTGGGACTGATTTGGTGTTATTCAAGAAGAAAAATGTTATTTCAAAAAATACTTTGAACACCCTAGCATTAGGGAAGAGGATTATAACCCCTTTTTTAGCAGAAGCTGTGATATGTAAGCAAATAATGTTTTTATGATCCATTTCCAAAGTAAAGCAGGCATACTAACACAGGGAGTGTTAAAATTATACAATTTATGTTAATTTTGATGAATAGAAAGGCGAAGCAAGACAAATTGGTTTAAAACTTTGATGCTTGTTTTCTTTTTGACACAGCTTTTTTGGTTTACATTGATTTTTTTTAAAGATTTATAATGCTTTTTATTCATGTATTCAGTAAAGTGAAAGTTGTTTATCAGTATAGAACAGGATGATTTTAATAACCTTAGTTTTTCCAAATCTGAACTTTCTAATTTTTTTTTTTTACCAATTCACATAGTATTTTCACAAAATATAAAATCCATATTGTTCCAAAGCATTGTATAAGATATGGTAATGAACAGCAGTGGATTTACGAAAGTAATGTGTGTGTGTGTGTGTGTGTGTGTGTGTGTATCCTTTTGTTAAAATTTCATGCTGGTGTACTCTGATTATTTTCAATCCTGAGCCTGAACTAAGCTATATTGGTAACTAATTT
>NW_012136080.1:5881772-5882156 GCF_000956105.1 Propithecus coquereli
CATTCAGCTTTTTAAACCAATGTCTTATCACTAAGGTTCTAAAATAGTTCTTTGTCAGAAAACTTACATGCTAAGTGACATGTGGTAAGAATTATGAATCCCGTAAGAATTCTTTAGTAATAAGCAAATAAGTTCATTAAACTGTCCAAAAAAAGCATATTAACAGTGAGTAAAAGGAGGAATCATCTTTAGATTACTGAAAACTTCTGTGTTTCAGAAATCTGTGGACCGAAGCATACAGACAGTGGTATCTTGTCTGTTTAATCCAGAGAACAGACTGAGAAGCTCTCTTGTTACTCAGGATGACTACTTCAAGGTATGAAAGGAATAATACGCAGAATAAAAAGCACATTTGTTAGCTTTGAAGTATTTTTTTCCTGTGAA
>NW_012136080.1:5885932-5886829 GCF_000956105.1 Propithecus coquereli
TCAATGGCTGCATCTTAAATTGTGCAAAATATTGGTATTAAAGAATGCTGAAACTTTATGTCACTTAAAGGTTAAATCAGAGTATCTGAAAGGAATTGTTTTTGTAAAAACATTGAAATTTTAGTTATTTGGTTATAAATTTTTTTTTTTTGCCTGTTATATTTCCTTTTGTAAAATAAAACATGTCCAGGAGTCAAAGTAGGTAGTTTTGGCACATCTAAACCACAAAAGTTGTTTAATAAATGTACCCCAAGAATATGCTAGAGTCAGAGATTACAAGTTTTTTAGATTAGCTGGTCTCCTCATTGTATATTGTACATTGTCACAAATAGCTGGAGCACCCAAGCAGAGCCCCTTTTCTGGACCTACAGTCTTGCTTTTCCAGTCTGTATTACCATTCTTCCAAGAGATTTGCTGCTAGAACTGGTAATATAAAGAAAAGGGAAGTAGCCATATGAGCAGTCAGAGGGCCAAGCCTTGGAAAGGTAGCAATGGGATAATACCTTTCAAAGGGAAACAGTCATATCAGTGTCATTTTATCTGTCATGGATGTGAGTTTAAAGTGGCTTCCTGGCCTTTTCTTCCATTGGCCCCTTCCCTAAAACATGGAAAACTCTATTTATCCCTAACCTAATGTAGCTACCATGGAACATGCTAGCGTCCATTTTGATCTGTAATTCCTAATAATTTTCATTCTGAATCTGAAGGGAAGTGTCTTTTAAGGATCCCCAACAGGGCTTTATTACACCCTGAAAGTGCCCTGAAATTTGTCCTTTTAAAAAACTCTCTCAATTTTTTTGGTACTGTAACATTTTTACACGTATCATTCTGTGATTAAATCTCCAGCTTACTACAAATGATACCTAAATTCTAAAGAGCCGATTCTGATTATCCTAA
>NW_012136080.1:5886879-5887436 GCF_000956105.1 Propithecus coquereli
TAATGGTTCTTTAAGAAGCAAGCATCTTTGCCCAAATTTAAAGATGGAAAGCATAAATTATAGAGCTTAATTGACTAATACTCAGCATTTAATGTGAAGGTTGGTGAAATTTCAGATACCCCTAAACTTTCAGTGTGTACATGTAGTTTTTGATTCAGCAGTCCTTTCCTCTCTTCCAATTTCATTGTTTTTTAACCATACTTTAATAAATACTGTGTTAATGTGATTTGGCAGAATGCAGTGGTGAGGTTTCCTCAAGAATTCTAATTCTCAAAAGAGGGATTTGTATGAATTATACCTCCCTTTTCTTTTACATTTTTTTAAACATTTAGCTAAATAGTAAAACACATTTATGATATTCTAACATTAAAAATAGCAGCAGCTTTCAAAAGTGGAGTCAGTAGTAATTATTCAAATACTAAAACAAGGTTTGTTTTTTAATCTTTAGAACAGATTCCTACAACAATACTCTCACTCTTGAATTTGCATATGTTTTGCTGAATGGGTGGGAGTGTGGAAATAGTGGATGTGCTGGGGGAATGTGTGTAACACTGAAA
>NW_012136080.1:5890106-5891316 GCF_000956105.1 Propithecus coquereli
TGTGTATTTTGTTGTCTTAATTCCAGCCCCTTTATATTCTTGTTTCCTACCTGACTGGTGAAGAGATGTGAGTTTGTGACCACTTAATAACCCAGATGGGATATTATCCTGCTGACAGATTACATAACTTCCAGAAGTCACTCTTCTTTATATGACAGCTGAATTTAATACCTAGGAAAGGGGCACAGTTAAGCTAACTGAAGAGAAGAAAATACTGTTACCGTTGTTACTGGTTTACTCTGTCCCAGTCCTTTTTGAAAGGCCTCACTTCCTTCTATCTGCATGTCTGTAGGCAACATAGAGTGAAAAGAAAATTTTGCATATATTTAAATTTTTTCTCTTCATTTTCTAAAGCATGATGTCTCTTCACAAGTTTAGGATATGCCTTTAAATAGCTGAAACTTGTATCTTTTAACCTAAAAACATAGGGTTTCAGATTGGAGTGCTGTTCTCAAACTATGATTTCTGTCAGATGCAATTCAGTTGTTAAAAACAATACTTTTTAAAATTGTGTACCTTTTCCACCAGCTATATTTGGGACATCACTACCAAATCATTAACAACAACATGAAATGATACTGATTCTAAGTCCTCTATTTCTGAATTTACTGGGATTTCTTTTTTAACTAAACTGTTTAGTAAAACTAACCATCTTGGAACATTTGTTATCCCAAAGTTCAAGAATGCTTGCCAAAATTAGCTGGGCATGCTGGCAAATGCCTATGTCCCAGTTACTTGGGAGGCTGAGGAAGGAGGATCGCTTGAACCCAGGAGTTTGAGGTTGCAGCAAGCTATTATCATGCCAGTGCACTCTAGCATGGATAACAGATCAAGACCCTGTCTCAAAAAGTTACCTTTTTCTCTTTATTTATATTTAAACCGAAAATAAATGCTTTAAGTTTTTCGCAACTCTTCTTAGGTCGTAATGGTAATAAGAAATTTTCAGTGAAGTAAAGTACTGTTTCTATCTTTTCTAGGATAAAAGAGTGCATCACTTTAGAAGAAGTCGGGCAGCAGTGCTTAAATCTGTTTGATCCTCTCTGCAGCTTTCTAGTCTCGTGGGAAGTTGCTGGTTTTGAATATTAAAAAGCTGATAATTTTTCACTATTATAGAAATAGAAATTTAATTCTGAATTTTGATAAATCACACTCAGACTTTGTTATATTATTAGATTGTCTAGTTTTATCTTACGTTGAAACTGTTCTTCAT
>NW_012136080.1:5893396-5909987 GCF_000956105.1 Propithecus coquereli
GTCTACTGCACACATTGTCCTAATTTCTGACCCTTTTATTTTGGGGTATTGCAGTTTAATAATGCTTAGATTTTTCATATTGTATTTACTTCATATGAGGATGCACCCAGAAAATCAGTACTTACCACCTCTTCCAGTTTTAGTTGTAGTACTCTAAATTCTATAAGTTGAGGCCGTGGGAGAGGAAAGTCTCTCCTCTGCACACTCCTATATTCCATCAATTGATAAGCTCTTATTAATTGATAAACTCTTACTAACTAATTACCAAAAAATTGATTATGACACCAAGGTACTGCAAGATAAAACAGTGCTTTCTGTATCACCAAAAAATAAATTTTGATATTTAGTGTATAATTACTGAAAATTAGAAATCCTTAAATTTGTATATGTATTTGTATATATGTATACATGTATATGCATGTGTATCTATAGGGTTACATACATGGTAACCCTTACCCAGAATATTTGGTTATACTTGAACAAGCTGAACAAGTTTATAGTATTTCAAGAGCCCCAAACAAGACTGCATAGCTCTTGAAACGCTTACTTTAAACCTGCTTGATGGTATGTCAAGCATATTCACAATTTAGCATTACCACAAAATTCTCAACACAACCAAGTCTTTGGAATTGAAAAATTTCCAGTCAGCATTTTTTTGTAAAAAGTTGAAGTTATGTCAAAATCAACTCCAAAAAGGTTGGTCACTCTTTAAGAAATGTGTTCTGTGTAGGTTTTTTTTAAAAAAACACATTACCTTTAAAATTGTTCAAAGTATCTATCTAAAATTTATTAGCATCTTTATGCCAAGGAAATCACTGACTTTCAAAAATAAATAAATACTTCACAGCAGTTCCCTGTGGTTGTAAAGCCCCTCTACCCACTTCCCTAAATTCTCTTGGTTATCTTTAAAGGTACACTCATAAAAATGGGCTGCCACATTGCTTAATCATCTTGCCTGCTTTCATTGCTGTCATTTGAGGGTAATAAGCAGCAACAATAAGGCAGCATGCCACTCTGCTTTCACAAAGATGGCAGTAGAGAAGGTGGGGAGGGATAAGGGGGGAAAAGCAGCAGTATTTTCCATTGACCAAGTCTTGCAAATAGGGCCAGCTGTTGAGTATGATCATTTGGAATCCCTGAAACACTTCGAGATGAGGATTGCTCCTGTACATATTTGGATAACTGTGTAATCTAGCCCTTCCCAGCATTATGTGTAATACGTCTCCCTGTGTGTAACTGATGCTTTTGAGCAATTCCTCACCACCCATCAAAGACTCTTGAGTTTTCCATCTGTAGACAGTACATTTGGTGGTAGAAAACAATAAACATAAGATAAACATGCGTTTTTGAATGCTCATGCAAAATATTCAATCTGCATAGCAAAGAAATGATAGGTAATTCTGCATTACATTTAGAGTTAAAAACATCTGTCCAATATGGCTATAGCTGTGGGCCAATCCCAAGAAAATGCGAAAAATTGTCTCCTGGTACGGAAGTTGAAACTACCACTGTACAATTAAGCTCTATGGTAGCTATATTTTACATTTTTAACTGGTCTGAAACAGAAAGTTTTCTAGTTGAGTCCGTAGTTCATTTTCCCAAGGCAAGGCTTTGTATCTTATGTGCACCTCCATTAAGGCTACATGCCAGGAATGTGCCTTTTCCCATATAGAAAACTTCCAGATACCATTTTACTAGGTCTTTAACAATAGAACAAATGCTTGCATAACTGGGATATTCAGGTCATGAAAGCTCTTTATAAATTTGAAGCAATAGTAACATTTCAAGCAGTTCAGAAAGTTGGAGGTTTTATTATCCTTAATTCTTTTTCACAGAAAACAAATCTAGCGAAAGTACATTAAGGCTCTACTTACATCTAGTGTCTTTCCCCAGAATGAAATGGATAGAGACACACTCCATTCTGGCTCCATCTTGGATGAAACTGTCTACTTAATATTGAAGGAAGGCAGGGCTGACACTGATAAAGCTAGACCAACTGTGTACAGTGAGCATGTCTCCTCTGCCCTTGTATACTTGTTAAAAAATTTAGATACGAACCTCCCCCCTCCCAACAAATCTGGTTGGGCCAGTGAAAATGGAGAGAGGTAATTTAAAATACAGAGGACATTTTCTGTTTGTTTTTACCTAAGCTGACCCCCTACCTAGTGTTTGAGCTGCTTCACTGTGAGTAAAATCTGGACAATATTTAAGCAATACACCTGCAATACGAGAAAAGTTTAACTCTGCACTTTTGTTTTGGAACATGACTTGGTTGTGGCTTGTTTTGTTTGGTGGTGTGTCTTTTGACCAAAAAAACCCCATATACTTACCATTCAAGGTTATAGCCATGATTAGATGAGTCCAGTATTTGATAGAGTGGGTTTCCTCAATGATAGCAATTTCACAGGGAAATCAAAGAGCATCAGAACCATCATCAGGGGTATTTTTCAGAGATGCAGACTCCTGGTTTGGGTGGGCCCAGTAATCTGCATTTTTAATAAGTGCCCCAGGTGATCAGGTGATTCTGACCTCTGCAACATGCACTTAGGGAAATACTGCCCCAGATGAGGATCTCATATTTATATCATCTCAGGCCACCCCAAGTTTTAGGACAGCTGGATTTGGAGAACAGTCCTGTCAAGTCCATTATGATTCTTAAGGGATTTTGTTGACTTAATTCATCTTTCCCTGCCAAGCCTGTGCTCAGGAGTGCCAGTTGTCCACAGGCAAGGTTGACTCATGAACAGGCTGAAAAATGGATGAATAAAGTCTGAAAACCAAGACTTGTGGCTAGAAATAAATGTTAGGAGGGGGTGACTGCAGAGGCAGCACTGGATTCCAAGGACAAGTGCAGGCAAGCGGAGGAAGAGAGACTGGGCTTGGCTGGGAGCAAGTAGAGTGGACACTGGAGGCAGAGATACTACACTTGTCTCAGTTTCCTCCTCTGCAAAACAATAATTCTAATAACTGCATTGTACGGTTACTGTGAGATATTGGGCAGTATATTGATGTGGTTAGCTTCCCATCTACCCACTCTACCCACCTGCCTCCCACTCATGGCCACATAGGTTTTCTCTAGCTTTTACATTTCAATGACCAGAACTCCGCAAATGTTACATGTACAGACTGGCCATGGTTTAGTAGTGAATGAGTAGGATGCTATATCCTGAGATGTAGTATTTTGTGCACCTTCCTTGGTAGCAGCAAGCAGCTCATTATGCTAGGGCCTTCAGGATATATTCCGGAATGGTTCTCCTTTCCTTTTCTGGGATAACCTTGAATGACTAGAACACTCAATAAATGAATGAAAGAACTGTGCATGGGGCAGCATTCCTTAAATACAGTTTTGATGTTTTTCCTACTTAAAATGTTGGAGGTGGCAGGCAGGATTTGATATCCCAATATGTTCATCATAAGAATATTCCCTGATATTTGTACAGTTCTATAGGATTTTTCAGAGCTAATTTATGTACATGATCTCATTTGTTCCTCATCAACTCCTTTGAAGGTTGGACACACCTAGGTTTCAGGTGCGATTTCTCTAAATTTACACACTCTGGGATTGGGAGACACTAGAAACTGGGACTTCACATAGCTGGGCCATTGCTTTTTCTACTACCTCATAGACAGCAGACTCTCCAAATACAAAAGATAGAAGAATTTTTTGTTGATATATAATAGTTGTACATATTTATGGGGTACATGTGATATTTTGATACATGTATACAATGTGTAATGATCAAGTCAGGGTAATTGTGTTATCCATCACCTCAAACATTTATCATATCTTTGGGGAACATTCCGAATTTTCTGTTATAACAATTTTGAGCTATACAATCAATTATTGTTAACTATAGTTGCCCTACTGGGCTATTGAACACTAGAACTTATTTCTTTTATCTAACTGTATTTTTGTACCCATTAACAAAGTTCCTTTCATCCCTCCCACCCTCACCCTTCCTAACCTCTGGTAACCACCATTTTACTCTCTACCTCCATGAGATCAATTTTTCTAGCTCCTACATATGAATGAGAACATGCAATATTTGTCTTTCTGTGCCTGGCTTATTTCATTTAATATAATGTCCTCCAGTACCATTCATGTTGTCGCAAATGACAGGATTTCATTCTTTTTTATGGCTGAGTAGTATATTCCATTGTGTATATATACCGCATCTTCTTCATCCATTCATCTGTTGATGAAAACTTAGGTTGATTCCATATCTTGGGTATTATAAATAATGCTGTAATGAACCTAACTTTCTGAGAGTTTTTATCATGAAGGACTGTTGAATTTGATCAAATGTTTTTTCTGTGTCTATCAGGATGATCATACAGTTTTTGTCCTTCATTCTATTGATGTCTTGTATCACCTTTATTGATTAGCGTATGTTGAACTATCCTTGCATACCTGCAATAAATCTAACTTGATCATGGGGAATGATCTTTTTTTTTTTTTTTTTTTGAGACAGAGTTTCATTGTGTTGCCCAGGCTAGAGTGCCGTGGCGTCAGCCTAGCTCACAGCAACCTCAAACTCCTGGGCTCAAGCGATCCTCCTGCCTCAGCCTCCCGAGCGCCACCATGCCCGGCTAATTTTTTCTATATATTTTCAGTTTTCCAATTAATTTCTTTCTAATTTTAGTAGAGACGGGGTCTCGCTCTTGCTCAGGCTGGTTTCGAACTCCTGAGCTCAAACAATCCGCCCGCCTCGGCCTCCCAGAGAGCTAGGATTACAGGCTTGAGCCACCACGCCCGGCCATGGGAAATGATCTTTTCAATGTGCTGCTGGATTCTGTTTGCTAGTATTTTGTTGAGGATTTTTGCATCTGTGTTCATCAGGGACATTGGCCCATAGTTTTCTCTTTTTGTTGTGTCCGTGTCTGATTTTGGTATCAGGGTAATGCTGGCCTCATAGAATAAGCTTGGAAGAATTTCCTCCTCTTCAATTTTCCAGAAGAGTTTGAGAAGAATTGGTATTAGTTCTTTTTTAAATGTTTGGTAGAATTCAGCAGTGAAGCCATTTGGTCCTGGGCTTTTCTTTGATGGGAGACTTCTCGTTACAGATTTAGTCTTGTTACTTGCAATTGGGCTATTCAGGTTTTCTATTTCTTCTTGCTCAACCTTGGTAGGTTGTATGTGTCCAGGAATTTATTCATTTCCTCTAGTTTTTCTAATTTGTTGACATAGTTTATAATAGTCTCTAATGGTCCTTTGTATTAATATTTCTGTGGTATCAGTTGTCACATCTTATTTTTCATTTCTGATTTTATTTATTTGAGTCTTTTCTTTTTCTTCTTGGTTAGTCTAGCTTATTTTTTGTTGATTTTGTTTATTTTTTCAAAAAACTACCTTTCCATTTCATTGATCTTTTGTATTTTTTTAGTCTCAATTTTGTTTATTTCTGCTCTAATCTTTACTATTCCTTCTACTAATTTTGGACTTGGTTTGTTCTTGCATTTCTAGTTCCTTGAGATGTATCATTGGTTTGTTTATTTGAAATATTTCTACTTTTCTGATGCAGGCATTTATTGCTATAAATTTCCCTCTTAATACTACTTTTACTGTATCCTACAGGGTTTGTTTTGGGTTTTTTTGTATATTATGTTTCTATTTTCATTTGTTTGAAGAATTTTTTAAATTTTCTGCTTAATTTTTTTCATTACCCCATTGGTCATCCAGGAACATGTTGTTTAGTTTCCATTTGTTAGTATAATTTTGAAAGTTCTTCTTATTGATTTCTAGTTTTATTCCATTGTGGTCAGAAAAGGTACTTGTTGTGATTTCTGTTCTTTTAAATATGTTGAGACTTGTCTGTTGCCTAACACGTAATCTATCCTGGAGAATGTTCCATGTGATGATGAAAAGAATGTGTATTCTGCAGCTATTGGATGAAATGTTCTGTAAATGTCTGTTAGGTCCATTTGGTCTAAAGTACAGATTAGATTCAGTGTTTCTTTGTGAATTTTTTGCCTGGATGATCTTTCTAATGCTGAGAGTAGGGTGTTGAAGTCCTCAACTATTATTGTTTTGGAGTCTATCTCTCCCTTTAGATCTAATATTTGTTTTATATATCTGAGTGCTTGGTGTTGGGTGCATATATATTCACAGTTGTTCTATCCTCTTGTGAACTGATCCCTTTATCATTATGTAATGACTTTTTGATCTCTTTTTAGTTTTTGACTTAAAGTCTGTTTTATCTGATATAAGTATAGCTACTCAACCCACTTTTGGGTTTTTTTTGTGTGAAATATCTTTCTCCATCCCTTCACTTTCAGTCGATAGTGTCTTTACAGTTCAAGTGAGTTACTTGAAGGCAGCATATAGTTGGATCATGTTTTTTTTAATCCATTCAGCTATTCTATATCTTTTATGTGAGGAATCCATTCTGTTACATTCAAAGTTATTATTGATAGGTGCGGACATACTTCTGTCATTTCATAAATTATTTCCTGGTTGTTTTGTATATCCTTCATTTCTTTCTTCCTCTCTTATTGCAGTTTGGTGGTTTTCTGTAGTGATAAGTTTTAATTCTTTTCTTTCTCCTTTGTATATCTGCTCTACCAGTAAGTTTTATACTTTTGTGTGTTTTAATGATAGTCATTAACATCTTTTCACTTCCAGATGTAAGACTTCCTTGAGCATTTCTTGTAGGGCTGGTCTAGTGGCGATGAATTCCCACAGTTTTTGCTTATCTAGGAAAGACTTTTTTTCTCCCTCATTTCTGAAAAATAGTTTTGTTCAGTATAGTATTCTTGATTGTCATTTTTTTTTCTTTCAGTACTTTGAGTATATCATCCCATTCTTTCTTGTTTTGTGAGTTTTCTGCAAGGAAATCTGCTGTTAGTCTAATGAGGATTCCCTTATATGTGACTTGACACTTTTGATGTTTTTAGAATTCTTTGTCTTTGACTTTTGACAATTTTACTATAAAATGCCCCAGGAGGACCTTCAGTATAGGGGTTGAATCTATTTGGGGACAATTTGGTTCCTGGACCTGGATGCCCATATCTTTCCCAGACTTTGGAGGTTTTCAGCTATTATTTCATTAAATAGATTTTCTACACCTTTTCTCTTCTCCCTATGGAAATACCATAATGCAAATATTTATTTGCTTAATAGTATCCCATAAGTCTTGTAGGCTTTCTATACTCATTTTTTTTCTTATTTATGTATTTATTTTTTGTCTCTGACTAGGTAATCTCAAATGACCTATCTCTAAGTTCAGAGATTCTTTCTTCTCCTTTATCAAGTCTGATGCTGAAGCTCTCTATTTTCTTTTTTATTTCATTCACTGAATTCTTCAGCCATAGGGTTTCTGTTTGGTTCTTCCTTGTGATTTCTATCTCTGTTGAATTTCTTATTCATATGGTGAATTATTTTCCTAATTTAATTGAATTGTATACCTGTATTTTCTTGTATCTCATTGTTTTTCCTTAAGATCATTATTTTGAATTTCCTTTTCAGCAGTTCACTGATTTCCTTTTTACTGGGATCTGTTACTAGAGAGTCATTATGTTCCTTTGGTTGTGTCATATTTCCTTGATTTTTCATGTTTCTTGTGTTCCTGTGTTGACATCTGTATATCTGGTGGAGCCACCATCTCTTCCAAACTTTCTAGAGTGACTTATGTAGAGAAAACTGCAGTTGGGTTTCAGTATGCCAATTGGGAAGGGTGGGGTGACCCTGTTTACAGATAGGTGCAGTGGTATGGTCTGAATCTGCATTCAATGTCAATAATTGTGAGTGCTTCAGTGGCCTAAGTTGTAGAAGTCTGTGGCAGTGATGGCAACATAGGTTATTAATATCCTAGTGTCAAGGGCTTTTAGTGTCTTTTTATTCTTTTTTTCCCCACATTGTGGAGATTCAGCTGAGGGTATTCCTTAGTTTCAGGCCTGACATGGCCTACAAGCAGCTGTAGTGGCTCTAGGTTCAAGGTGCAAGTGCTCAGAGCAGCTGTGGGGCCAGGGTCCTCAGCTCAGGGTCCCATGAACCTATTGTGTCAAGTGGGTCTTGGAGTGCATGTTCACTGTCTGCAGCAGGGTTATATGTAGGTTGCCCAAAGAGCCAGGATCTGTGACTCTGAGGCATCCCCCAGCAGCTTCAGCCTAGAGTGCCATGTTGTAGCTGTGATTCTACCCCTCAGGGGAAGGGCACAGTATTGGCCTGACTCTGAAGAAGAAGATGTGCTCTGGAGGTTTGGGCCTGGGAAGCAGGGTACTGCTGCAGTTTGGGAGCCTGAGCCCATGCGTATCAGTGACTATGTGGGTCCCAGGGGATGAGGCACCATGTAGTAATGACTCTAGACCCTGGGATGGTGGGTCTTAGCAGTATCCCAGACTCTGTAGAGCCAGGTGCAGCAGCAGTAAGTACTCCAGAATGGTGGAGCACAG
Source organism: Propithecus coquereli (assembly GCF_000956105.1). NCBI lineage: Eukaryota > Metazoa > Chordata > Mammalia > Primates > Indriidae > Propithecus > Propithecus coquereli. The sequence goes on from NW_012136080.1 coordinate 5,901,788, forward strand.
CTGTCATTGGGTGCTAGAAGGCAGGGGACACTGCTGCTATGACTTTACTCCCCAGGGAGAGAGGTATCTCAGCAGCTCATACTCTCAGGGGCTAGGCTAGCTTCAGGGAATCAGGGTATTAGAGTTGTTTGGCCTGTAGGGTGGGTATCTCATCCCACTGTTCTGTTTCCCTGGGATGCAGGGTACTACATCAGCTCATCCCTGGGATGCACAGCTGCTCAGTTCTGCCAGGGCACCAATTCCCCAGGGGGTGATATGCCGCTTCAGCTCAGGCCTAGGGGGCATGACTGTTCTGGGCAGCCTAGACACCATTTCCCTAGGTTGTAGGCACCACTTCAGCTTAGGTACTGGGGTGCATGACTGGCTGGCCAAGGCACTATTTCATAAGATGCTGTTTTAATATAGGCACCAGGGAGGCGTGACTACTCTGAACAGCCAATGTACTGTTCTCCCAGGAGGCAGGGAGAACAGTTGTAGCTCATTGATCCATTTTGTGTTGATTTTTTATATGGTATGAGGTAGGGGTACAACTTCATTCTTTTGTATGTGCATGTTCAGATAGACGCCCCATCACCACTTGTTGAATAGGCTATTCTTTCTCCCACTGGAAGGTCTTGGCACCTTTTCCTTTGTAGAATCTTAAGTGATTGGAATCACTTTAGCATAATCTAAAGAATTAATGAGAACAGGAAGTATGTGGACTCTGCCCCGTGTTTCCTTGATATGTCTGCCATCCAAGCAGGCTCTTCTCAGGGATCTGGGATGGCCCATCCCAAGTGTCCACCCCTTCACTGGCTGCTTCTCCAAAGTCTAGGGGATCACCAGAATTCTTCTCCCTAGGCTAAGCCCACAAACAGTTCTCTGTTGAAGGAAAGATACAAATTGGATGCCATGGATCCCATTCAGGTCCATTCGCAGCCTTGTTTGGTTTCATTTTTCCTTCCTACTTTCCCTTTTTGCTTTCTTTCTTCTATTGTTAACAGCTTTTTTGCAATATAATTTCTGTACAGTAAATTGCATGTATTTAAATTGTATGATTTGATGAGTTTTGCCATATGTACACAACTATGAAACCCTCACAATGGTCAAGATAAGAAATGTTTCCATCACCTCTTTATAATTCCTTCCCTACTCTCAAGTACTAATCTGTTTTCTGTCACTACAGATTAGTTTGCACTTTCTAGAAGTTTGTATAAATGGAATCACACAGTATTCTTTGGTGTGTGACTTCTTTCACTCCACATAATTATTTCTAGATTCATCCTTGTTGTTGCATGTAGTTTCTTCTTTTTTATTGCTGAGTATATTCTGTAATATGGATTTTCTACAATTTGTTTATCCATTCTTCTGTCAATGAGCACTTGGGTTGTTTCCAGTTTGGGGCTATTACAAATAAAGTTGCTATGAACATTCATGTCAAAGTCTTTGTATGAACATATGCTTTCATTTATTTTTGGTTAACATCTAGAAATTCAATGGCTAGGTCCTACAGGAGGGGTATTTTCCTTTTTAAAGAAATTTCTAGACTGTTTTCTGGAAATGCGCAAAAATAAATTAACATCATCTTATCTCCTGTCACCTTTGTGCTACTATATGTATGTGCTACTTATAAAAATAAATGTGTACATCTATGTCACCTGTGCCATCAATTGCCTGGAGAAGATTTCCTTGTTCTTTCTCTCTCCTTTAGTTCCTAAAACAGTTCTCTGCCTAAGGGGGTGTTTAATCAACTTTTGATGAATGAATGTCAAGTAATGGGGTATCTGAATAAATACAATGACTTAAGAACCAAAATGAATGGTAGAGCAAAATTTGAGAGATTGAAGGAAACAGAATAGGTAAATAAATAAGATAACACTGTCTTTTTAAAATTATGCAAGTAATTCGTGACGGAAAAATCCAAAAGTAGTTTAAAGAAGAAAATAAAAATCATCTGTGATCCTTCATGTCACTCTTCAAAAAAGATTATTTTATTGTTTAATTTCCCCCCAGTATGCTCTTTAAGTTAGGGTCAATGGTTCTCACCTCTGGCTACATATCAAACTACTCAGGGAGCTCTTTTAAATAGGTCCAATGTATGGATTCCATCAGAGATTCTAATTTATTTGGTCTGAGGTGGAGTCTGGGTGTCAACAGTTTTGAGGTTTTTTAATCAACTTTTTTGAAATGTGATTTACATACAACAAAATGCATTTATTTAAAGTGTACAGTTCATAGTTTTGACAAATGTAGATATCCCTTATAAACACCACTTTAATCAAGTATGGAATATTTCCAACATCCCAAAATAACCCCCATTCCATCCCAGGCAACCAGCTGATCTGACTTGTCACTATAGATTAATTGTGCTTATTCTAGAATTCCATATAAATTAAATAAATCAGTCTGGCTTCTTCCACTCATCATAATGTTTCTGAGAGTCACCATATTGTTACATGTATCAGTAGTTTGTTATTTTTTGTTGATGATTAGTATTTCATTGTATGGAGGTATGACTTTTTTTTATTCATTCACCTGTTGATGGATATCTGGGCTTTTTCCAGTTATTGACTGTTACGAATAGAGTTTCTATGAACATTCATGTAAAAGTCTTTGTGTATAGATATGTTTTCATTTCTCTTAGGTAAGGAGTAAAATTGCTGGGTCATATGGTGTCTATTTAACTTTATAAGAAACATCCAAACCATTTCCCAAAGTAGTTGTACTATTTTGCATTCCCACTACCAATGCATGAGTGTTCTGTTGCTCTACATTTTTGCAACATCAGGTATTGTCAATCTTTTAAATTCTAACCATTCTAGGGAGCATTAACTGTTTTTAAGAGCTCCCCTAGATATGTGTATATTTCTGTACATCAGTAAAAAGTGAAGAAAAAAGCAACTCCTTAAATAATTCTAATGTGCAGCCAAGGTTGAGAACCACTGAGCTAGACTAGACAAATGAGTTTCAAGTATTTAAATAATGACAGATATTTTTATTTATGCATTAATTTTTTTCACCCACCCACTCATTTACTCAGAAACAGTTGTACCAGCTCTTTACTAAGTGTTGGGAATACAGAGATAATATAATAATACCCCTGCCCTCAAGAAGCTGGCAGTCAAATTTCTTTTTCTCTCTTAGACAAACCAAATTTCACCTGTGTAACCACAGTCATTTCAGATAGTTTGGTTTTAACTGGTCTACTTTGAATTTTGCAGTCCTGGCCTAGGGTCAGTCGTGATGAGGGGGAAAGAGGTAATAGAATCGTTCATGGTGTGTAAGATGTTACTTTATTGATTTTGCTCTTTTCCTTCCCTGCTGCCTTTTCTCCCATACTTGCTTTCATACGTAATTCAAGGTCGGGAATAATGTCTTCCAGTGAGGTCATAGGGAGTCATAACAATGAAAATAAATGAACATACTTTGCCCCTGGTGTTTGCATACTTGTGCCTGCACACCACAGAGACCATGGCTGCTTTCTGATCTTTGTATTTTATCTCTCTCGCTTGTTTATTTTTTGATATAGAAAATCTTCATAAACAGAATATTCTAATAAAAATAAGGCAAATTAGCATAACATTATAAAATCTTCACCAGCAGCCTAGTAAAGAAATAGATGGGTGAAAATAATATGGCCTATAAACCAAATCAAACTCAGACATAAACTTATGTAATTAAATTGTATTATAAAGTATTCTCTTATTTGCTATTAAAGGTACACTTTAAAAATACTTTGAAATGGCACAATCATGTCCACCTCCCTGGAACTGTTAGAAAGTGGTATATAATACTTAAGCAGTGTCTATGCAGAAATTTATCTTCTAAAAAAAGATAAGGTCAGTGTGAGAATTGTTAAATTGGCTGCCACTTGTTTGCGAAACAGATTCTGCACAGAGCAACTGAGAGAAAATAGATTTCCTTTTCCTTTTCCTTGGAGTCTTGGTGGTTTCAGAGACCCAAAAAATCTTGTGGAAAAGTAGCTAATGAAAAACATCCAGTAATGAGTAGAAAGTTATTAGTCTAGCTGTGAGTCTAAAGACATCTAATCTCCAACATGGGTGGATTTTCATCAAGAAAATATTTTCCAGAGCAATCTCAAGCCAGCTTAATCCCTTCATTGATCTTCTGTACAATGCAATAAACCACTTTCAATGTTTTCTGTGCTGATTTTTATTTTGTTGAAATTTTTTTCACTGCAGTTATTCTTTTTTCTATTTTCATTGTTTTTACACAAATTAGATTCATTGATCAGTTTTTGAACCATATTTATTTTTTCTTAGTTTCTTTTTTTACATATTTTTTTATTTCAGCATATTACAGGGGTACAAATGTTTAGGTTACATATATTTATAACCTTTGCACTGCCTGAGTCAGAGCTACAAGTGTGTCCATCCCCCAGACAATGCGCACCACATCCATCAGGTATGAATATACCCATCCCCTTCTCCCCCACAACCTGCCCGACACCCGATGAATGTTACTACTATATGTACACATAAGTGTTGATCAACGAGTACCAATTGGATGGTGAGTACACATGGTGCTTTTTTTCCATTCTTGTGATACTTCACTTAGTGGAATGGGCTCCAGCTCTATCCAGAATAATACAAGAGGTGCTAGATCACCATTGTTTTTTGTGGCTGAGTAGTAGGTATACATATACCATATTTTATTAATCCACTCATGTATTGATGGGCACTTGGGTTGTTTCCACATCTTTGAAATTGTGAATTGTGCTGCTATAAACTTTCAAGTTGCGGATGTCTTTACTATAGAATGTCTTTTTTTTCCTTTGGGTAGATACCCAGTAGTGGGATTGCTGGATCAAATGGTAGTTCTACTTTTAGCTCTTTGAGGTATCTCCATATTACTTTCCATAGAGGTTGTACAAATTTGCAGTCCCACCAGCAGTGTATGAGTGTTCCTATCTCCCTACATCCACGCCAACATTTGTTATCTTACTTAGTTTCAACCATTGCAATTTTTGTTTTTGTTTTCTAATCCAAATTTCCCTGAGGTTAAATCTTGTAGATCTAAATTTTATCAAGAAAATTTGATCCTTCTGTCCATTTTCAATCAATAGCAACTTTTGCCATGTGTAGTTTCATCTGTTGTCAGTTTTATTTTGTGTTGATTATTTCTATCAGTAAAAACAATTAGGAATTAGACAAAAATTGGTTGTATTTATTTCCTAGGTAATCAATAAGAAGATTTGGGGTAATTTAATGGAGACAGAGATGTAGGTCCACAGAAGGAGAAGAAAGGCTACAGTTGTGTGGTGCCTGGAGGATTAAACTCCCAGTTACTAGATGAGGTCAAAAAGACAGAGTGGAAACACCGGAGTCCACAGGGCGCCCCCAATGGCAGAGTCAAAGTGTCCTGTGCCAGCCCCTGGCTGCTTGCTCCTAAATTTTCAGCCTCCACTTCTCTCCGTTCCCCACCAGATCTCTAGCCTCCTTTCTTTGGAGCTGCCTGGACGGGAGCTCTCCTGGCCTCTGGCAAGCCACTGGCCTGGATGTGGATGGAAATTCCTGATCCCCTTAGTTGAACTAATACAAGCTGAACTTTTTCAAAAGTAACTAATTTTACTTGAGCCAACTAAACACAAACAAACTACACAAAGAAAATGCAAAAGCATAGAACTAGATAAGGTCAAAGAGCACATGTTTCTGTGCTGTGGGCATTTTAACCATATATATCAAGGACCTTTACAGAGCTCATGCCTGACCCAGCCAATCCACCTCTAGGAAGTTGCCCAAAGGTGATATACCAGACATGTGTCCAAAGATGTGTGTATGACCTGTTCATCAATGAAAATGGGCAACAAGCTAAGTGTGTACTAATCGAGGAATAATTCAGATAAGGCATTTTCATACTATTTATTAATAATAGTCAGAAAGCAGGGGGTTGACAGACTTTTCTGTACAAGAACAGATAGTAAATATTGTAGATTTGTGGGCCATATGCTACTGGAGCACAGAAGCAGCCAAGATGATATGTAAAGGAATTGGCATTGTTGTGTTCCAATAAAATTCTCTTTACAAAACAACGGGTGAATTTGGCTTATGGGCCTTAATTTGCAGACCCCTGGTTTAAAGAGATGATATGGATTTTTATTTGGTGACATGGAGAGCTCATTATAATATACTATTGAGTAAAATTTTTAAAAAGTAGATTTCAATATAGCATGTATAATATGCCACTTATGTAAAATGAAGATTTATATGTGTACATATCAATAGAGAACTGTCTAGAAGAATGTTCAGCAAATGTTAATGGAGATATTATCACTAGGATGAAGAATTTGGGATGATTTTTTCTTCTTTATGTTTTTGTATATTTTTATTACTAGAGAAAATATTTTCATTAAATAATGTATACTCTTTGACAAAGTAATTCCATGGTTGTTGTTAGGGTCATCACCTATAGCTGTACAGCCTGTGCACTGCGCAATTACAGGAGATGCCATTCACATGGACTACAATGTGAAGGGTGCCCCAGGTGTGATGAAGCAGCCCTCTCATCTTCCATTCTCTATACAGCTCTGTCCAATTAATTCAACAAACATTTATTTGGCATCCACCACGCTAGACATTGTTTTAGATGCTGCAGAAATATCAGCAAATAAAGCAGACAAAAATGTCTGCCCTCGTAGAGCTTACATTCTAATCAGGGAGAGAAAGACAATAAGCAGAATAAAGAGCGATGTGTATAGTGTGTTGGAAAGTGATAACAGAGCAGGGTGGTAAGGGAGATCCAGAATGCTGCAGCAGGGTGGGGTTTCCATTTTAAATAGAGTGGTCAGAACAGACCTTACTCAGAAAGTTGCAAAGACTTGAAAGAGGTCAAGTAGGAAGCCATATTGATATCTTGGGGAAAAGCATTCTAGACAGAGGGGGCAGCCAGTGCAAAGGCCCTGAGGAGAAGCATGCCTGGTGATCTTGAGAACAGCAAGGTGGTCTGTGCAGCTGGGGTGGAGTGAGGGAGGGAAGAGCAGTAGAAGATGAGGACAGATTGGTGATGGGTGACCAGACCACATAGGCCCTTGTAGGTCATAGTGAGGACGTTGGCTTTTACTCCGATTGGGTTCATAGTCACGGAAATGTTTTTGAGTAGAACAGTGACATGATTTGATTGATGTATTTGAAGAGCCACTCTGGATGCTGGGTAGAGGTGGCCCTTAATGGCGTTTTGTAATTTCTTCTTACTGTCTCTCCCAGTGGCCCATAGACTTCTGGAGGTCAAGGAGTGGTTTATGGTCTCCTCTACGCCTAGCCCAGTTTCTGGTAGAGGAGCAACCAGCGCAGAGGAGGCAGGCAGGGCAAATATTTACTATTCTTGTTTTACAGAAGAGAAAAATTAGAAATTAGGGAGGTTTAAGCAATGGCCCAGGGTCAGAACAATGTCAGCACCAGAACCAAGACTTTTCAATTGCAAGGTCAGGGTTCCTTCCACCCTGGGACAGGGTGGGACAGGTATCCTTACAGGATAAGGTGGAGGTGAGTGATAAGAGGTGGCTTGAGTTAGATTCTGCAGGCTTTTATGACAGGCTGAGGCATACAATGATAATAGCTAACATCACATTAAGAAAAGATATATATGAACATCTCAAGAGATCTACTATATACTGCTGCTTAGAAAAGGAAGATTGAGAAATAGCGTTTAGTATATAATTCCTATGTATTTAATACATGAATGCATAAGGAAGATGTTCACCAAATGTTAGTGATGTTTATTTTGTGATGGTAGGATTTAGGGGAGTTTTTCTTTTCTTCTTTATTCATTTTCGAATTGAGTTTTCTACAATAAAAATATAAAAATGGAAGAAGTAAAATAAAAAATGTTTGATGTTAAAAAGATATCATTAAACTATCATTTATATGCTCTTTGCAGTTTCATAGCACCTGTAGTCCCACTATTTCTTTATAAATTCTTCCAAGGCAGGAACTGTGTTTCATCATTGTTGTACGCCCAGCATGTAGAACCCGCTACAAAATTAGGTGTTCAATGTGGAATAAATGCAAAGTGCTTCTGTGAACCGTAGCTCATGTCATCTCCAATAGACTCCTAGGGGGCCTCAGGAATGGTGTGAACACAGGTTCTAGCTGAAAGGCGTTTCATCTCTTTCCTGATTGAAGTTGCCATGGCACTCAGGAGACCAGGCATCCTGGTAGGAGACGTGTAAGAAGCACTATGTTGAATAGAAGTGGAGATAGAG
>NW_012136080.1:5910547-5972482 GCF_000956105.1 Propithecus coquereli
TAATAATAAAAAAGAAAGGTGTAAGAAGCCTAAATGGTAAGTTTGCAGATTTGTGATGCCTGGTCTCAGGTGCTCCTTCAGCAATCTACAAAAATTGGGCCTTTGAATAGAAAACTTTCAGTGAAGAATCAGTGATGTGGCAACTTTATTCTGACAATATTTCAATCTAGGTTTTTTGTTTTAATGACAGTTGCCATTACTTTTGGGCTGCATCATTCCTAGGAAACCTTACTTTAAAAATCAGTACATGTTGAGCATCCTTAATCTGAAAATCCAAAATCCAAAATGCTCCAAAATCTGAAACGTTTTGAGTGCCAACATGAGATAGTACCACCTTTGTTTTCTGATGGTTCAGTGTAAACAAACTTCATTTCATGCACAAAATTGTATTTTAAATAATTTTGTGTACAAAATGTATATTAATGAATTTCATGGTTAGACTTGGCTCCCATCCCCATGATATCTTATTATGTATATGCAAATATTCCAGAATCTGAAAAAATCGTAAATCCAAAACACTCTGGTTCCAAGCATTTCAGATAAGGGATACTCACCCTGTACCCAGAAGTTCATTTGCTTGATGTGGTCAATTGCCTGATTATTTGCACTCCTCACAAAGTGCTGGGTTTTCCTCCATAAACTAGCTGCTTGGTTTTTAAGTCATTAGAGAAAAACTAATTAGGAGTGACTTTCCTTAAGCCATAAGTTTAAAATTAATTAATTAATTCATCCATTCTTATTTTTTTTACTAGTTAGTGTTCAAATCAAGTTTTGATAGTAAGAAGAAAAGTTGTCACCCATAGTTTTAGGCACAATTTTTCAGTCTCCTTTACTCACTTAGCATTAGCCCATAAACATTGTCACAATGATTTTTTAAAAATAGCTGCATAGTATTTGAAAATGTAGATTACCACACTGTACAAAACCATTGCACAATTGGCAGACATTTGAGTTGGTTCCAATTTTTCACTGATACTTAATTGAACAAGGAAAATTTTACCCACCCATTTGGCTCCATTTATTCTCTAACTACAAGCAGAATCTTAACTGACTTTTCCTTCTTTTAGACTCTTTGACTATTATTATTAATACTATTATTTTATTTTTTAAAGACAGGGTCTGACTCTTTCACCCAGGCTGGAGTGCAGTGGTGTGATCATCGCTCACTGCAACCTCCAACTCCCAGGCTCAAGAGATCCTCCTGCCTCAGCCTCCCAAGTAGCTAGGATTACAGATGCATGCCATCACACCTGCTAGTTTTTTAAAACATTTTTTTGTAGAGATGGGGTCTCACTATATTGCCCAGGCTGGTCTCAAACTCCTGGCCTCAAGCGAGCCTCCCACCTCAGTCTCCCAAAATGTTGAGATTACAGGAGTGAGCCACTGCACCTGACCTAGACTCTTAATTATTGAATTCATTTGCTTTTTTTCTTTTCTTTTTTTTAAAGTTTTTCTTATTTAAAATATTTAATTGACAAATAAAGATTGTATATACCCAAGGTGTATTATGTGATGATTTGATATCTATATATATTGTGTAATGAATACCACAATCAAATTAACTAACACATCTGTCACCATCCATGCTGTACATTAGATCCCCAGGACTTGTTCATCTTATAACTGAAAGTTTGTGCCCTTTTGTCAACATCTCCCATTTCCCCCATCCCCCATCCCCTGACAACCACCACTCTACTCTGTTCCTATGAGTTTGACTTTTTTAGATTCCACATATTAATATAAGTGAGATCATTTGTCTGTGTCTGGCTTATTTCACTTAGCATAATGTCCTCCAGGTTCATCCACATTGTTGCGAATGACAGAATTTCATTCTTTTTATGGCTAAAGAGTATTCCATTGTGTGTATATATATTAATACCAATTTTCTTTATCCATCACCCTTTGGTGGAAACTTAGATTCCATATCTGGGCTGTTGTGAATAGCGCTGCGATAAACATGGAAGTATAGGTATCTCGTCATCATATTGAGTTCATTTCCCTTGGGTATACACCCAGCAGAGGGATTGCTGGGTCATGTGGTAGTTCTGTTTCTAATTTTCTGAGGAACATCATAGTTTTTCATAATGGCTATACTAATTTACATTCCCACCAGCAATGTGCAAGGGTTCCCTTTTCTCCACATCCTTGCCAACACTTGTTATCTTTTGTCTTTTTGATAATAACGATTCTAACAGGAATGAGGTAATGTCTCAGTCCTGCCGCCTCGGCATCCTGGAGCGCTAGGATCACAGGCGTGAGCCACCGCGCCAGGCCAAGGGCACTCTTTCATGTAATCACAATACAACCATTGACATCAGGAAAGTTAACCCTGCCTCAATTCAACAATCTAATCCTCAGACCTCATCTAGGTTTCCCCAGCCGTCCCAGTAATGCTGTTTAAAGCGAAAGGGTGCAGTTGGGAATCATACGTTGCATTTCATTGTCTTGAGTCTTTAGCCTCCTTCAATCTGGAAGATTTCCTCAGTCTTTCCTGGACTTCCTTGCTTATGATACTTTGGAAGATTACAGGCCAGTTATTTTGTAGAATGTCCCACAATTTAGGTTTTTCTGATGTTTCCCTTGATTAGATTCAAATTATGCATCTTTGGCAGAAATGTCACAGAACCGATGCTGGTTCTTCTCACATCCTGTCCAGTGGTGCACAATTCCAATTTGTCCCATTACTGATGCTGCCCACCTGAATTACTTCCCTGAGGGGGTGCCGGCTTCTCCACTGAAAAGTACTCTTTTCCTCTTTCTAATATGTATTTTGTGGGGAGCAAAACATGAAACAATGTAACTACCCCTTCCTCCTGACCAATTCATTCATTCGTTCGTTTGTTTAGATCATATTCAGTGTGTTATAAAACATCAACATAAATCTTTATTTTAATTACCCCAATCTCCCATCTACACCACACCCTCTCCCTGACACAAACGTCCTCCTCACCGCACTTGGGACCCAACGCCATGTACCAGGACAGCCCTCTGTGCAGATGCCTTCATCACCCTGTTGGCCTCTGAACCCACACTCTGGGCCATGTCCCCCTCACATGGAGGCCCGCCTCACCCCACCTGGGCTTTAAAACCCCACGTCATACAGCTTCTCTGCACAGATGCCCTCTTTCCGCTGCTGGGGATCTGCCACCCTGCTGCGGGCCACCTCGTGTACACACCTCCTGCCCATCCTGTGCAGGACCCGACTCCCTGCTGGGCTGCCTCTCCCTCCAGCTCACTGCCTCACCCTGCTCAGCTCTGCCACCACCAGCAGCACGCCCGTGTGGACGCCCTCCTCGTTGCCCTGCTGGGGCTCTGGCACCCACTCAGGCCGCTGTGCCGCCACGGCTCACCCTTCCTCCACCCCCGGCTGCTGCGGATGCCTGCCTTGCTCCAGCCCAGCTGACGGTGGGAGGTCTGAATTGCTTGTTAAGGGAAGGCAAAAGGAAGAGGAAACACGACTTGCGTTTTTAGCAAGTTCCCGATTTTTATGATTTTGTTACAGCTGGTGAACAGACATCACTTTGAAAAATATTGAATGAGAGGGATGGAACCCAAATCCGTTGATATTAAAAATAATTTGGGAATGGGAGTTAGAATGTGCATTGACACACAGGTGAGAAATGGCTCATCATTTCCTTTAAAATTTTTACCAGTGTTAAGAATAGTAGGAGTAAGAGATCAGGTGTATGAGAGGGTCCCAGATGTGAGCAAAGCAAACGATTACACAAAAGAGTTATAGTTGCTGTCAGTTTTCCTGAAAACTCCATAGCTAAGCTTTCTATAGCTAATGATAAAGAGTGACTGTAGGTGCCCGATTTCATAAACCGTTTCTGAATTGGATTGTAGAAGGGCCACCTCCTGCCCAGTCTCAAAGGGCGATACTCTCAAAAGAAACAGTAATCAACCATCGGGAAAGCCCTTAGAAGTAATTCAAGTCTTTACTTAAATCTTATGAAGAAAGGCTGACGGAGAAATCACATACAGGAAGCACAGTAAAAGCTCTGCACCAGTCAGCTACTGCTGTGTAACAAACCTCGCCAAAACTCAGTGGGGTAACGCAGCCATCGTTTATAGTTGCTTATCACCCTCTCCCTCCTCGAGATGCCCCTCGTTAGGGTACCTGCTCTCCTCCAGAGCTTTCTCTTTCCGTAACTATCGAGCAGTCCACTCCCACCAGCAGCCCTGCCTCCTTTGGCATGCTCTTCCCAGTAGAAAACCTGTTCTCTCCGCTTTCCCGTTTCCATTTGCATCTCCACTCTGCCGCATTACTCCGGCAGCTCACAAAGCACTCGGACCGAACAGGAAAGATGCGGACGTTTGCGGGGAGGCGGCTTGCGAATGCTCGCACATTGCGATTCCTCCCCACAGTCCATTGTTAACTACTGATGTGTTTCGGCACTCAGGTGTTTGCAGAACCAAACCAGAGTTGTGGAGGAAATATGGAAATATTTCCCTGGCTACGTAATTGTACCATACCTCCCCCTGTTAAAGCTTAAATGTCATTTCCAGACCAGGCTAGGTCCCCCTGATGTTTCCTGTGTTCTATGTCATCCACAGCCAGTACAACTGAATACTTATTTGTGGAACTCCTAGCTGATGGCCTGTTACTTAACCATAAGCTCTTCGTGGGCAGGGATTGTGTCTATATGATTCACCAGCTGTGTCTCTGTCTTTCTCCCTCAGCCGATCCACCAGCAAACGCTGTCAGCCCTGCCCCGGCCCCATGCCCCCATCATCCACATCTTGCCACTGCACCTCGAGCTGGATCACTGCCACGGCCTTCTCGGCTGCCACACTGCTGCTGTGCCCAGCTACTGCCTATTCTCCACAGGGTGGAAGAGGGACCTTTGAAAAATGAATAAAATAGACAAAAGAGTGTTTCCCCTGTGCTCAAAATCCTCCCGAGGCTCCTCACTCTTGGGATCTGACATCTGGCTCCAGTGGCCAATTTCAACCTTCCTCCCTCCCTCCTCCCTTCCTTCCTTCCCTATTCCCTGCCTCCTACTCTAGAATTGACATCCCATGGCAGGAAGATCTGCGTTTGTCTTAGTCATTGCTTAGAAGAACCTGGCACATAGTGGAGGCTCGGTACATACTTACTGAATGAATGATTGGCCAAGCACAGGGATGATTTTTCTTAACGCTGTCCCAGCATTTAAGAATTATTCAAAGTAGATGACGTAGTTTTAAAATAGCCAAATACTGCTCAGCACTTTCAAGTTGACAAAGCACCACCTCACATATCATCTCATATGACCTGGGTGCCATCCTGAGAAGAAGCCAGGAAAGGAGGTTCCCTTCCTCCCCACTTTCCAAAAGATGAAACAAAGACCCAGAGAGGTGGAGGTACCTGCCCAAGGCCACACAGCAAACGTGTATCCTCAGAGTCTGACTCTGAGTCTGGCATTCCTCTCAGTGGTCTCCAGGGACTGCCTGGCTCTTGGGGGGATTCCAGCAGGGAAGCCTGGAGGCTTCAGGGAGACTTGTCCCACGGAAGAAGAGAGGCAGAGATAGGGACGAGGAAGGGAGAATTGACAACAGGGGAGAGGCTTTCCGAGGCCTCCCCCAGGCTGAACCTCTCACCTCAGGGCCACCACCATGGTGATTTCAGACCATCCGTCCCCAGCTCATGTCGCTAGATGCCCACTGCCCTCTCCCCAGACACGGGGCACGGAGCCCCCCTTCTCCACACAGCGTCCCAGCTAGAGCAGGCTGCACACCTGGCGCCCGCCTGTCGCACGGCTACAGAAATGAACAAAAAGTGTGCAAGCTGGAGGCCTGCAAGCTGAACTCAGTCCCACAGATGATGTCTTTAGCCCCCACAGTGTTTAAAAAATTGGGCCAACATTTACAAGCAGGAGATCCCACATGGTTGGTTTCTTTTGGCAAACAGGAAAATCTGGACATGTCTGCAGGCCGTTCTCCGCGGGGCTGACGGTGGCCACCCCCCTGAGGCCAGACAAGTGCAGTCCAGTTCACCACAGTCCCCACAATTTCCTGTCACCTCTCCGACCCCGAGGGCAGCCTTCAACTGCAGTTTATTTTCATGCTGGTGCTATAATTTTTCCTAGGGTTGAAAAACATACCTCTGAACCCACACCTATACCAAAAGGAGAAAAACAAAATATGTAGGGCCGCGTGGTTTCATTACTTGGTGACTGTCAGTAACCTGAGTTTAAGAGCCTTGGTTACACCCCACTTTCAAATACACCCTTTCTTAATCCCCTCAACAGTCTCACAAAGAAGGCATTCGGAGCCTCCGTTCAGGAGAGGATCCTCGAGTTCAGAGGGGTTCAGGGACTTGCCCAGGGTTATATAACCAACTAGAAGCAGACCCAGAACTCGAAGATAACTCCACCCGCACGGATGGCATCCCAGCCGCGCCAACAGCCTGACGCGACGGCCCTGTGTGATCTGCCACATGCCCATTAGGTGGCGCCTTAAACCCACAAAGCTTTCCAGGACAACGCCTTTGTGGAAATTGGTTTCCTGCCATTATTACGGGATTTTAGGTCAGAATGGTTTTCCCTTTCTTTCTCTCTTTCTTTTAAAAAAATGGTCTTTCAGCACACAATATAGCGTGGCTTTCATGGTAGGCGTAAAATGAAATTTGCCTTAATCCATCGCCCAGGGAGAGAGTGTTTATGTGTCACAATTGACATCTGTTAAATTTTAAATGAAGTAAGAAGCAATAAGAAGATCCGAAATACATTCTTTGTTCAAGAAATGGTGCAGACACTAATCAGCTGCTCCGTACAATTAGGAATAAAACAGGCACCTCTTCCCCTAACAAGCGCTGCTGAAAGCCCCAGCGAGGAAAAAAGCAGAGGATGGACGGACTTGCCGCACTCCATGAGGTTAACACTTCTGTTTCAGGTTCACGCAAATTGGCTGGGCACAGCAGGGCTGGCCACACGGACGGCTCCATTGTACCTGCTCTGCCCCTCTTTCCTGCTCCTTTTCCTGCAAGTGTAAGAAAATGCGAGGAGCCTCACCCCGAGTGCCAGATCGGTTTTGACCACCAGCGTGCTGTGGTGACTCTATTCTCAAATCAAAACAATTTGTTTTTTGTGTTTCCCACTAGCAAGGAATTTTGACCCAATCACGCCAAAGTTAGCCCTTGCAATCTATTATTCACACTTCATTATTGCAAGAGACCAAGAACAGATATAATTCCAATATGCAGTTAGAATGGCAGTTAACAATTTGCTCCTATAAAGACGTACTTAAGATCATCAAAAGAGAAAGGGAAGCCTTGCCTATACAATCAATTATAATTGTGGAATGGTGTATTTGGAGTATCGGGATTTTTTGATAAACATGGGGATTAGACAGAAAGCCCTTTAATTTCAACCCTTTATTTCATCCTTTCCCTCATCCTACGACAGTGACAATGAGTGCCTCCCAGAGAGCCACGTACATTTCCCAGCCTCCCCTGCATCTGAGTTCAGCCGTGTGGATGAGTTCTGGCAGATGGGAATGTGAGTGGAAGTGAGGGGTCGCGGGCTGAGGCAACTAAGAACCAGTGTGTCTCCGCCATCCTCTCTTCCCGGCCACATACTCCAAATGGTTGGTGTTCCTCCAAGACGGTGGAGCGGCTCTGTGGAGCAAAGCTCCCTTCACCCACCCACCTGTGTCGGACATGTAACAAGACAGAGAAATCATTTTTCTTGTGTTAGATGTTATTCAGTAACAATAACTGTTGTTGAAGCATAGCCTAAACTATCTGAGAAGGCAGGACTGTGTCTTACATCCTTGGAGCCTGAGCACCAATGCTTACACTGTACCTGGCCCAGGGTGGGAACTCGAGAGATATTTGGTGAATACATGACTCATTTTGACAACCTCTCCTTTGATTGTTTGAGACAGGTAAGTATTCTTAAATAAACGCTCCTTTCCATCAGGGTAGTTTGAGTTAGGGCTTGCCGTTTTCGACTAAGACTTCTGCTTAACTTAGGGCAGCCAAGAAATGTTCACATTTCTCTCTTTCTGTCTCTCTCCTGTTCTGGAATCTTTTTTTTCCCCCTGATATATTACCCTTCTTTTCAATTTCCTCTTCATTCTTTTGCTTTATGACATCCCAATTGGTCAAGTGAAGTACAAATGAAACACATACAGATATTTATTTTTCATTTCTTTTATTTAGGATAATGTTTCAAGTTTAATAACAACATTCTTATTTCACAAGCATGATGTAGTTATTAAAGAATAATCAGAAAATACATATGGACCAAAGAAAGGAGTAGGGAAGTGCCCACAATCCCAAATGCTCAGAGAAAAACATGGTTCATACCTTACTGTGTGGCTATAAAAATGGTATGATTTTTACAAAGTGGTATAATATTATACATACCATTTTGAATCCAGTTTTTTTCCATTTCATATAGCAGACATCTTTCCATGTTGGAAAATATATTTCAGTAACACTATTTCAGTGGCTACATGATATTCCATTCTGTGGCTATGTGATAATTTTTTAAGTTCTGTATTTATTAAACATCATAAACAGCTACCAGATTTTTGCCCATATCCTTTGTTATATTCTTAAGATAAATTTCCAAGCATGGAATTTCTGAGTCAATTCACAGGCACATGTTAAAGGCTTTTGATACATACTGCCACATTGCTTCCAGAAAGGTTCTACCAAATTACAGAACACAAACGCCCATTTCCCTGCATTCTTGCTGAGTATTATAACTTTAAAAATATTTCCAATTTGATTAAATTCATTGTTATGACATATTTTTTAATTATTAGTAAAGTTATTAGTGAAGCCTTTTTCATACATTTGTTCTAATAATTTTCTCTTCATGTGTTTGTTCTGTTTTGCTATTGAGATATTACTGTTTTATTATTGATTTATAAGGGCTCTTTACATATTTTGGATATCCCTTATTATCATATGTATTGAAAATATATTCCTCAATTTTTCATTTGCCTTTCTTATATACATTTTTTTTAAATGTATCTAGCAATCATTTTCTTATAATTTCTGCCCCTGAAGTCATGTTTAGCCAGGCCTTTCCTACCCTAATATGACAAAAAGATTTACTTATATTTTCTTCTAGTTCTAGTTTTTTTTTTTAAGCAGTTAGTCCACTTGAAATTTATTTTAGCGCATGAGTTTTGAGCCAGTTGTTCCCAGACTAATTAATCTATCCTTTCCCAAACTATTATAAATACCAGTCTTAGTATATGGTAAATTCTGATTTCTGGATTTCTGGTCCAATAATCAATTTTTTCATTCCTAGGTTGGTAATAAAATTCCTAAATTACAGTATTTTTGAAATATATCTTACTATCTAGTAGGGTCTGTCCCCTTTAATTTTTAAAAATTATTTTAGTTATTCTCACAAATGTATCCTTCCAGTAGAATTTAAAAATCAATGTGGCAAGTTAAAAAATTGAAGATATATTAAATTCTCAAGTTGATTTGGAAATAACTGATATCTTGACAGCTCTGAGCATTCCTGTTCAGGTGCATGATGTTTCCCAGCCTTTCAAGTCTTCCTGTGTGTCCTTAGGTCAAGTTTTGTATTTCTTCTGTTTTGGTCCTAAGTATTCCATGATTTTTGTTGCTTTTGTGAATGAGATATTTTCCTCATTATATTTTCTAATTTTTTATGGCTGAATATTATTCTGTTATTTAGCCATTCCTTCACCGATGAACACATGGCTTGCTTGCACCTTTTGTGGGCCGTGGTCTATCTTTTTTAAAGAAATATCTATTCAAGTGCTTTGGCCATTTTTAAGGGATTGTTTGTCTTTTTTTGTTGTTGATTTCCTAACTTTTCGAAAGGGAATAAGGTTAAGTGAAACTTGTTCTTTTACATAGGATGCTTTCAAAAGCAAAAACTAGAAGACTCAACACAAAATTACTTAAATGATGAAAATTTTTAAATGTTTGAGTGGTTAGGTATGGTTCTAGCATTCTCCATGTACCAATTTGTTTAATTCTAACAACAATACTACAGGGAGGTATTATGAGTGTCTCCATTTTGCAAATCAGAGAAGTCCAAATTTACACAGCTAGTAAGTGGTAAAGCTGGAATTTGAACCTGGGAAGTCTGATTCTATAAGCTTATCTCTGAGCAACTCTGTAAATAAAAAGATTTATTTTCTCACATAATAATAAGTCTATAGGGAGGCAGTACGAGCATTGATTGGTTTAGCAGCTCAACACAATACAGGACTCAGGATTTTTCCATCTTCTTACTCTGCCACCCTAGGCATGTTGCCTTTGCCTCAGGCTTCTCCCCTCATGGTCACAAAATGGCTGCAACAGTTCCAGGCATCATATTCTCTCCCAGCAACATCCAAATGACAGAAACAGAAAGTCTTATTGGTTTCTTCTTTTTTAAGAATGGAGAAAACTTTTCTAGAAGTACCTCCAGCAGACTTCTTATTGGCCAGAATTGTGTCACATGCCCTATCTTAAACCAATCACTGACAAGGGAAACAGAATTATAATTTTGGACACAGACTATTCAAGATTTGTACCCTGAGACTTCAGTGGAGTCCAGACTTCCAGAACTACCTGCTGCTCAGTTCCTGAACAGAATTAGTTTTCTGTTAACAAAGAAGATAATGGTTAGTGGGTTGGTGACCAACAGCTTCTTCCATAATTGTCATTTACACTGAGGCTCAAGGTCAGTGACATTTTCTCTGTGGGATGGTGATTGCTCACCCTTGATTTCTCATAGGCCCTTTATCTGATTTCTTCTAGGCCACTGATGCAATACATGCATGAGAATTTGAACTTCTGCTGCACAGCTGTTCACAAAACTGTTTGCCAACTTCTCTTTGCTTATGTACACCTCTGTAGATCACAGGGGCCTGCATCTCTTTAGGAAGACCTTTGCATATTCATATTCATTGCAGATTGAAACGGTGAACCCTAATACTCTTACTACCCTAGCTCCCCTTATAAAAATCCCTCGAAGCGGTACTTTATTTCACATGCTTGCCAGACCTTAATCCAAAAGTGAAAGCTGATTTACCTTCGTGCTGAAACTAAAGCTGTACAAAGTTCTTGGCTTTAGGGACACACATCAGTGCCCTCAGTGGCACTTCATAGCACAGATTTAAGTTAGGAGCTTCCCCGATATTTTTTTAAATGTCATTGAACTATCCTGGCTAAAAAGAAATGAACAAAGCTTTCCTTCACATTTATGCAGGTCACAGGAGACCTTTCTAAATGGACAAAGTGAAATAATCTTGGGACAAAGCATTTTACTCCACGTTCATAGATGAATATACTACCCCGAACATCCGTGAATTTATCTTTTCCATTCATTCTTCTGAACAATGCCCCTAATCCATTTTAATATATTTCTGATAATGAAAACAAAAACAAACACATTTAACCTTCAAAAAGGGAGATGAATGACAATCACTTCAGGTTTTAGACAAGTATCTGTGAACATCTGGCCAAGCCGATCTACACGATGATCCTTCTGCTGTTGCCGGGTGAGTAAAGTTCACCCTTCCCATTGACCCCGGAGCTTATGAGAGGTGACTGTGATTTAACCAGAGCAAGCTCAAGTCATAAAGCTTTGTGGTAGTGAGTGTCCCATCCTACAAGGGATTCAAGCAGAGGGTAGATGACATTTTGTCCAGGATTCCTGCATTCGTAGAGGTTGGACTTAGAGAACTTATTTAAGGTCTCTTCCAAAAGATTCTGAGATAAATCAGGAAAAAGAATACTTACATGGTGCTTTACAAATCATAAAACACTTAGACACACATTTTATCTCACTTAAGCTTCAAAACAACCTTATGAGGTAGGTAGGTTTATTATTCCTATCTTATAGATGAAGAAATTGAGGTTAAGTGACTTATCCAGGGTCACGCATTTAGGAAGTGGGAGGTCTGGGGCCTCTGGGTCAGTGATATGTCCGTACTCAGGACAGGGCAGGCGGGAGGCAGACCCGTGTCCGCGTGGCTGCGGCGTCACCAGGCAGGCGGCTCACCGCTAGGCACAGAAAACTGGCTGCTCTGCCTTTCTCTCTCCCCTGCGCCCTAAAGCTGGTCCTCGGCAAAGCCCTCTGTCTTCAGGGCCCCTCGCGTACTCCTCGGTTACTGGATGTCGGGCTGTCCTGCCTCCTCAAAAGCGAAGAAGATCGTGAAGCCTCCGGCTTCTACTTGCTTGGAGTTTCAGCCCATTCCCAGAGAATTTCCTCTTTAAAAGGACCGCAGGCAGAGACACACCAAAGAAGGGGGCTGTCAAGTTCTCGGGCTGTGGCACTGGCCGCAGAAGGGGAAGACTGCTGCTCAGAGGGGTCTCTGCAGTCATGCCCCGTGGGCTACTCCACCTAGTCTGAATTGTGAATTGTGTGAGAACACAAAGGAAAACGCCACTGCTTGGTGGGGAAAGAATGCTGGTGGAGGGGACAGGATGTCCCGTTTCAGTTCCCTCGCAGCCCCCAGGCTCTGGCGCAGAGCGGAGGACAAATCCCCTTGTGTAAGGGCCTGGGAACCGGGCTTCCTTCCACGCAGCCCTTCCAATCAGATTCTGCCCTATTCTGGTAATTGAATGGGAAACGAATCCACCCAGGAGTCTGGGCTGGCCCCCGGGAGGAAGGTAAATGTAACAAAGAGAAAGTCATTGCCAGTTTTAGAGACCATGTGCTCACAGGAATAAACAGGAATACAGGCGAGGGGAAGATGGGCGTGTCGCCACACCTTGCATCTTACAGGCAACAGCAGTGCCAGAAATGTGCTTTGTATCCTCTTTCATCTGGGCTAGCCCGGGGTGGGGGGCGGTATATGAGGGGAAATAGAGTATACACAGATTACTTCAAATATACTATCTCGAGACTTTTAAAAAATCATTCAGTCTTGCTACTCCTAATGCAACAGGAGGTAGGTACGTTTTCATTGAATCTGGAAGATTTTTGTCTCTCTGCCTAACTGCCTTTGACCACACAGGGTGAGCACTGGTCCACTGGTGATGCTTTTTAACCCTGAAGGACTGAGGAAATGGCTGTTTGGAGAAAGGTGCAGCAGCCTGCCTGGGTTGCACAGCTTGGGAAAGTGAGGTCAGGACTCTCTCTCGCCCAGTCTTCTGACTCCCCGTCCGTGCTTTCCACACACCTGGAGAGAAAGGGTAACGTGCTGGTCCTGACTCTCCTAATGATTTTTACCCAAGGGCTTTCTCCCATTGGAAATGCCCTGGGAGGTGTCCGCTGTCTCCGAGGAGGGATGCTCAGGGGTGGAAATAGAAACCGAGATTTTCTGTCTCCCACACCAAAGCTTTCGGAATGCAGGAGCTTAACAACCCGAGCCTTAAAGGAGTTAGGCACCAAGCTGATGCCAGAAACAATAGACTGGAAAGAATGAATGAGGCTGTGAGAGCTGGTTCTTCTCACTCCAGAGAGTGGGAGAGGGAGGAGGGACGGAGGGACCACGAGAGTTTGGGTGTTGTAAATCCCACCGGGAAGGGGGACTGTGCCTTTCTCCCACTGCAGACGTTCCACAGTCCCCCAGGGGACATGGGAATCCCTGAGGGGTGCAGCCTCAGGGAGGCCGTGCAGCGGGGCACGGACAGCGAAGGGGTCTTCATGGGCCAGTGATGGAGAGCGTAGGACTCTTGGAGGCATGACAGAGTGGGCAGCGACTGGGGGCCAGGTGGCCCCTGGGAACGTGACTGCCACACAAGACCCCTGGAACTTAGGCACAAACCCTGGGAGCCATGAAGCCAAACTGTCCTTTGAACCATATACAGTTGCCATTGTTTTAGTTTAGAAATAGTCAAACAGCAGTAACTTCATATCATTCAGTGTGATGGCATAGGAAACCCTGAACTGCCTGTGGTTTAGTTCCTACCACCCAGCAGAACAAGAGTTTGAAATGGAAATCAAACTCAGGCTGCACGTGGCACTCACTACACTGAATTGCCCCGACAGCACCTTGACACCAAAGAGTCCTTGAGGTGCCCGATGGTTCAGGCTCCTTCCCCAGGACACGCCTGGACTGTCTCCACAGCTCTCGGCTCTAATTAGAGTGGATTCTCCTCCCCCCTCTCCCATTTAAGACTAACGCACAGTTTGCAGTATTTGGATGGGCACACATGGAAGCAAGGGGAGCTTGTTCCTTCCTCACAATTCAATCCACTTTAAAGTCTTGTTAAGGTCATGTGCCCGTGAGCACGGGGTTAGAGGAGTGTACATAAGTTCAGAATACATGCAGGACCCTACAAACCATCACCTTCATTTTTTAAATGGGTTGTGTTTTGCTTTAGGCTTCTCACTGGGGTAAGGCGGACAGGTTGGAGAACCTTGGTCCCCACTTGCTGAGAAATGGTAGCAAAGCAATTGCTGGTAAAATCATTAGTACTTACTCCTCCTGCCACAATACCTGGGGTGATTTGTAATGACAGGAGTCCGGGAAGGGCAGAGGGAGTGATTGCCAGGGAGGTCAGAAGGCACCGCTCCTCCAGAAGAGCCATATCTAGCCATAGCACAGTGACGTGTGCAGCCACCGGACAAAGATAACACTCGAGGGCCACGGTTCTCAAATCGTGTGCCAAGGCACCCTGAGGTACCTCAGTGAACACGTAGGAACACTGCAAGAGAGTTTAGATTTCTGAAGGAAACTCATTAACATCTGTTAGATACTGTGCTTCAAAACTACTAGCTTGAAGTAGTCCACAGTTTCAGCATTAGCTCATGACATCATGTCTTTGTGAAGCTGGGTTTCAGATGGTGGCTATGATAAAAAATATGCATTGTGAAAAAATCAATGTGGAGTAGGAAATGACTGTGGCAGTATCCAACCTGAGTCCAAGGTCTGAGCAACAGGCACACACAATTAAGAAATCGCAGCTATTTAAAACAGAAATAAAATATTTTTATTTCGATCTATTTGTGTTAATTTTTTTTCTAAATAGCTACAAAGTTGTTAGGACATAAATAATTATTAAATCGTTTTGACCTGATTAATTAATAAACACATTTTCTGGGTATTTCTTTTGACCTACAGGTGCCATGAAAAAATTACTGCAATACTAAGAGAGCTTTGAACTGAGAAAATGTGGGAACTTCCGCCTTAGGAAATGGTAGAACGGCAGCAACAAGCTAAAACGAACTTGAGTCCCTGGATCAGCCAACCTGAACTGCCCGTGACCCCTGGACTGTAAGGAGAGAGAGAGAAACAAACTTCTGTTTTGTTTGAGGATCTTTTTTAGACGTAGGGTCTCTTTGTTACAGCGAGTTGGCCCATTCCCGAACAAATACAGCAGGGCTCGAAACATTTGTTGGTGAATTGACTTCTTCCATTCTTACAGATTTTGGATATGTTTCTGGAACAGTAATAAGAGGTGGCTTATGAAAAAAAAACCAAAAACATAGCAACAAGAGGCCATGGGAAGTATAAGGAAAAGAACACTGGACACTTACCGGTGTTCGACCTGGGGTAAGTTTGTTCAGTGGCAGGTTCCTCGTCTATAAAATGGGAACAATTTATTGACCTTGTATACCTTATGGTAGTGGAAATTGGATAATAACCATGAAAATATTTTGAAAAGTGTTATGCAAATATAAATAGTCTTCATTATTGAAACATTTATGAAGATATTACTCACTCAAGGGACCAGCTTTTTTTTTTTTTCTTGCTCTATTGCTGGGGCTTGAGTGCAGTGGCATTATTATAGTTCACAGCAAACCCAGACTCCTGGGCACAAGCAATCCTTCTGCCTCAGCCTCCCGAGTGGCTGGGACTACAGGTGCACACCATCACACCCAGCTAGTTTTTTCTACTTTTTTTAGAGATGGGGTCTCGCTTGTGCTCAGCCTGGTCTTGAACTGGCCTCAAGCAATCCTCCCACCTCCACCTCCCGAAGTGCTAGGATTACAGGCATGAGCCACCACGCCCACCCTCAAGGGGCCATCTTCTTAAAAGGGGCTTGTTGGTAGGAAGGAAAGCCTGAATTAGTGTAGGGTCTGAATAATCAAATCTTTTCTTTCTTTTTTTTTAAAATCAAACTTTACCTGTTCAAAAGCAGTTCAGAAATACATTTAAGGGTTGCCACTTAGAGGCTAAGTTTTAACAAATAAAGAAAGTCAAATTCCAGCCCCCATAGCTTACCTACTTAGGTGGTTTTACTATCAATTCATTTATTTTTTTTCCTTTTGTAATTGAGATTTTATTGGTTGTGTTGAAGATCAGTACAGACATTTCAATTTGCACACAATTCTTAACATACATATCAAAAATCTAAAAAGCCATTTATTCTAATTCTTTTTTAAACACTTATTCCAGTGACTTTCCAACTTAAAATTTGGAGGCAAATTTTCCTTAAGAGGATGTCAAGTGCCAATATCTTCAAATGTTGATAAGCCATTACATAAGTCCCACCAATTCACAGTTTATTATCATATATACTCCAAACTCAAATTTTCAGTCTTTCACAGCACACTAACAAAGTTATGAGGAAAACAGGTCTACTGGGACCAAAGATGTTACAGAGTATGCACAATTCTGACAGCGACAGCCATGATCGAGGCGTGGTTTTCTTTAGGAAACAAGTCTACTAAAAAAACAACATGGGAATAGAAGTAATTTAAAACGTTCAAGACATTAAATGCAGGCCGGGACTCCACACTGCCGTTTAGTATGCTCTGTATTATAGGATAGAAACACGAACCTCATCTACGGAATGTTAAGCTGACAACCAAGACAGTCAAAGCCTCCCATAATTCGATATCCCACACCTTTTCAAATTGTACCAAAAAATAAACAACCAGTGAATGATTTTACCTCTTTAAAAAAAAAAAAAAGCATTTACACTTAAAAAATGGGATGAGCTGGGATTCCCTCCTTTTTAAAAATGTTTCTAGAGCCATTAAAAATTTGCATGTACAAAATAGTTGATAAAAATATTCCTCTGGGTTGTACAAGAAGGGAGACAGGGAGCACGGATAAGCCTCGGTGAACGATGTCAATCAGAGCTGGCCTCTCTCCCTCCTGCTTCAGCAGAGGCTGGGCTCCCCTCACTGTAGTTTCTCCATTTTCTGCTTCCTTTGGTTTCTTGGTTAGCCACTGTGATCTGTTTCCCCTTTGCTCCCCTTTTCCCTTTTAGTTGCACGTTTTTGTCTGAAGATTTATCCTTTGCTGCTGCCTTTTGGGGCTTTATTTCGACTTTTGCAGGAGCAGGTTTAGCTGACAACCGCTCAGATCTCCTGGGCTCTTCCTTCACCGCACCCTCGGCCACCGAGCTGACCTTACTCTTGGGCATCTTGGTGGCGGGGCGGGCGCATGCCGGGCGCCTGCGGGCCACGGGGCGCTGAGAGCCTTCGCGAAGCCAGGCTGCCTGGCCGCTGCTGTTGCTTCTCCCGCGGGAGCTGCTGAGACCCCACTATCGATAAATGTATCAGGGTCCCAAAACGTTTAATTCTCCTAAGTAGTTAAATGGTCTTCCATTTTAGCATTGCCTTTGTTGATTAAAAACATTTTCTTATCTTTGTCAGTATCACTGTTAAACTCCATTCCTCCTTCCATATGTATCCTTATATAATAACATCAAATTAGTAGGATCTGAGGTAAAAACTGTTTTGGATAAATCTATCAAATTCAAGGAACCCAGTAAAAAACCATCTGAGAGGTGGCCTGGAGTGAAAATAAGTCCTGTAGTCAAACTTGGTCCTTTGGAGGCTGCCTAGCATCCTCTCCCCTCTGTGACTGCCCCTCTTGAGGGACCTTCCATCATGTGGGGCCTTGGGAGGTGGGAACACAGCCAGGGAAGAAGGCTCTGGATCTTGGGCTCAGCTTTCCCTGAAGACTCTGACTCCTGCAAACCCTGGAGCAGGTGGTGGTCATGGTCTACCTCAGGCCAAGGGGGAGCGGGCATCAGCGAGTTCCCGTGACGTGGTCCTTTTCAGAACCTTCACGGTTCTGGGATCTCCTGCCTAACATCAAGATATCTTTCCAGTTACTCTCCTTTTCATACAAGAGAGCCAGAATCAGTTTTTATTTGTGAGTAGATAGTCTGATTAATATGGTGCCCTTTTCTGAACAGTTTCTTATCCACAAACTTTTTTTCGCACTAATCTATAGTGTTACTGAGGCAAAGTGTTTAACAGGAAGGAAATCAAAATGATTTCAGAAACAAGAGCTCTCAATTCTATCTCGATCTAGTATTCCTCAGTTAAAGATTTAAGATGTATTTGGAAAAAGGCTGTGTTCTCTTAAAATGTAGTCACGTTTTCATAACTGATATATTGTACCTTTTTCACATTCTTCATCTGTGTGTGGCTGTAAAAATTATAAAGAAAAGTTTCTGTCCCCAAAGGAAAATTCCTCTGTGGAAAATTGTTTTGGTTTTTTTTTTTTAAGTCATAATCGTGTTTCTGAGAATGTTCATCTCACTTTACTAAAACATCATACAACCCAACCTCATGAGCATTCCTTATTCTGACACTTACAGCTCTGAGTAAGAACGCCATCCATCTTGGGAGAAAAAGCAGAAAGAGAATGTTTCTTTCATAAATCTGCTTAATGTTCCATTCAAAGTGTGGCTGTGGTGGAGAAGGGGGACAAAGGATTCTTCTTGAAAATTTTGGTAGGCTAGTTATTCGACACAGGCATTCTATTTTAAATAAACTTTATCATCTGAAAACATTAAGAATTTCACCCTTTGTATACCGATTCTCTTGAGCTTGGAAGCAAACCCAAAGGAAGCAGAAGCAACACCAATGACCACATGTTGACTATAATATTTACTCTGAAGAAGAGACTACCTAATTGTGAATGCAATTGTGAATTTTTTGTGTGTTGAATTATTTTGCTTATCTTTGTGTTTGATGCAGATTTATCTTGCTCATCACCTAGTTTAATCAACTCTCATGTTATCCGCTTCTCTCCAACACCACTGCCGCCGTCCTAGCACGGGCTGCCTCGTCCCCTGCTTGCGTTAACACAACCACATTTTCCCTGCTTTGCTGGCCCCCTTCTCTCTCCCGACCCCCCGTTCGCCAGTCCATTTTCAATAGCTAGAGGGATCTGTTAAAAACACAAATCTGGTCACTTTGTCTTCTGCCAAAAATCATTCAATGTCTTCCCATTGTTCTTAGGATGAAAACCAAAATCATTAACAGGCCGAGAAGTCCAGCACTATTACTTTGTTTTTCAACATTTAAATAGACTTGAAAGGTGATATAGATACACATACACTCATAGAAATCATACAGTTGATGATTTCAAATTTAGCAGAGCTAAATTTTTAAACTCATAACTTGCAGTAGCTTCATCTTTCACTATGAGTAATCTGTCAAATTTCATACTTTTGATGGGAACAAAAACTGAAATGGCAAAGCAACAGAAACATCTGGTTTGATGGAAAGAAGATGTCGAAGCTAAGCAAAAATATGTAAGTTGGCAAGAATTCGAGCCAAGAAAGGATGGAGAAAGCAGCCAAGCCCATCCATCAGGCAGGGCCTGGTAAGAGCCCACATCCAGAAAAGAATACGCCATCCTAAACGTTGAAAAACGTGTGGGCAAAATCTAACTTTGACCAATAGTCACTTTTTTTAAGAGAAAGGGGTGTGTGTGTGTGTGTGTGTGTGTGTGTGTGAAATAAAAACAAAATGATATGATTTTGGAATAAAAGTGTTCAGGCTTTAATAGCTTCCTCGGTGGGCAATTGGCCATGCATCATAGAGAATGCGGTGCCAGAGGGAGATATTTAATACCAGATCTTTAATATAAACGACTCTATTAGCCTTGACTTCAGATGGATTGGCCATGGGGTTGACATCCCCCAGAGCCCCTGCCTGACCACAGGAAAGAACTTATGCAAAACTCTTTATTTTTTATTACTCTAGCAGGAAGGTATGTATCAAATGTGCAGAGATCCATTGCTTGCCCTAGGTTGAGGTTTGGATCTGTTAAATCAGCACTTGAAAGGCCTTTGATCTGCGCTGAGGGTGCTGGAGAAAAGGTTTGGAGACTATTATATATTAGGCACTTCCCAAATGCCACACTATGCTCTGTGTTGTCTCATTAAATTTTCACAGCGTAGCCCACAGTTGTTCCCATTTTACAGATGAAGAGGTGGAGTCCTAGGGAGTCCTAAGAAACATCTCTGTCTCCTCCATACTCAGCATCCTTCCCCCTTTTTCTGGTGCTAGCACCTTGGTTTTCTTTGAGGAACACGCCTTCTGCTGTGTTGGTGGACAGATGCTGGGAGGCTACAACTCATGGGATCCTTCTCTTCCCTGGCCAGTCCCATGCTTTACCCAAAGAATCCAAATCTTGGTGGAGTAACACGTAGATAGAAATGGTTGTAACTGATTCCTATCTCCCCAAAAGTATCTGCTACTATGATCCCCTTCTTTCCTTTCTGAGGCCCGGTTCTTCGCTTATCTTCTAATACTTCCCTTCTGGCTTAGGTTGTACACAGTGGATTTCTGTTGCTTGCAATTAGATGACCCTGGATGAAACAAGAGGGTTGGTAGCTTTCCTGCCCACACATGTTCCCAGTGCTAGTTCCCTCACTCTTTCTGCTCCACCTCCCTGCTGCCTGTGGTTATGATTGCCGGGCACTGGGTGCACGTGGGCCTGGCCTTCCTTCCTGCACAGGGGGTGGAGGAGGTGGTGCACACTGCACTTCCTGTGCACAGGCAGCCCCAGCCCGAGGCTCCGGGTCCGTGTTTCTCAGTACAGCTGGCCTGCACGCCCACGGAGCTCCCATCTCGGTGTGACTTGCAGGTGGCCAAATGGTCTGGTGGCCTCCATATATCCAGTCCCTAACTTGTTTTTGTGTCTGAAGCTCTACCATGAAAGCTGCTAGCTGTGGGACTATTTCTAAAAAGTTCTTGTTGAGTGGCATTAGCTAGGAGTTTGTTAACCCTCACATGACAGTAGGTGTGTATTTAGTATCTATTGATTAACTTATGCTTTATATAATGCTTTTTAATAAAGTATTTATTCATCACAAGAACACGTATATACATTTGAAAAATAATGGTATAACCCTGTGGGAGACACAGAAAACACTGAGTCCATGCAACTAGGCATGCCAATGGATTTGAAAATCATCTTGCAAAAACTCTGTGTCCCCCCAAAAATGCCTCCTGGCCTATAGATGGGAAACGACTGCATTAATCTGTGCCATATTCATCATCACATCAGAGAATTCATTTGACAGAGAGCAGGGGCCAGGGAAATAGCACCCAGACAGAGGCCGTGTGCTGGAGTCCCCGCTGCTCCAGCAGACCCCTAGGGATGGCCCCTGGGGACCTGCATGTGGGTTCGGCAGGTAACTTTGAGAGGGCCTTTAACTTAGGGGATGGCTTTAAAAACAAACTTTGTTGCCTCACGATTTGGGGGTTTTTCTGAGCCAACTCTTTTTTGAGAATGAGCAGTGGAAATGTAAGAAATGTAAGTCCTAATTTTAGCAACACCAAATTTCTTGCTAAACCTGTTCTGTGCTTGAAAACTTGAGCCCATGGCTAGGGTTTGGCAACCATACCCTGCATGTTTTGTTTTCCAGCTGAGTCTAAGGTGCAGTCGGTCGTGTGAGGGCTTCGTGTGGCTGTAGCTGAGGGCGGGCTGAGGCAGTGCGATCTGCAAGGAGAAAGGGAATGTTTGTTTCATCTTGTTTGGGGAGCGGGCTAGAGGGTACAGGCCCCAAATGGAAGAAAGGGAGATATGGAAAAAGAAATAACTGGGAGGTCTGACTCCAGCCCAGCCCCAGGGACTAATAATAAAAACTCCCATTTATTGGTCAATTAGTCAGCACCAGGCACTCTGTATCCTCTTGTTTAGAGCTCCCAACCACTCTGTCATAGATACGATTACTATCATTCCATTTTAGAGAACAGAAAACTGAGGCTTGGATGGTAAGTAATTTTCCCAGAGTCACATAACCAGATCTGTTACTTTTCGCAATGTGGCTTCATACCCACAGAGATTTGACGTCTCCCCAGAACTAACCCTCAGGGAAAGTGTTGCATATTTCCATATCTGTGGGCACACTACATGGCTCCAGGGAGTGAAACCTGAGAGGGACATTATTTGGCCCTTCAATGTTGTCAACTTCGGGAGTTGAGTGAATCAACCAACCTCAAGGAACGGGAATCACTGTTGTCCTCAAGGAACTAATGTGCACCCCAGCTATGGAAATTTGAGGCTCGGTCTGCAAAATGGGATGACAATGCCTCCTCTATCAAAATTAGATTCAGCTAGAATGACAGAAAACACAGAGTAACAGTAGCTTAACAAGAAAAGTACATTTCTCTCTGACATAAACAAATTCTGGAGATTACAATCCAGAGCTTGTATGGCAGCTCCATGGTCAAGTGCCCAGGATGTCCGTATTTTTGTTTTGCCATTGTCACCACATTTCTTCTATCTCATGGTCCTAAATAGCTGCTCTAGCTCCAGCCACTACATCTGTGTCCATTCACCTGGATGGCAGAAGGGGCGAAGAAAGGCATACCTCCACTTCCTGGACAGTGCACACGCCCATTTGGTTGACATCCCATTGGTCAGAATTCAGTCCCATGCCAAACCTAGCTCTCAAAGAAGCAGCAAAACATCTTTATTCTGTGAGGCCATATGTCTTACTAAAAGTCAGGAGTTCCATTGCTAAGAAGGGGAACTGGGTACCGAGGTCGCCGGGAAGATAAAATGAGTTAAATGTATGTAAGTTATCCAGCGGGGTGCTTTCCTGACACTTAGTGTGTACTAGATAAACACTAGTCATAAATCTTTCCTTCCTTCCTCTACAAGTTTCCTGGAAAAACTTTCTGATTTGGTCATATCTGCTTTTATATATGGACAAAAAGCTGATCAAACACTTGTCTTTTGGAGTTCTTATTATTTCCTAGTATTGTGTAACAGGAAAGTTTTTTTAAATGCACCATTAATTTTTTTAAGTTCCTTGCTGTTGGTGAAGATTTCTTAGTAAAGGAATGGTCTGTATTTTTAAAGTTGTTATCTTTGGCTCTTCACGTCTCTTATTACAATTAAGGTTCATCACAGAAGGCAAATAAAAAATGACATCAGTATCATCATAAAGTGTGATAACCGAAAAACCAAAACACCATACTAATCTTTTCTTGGCTTTGGGATCACTATCGATGTTCATAGCACTTTCCAAAAAGCAAAATAAGGTCTGCCATGTGCAAGCTATTAAAGCTTGCGGAAGGCAGGTCCCTTCTCTAAGCCTCAGTTTGCTCATCTGGAAAATGGGGCTGTGAAGATTGAACGGAATGATTGACGGAAGAAAACTCTGAGCAGATGGCCTGGCACATTGTAAGCCCTCCACAAAGGGTTGCTTTTATATATTTGTTTATTTTTCTATCCAAAGGATATTAGGCTAAGTTGGAGATTTTTATCCAGGCTTCAAGCTGATGACATTTTGCTTTTGTTATAATAAAAAATAAGCACTTAACAAGCTTTATTCATTATAGCCCAAACTGGGAAACAGCCCAGGCCATCAACAAAAGAATAAATAAACAAACTCTGGCCTATTCATACAAAAGAGAACTGCTCAGCAATCAAAAGGAATGAGCAAATAATATATGAAACGTGGATGAATCTCCAAACCATTATGCTGAGTGAAAGAAGCCAAACACAAAAGAGTACATACTGTACAATTTCACATATTGAAAGTTCTGTAACAGGCAAGATTATACTATGGTAGGAAAAGAACCCAGGATAGTGGTTGCCTGTGGAGGGTAGGGGAATAGAATGGCTGAGAAGGGATTTGAAGGAAATTTCTGGAGTGATGGTAATATTCTGTACCTTGACAGAGTTTGAGACGCATTTGTCAGAACTCATCTAACGGTACAATTAAGATGTGTGCATTTCATTGTATGTACACTTTACCTTGAAAGGAAAAAAAAAGGCAAAAGACTTCAGATAGATGTTTCTCTACAGAAGATATACAAATGACCAAAAAGGGATGTGAAAAGATGCTCAACATCACTAATCATTAGGGAAATGCAAACCAAACCATGGTGAAATACCACCTCACATCCACTAGGGTGGCTACTATGAAAAAACAACAACAACAAATGTTGGGAAGATGTGGGGAAATTAGAACCCTTGTGCACTGTTGGTGGGAATGTAAAATGTGCAGACAATATAGAAAACAATGCAGCAGTTCCTCAAAAACTTGAAGGTAGAATTACCATATGATCCAACAATTCCACTTCTGGATATAACCCAAAGAATTAAAAGCAGAGACTCGAACAGATATCTGTGTGCCCATGTTCATAGCAGCATTATTTACAATAGCCAAAAGGTGGAAGCAACCAGGTGTCCAGTGACAGATGAACAGTATGCAAAATATGATATATATATACAATGAAATATTATTCAGCCTTAAAAAGGAAAGAAATTCTGACACATGCTACAGCATGGATGAACCTTGAGGACACTATGCAAAGTGAAATAAGCCGTCACAAAAGGACAAATACTGTATGATTCCACTTACATGAGGTATCCAGAGTAGGCAAATTCATAGAGACAGAAAAGAGAGTGGTGGTTGCCATGGGCTGGGAAGAGCGGGGACGGAGGAGCTATTGTTTAATGAGTACAGAGTTTCGGTTTTGCGAGATGAAAAGAGTTAGGGAGATGAATGGTGGTGATGCTCGCACAAGAATGTGGACGTACTTAATGCCACTGAACTGTACACTTAAAAATAGTTAAGACGGTAAGTTTGATGTTATGTGTTTTCCCACAATTGAAAACTATTTTTAATTTAAAAAAAAAACTGTTGGACTGTAGTTAACTATGTGCATGCTGAAACATTTAGGGGCAAAATGTACTGTGTCTGCAACCTTGCAGTGCACCAAAAAATATGACGAATGGACGGATGGATAGATGGGTGAACTGACGGCTAGATGCGTGACAATGCAAGTGCAATAAGCTGTAGAATAGAATTTAGGTGGAGAGTATTTGGAGATCACTGTGCAATTCTTTTAACTTTTCGGTGGGTTTGAAAATTAAATTTTGATAATACAATGTTGGAAAACAAATCAGCACTTAAGTAGGACAAGTGTCTTGTGACCTGTGTAATACTTTCATTCACTCACTCAGTGAACTTCTATTGTATTCCTACTACATGGCACTGTGCTGAGCTCTGGAGATGCAAAGACATGTACTAATAAAACAGTACCTCTGTCCCTTCTATGGAAGCCAAAACAGATGCCTGGACACGGGGAATGGATAAATATTAATTTCCCTAAAAACCTATTCCGTCCCTTGCACCCATACCTGAGACCACTTAATCAGTGGCCCCCAGCATACTGTGCTGAGCCCCACTGCCTCCCTCCGCCTGGCCCCTGTCTCCCCTGGCCAAGCCCATCCTTCACAGCTCTGTTCTATTATAGTTCTACCATCTCCAAATTACCCTCTGAGCCTGTTTCTGCACAAGGAACGCTGTCTTTCTCTTCGAGGTCTGCTCACAGGTCTTCACTAAATTGAGAAGAACCAGGCCCGAGCTTGCAGTAGAAGTCCGAGATCTTGGGCAGATGTGAGTACGAATACCTGGCTCTGTTAGGCTGTCTGCAAACTGCAGAGGCCTCAGAAAAGCAGAAACCCAAAGTAACCCAAATTCCACATGAATTTGCATTATGTGTACTCTAAACAGCAGTATAAAAATGCAAAGTCTCGTTTTATATACAAGACACAAAATAATTCAATCTCTCAATTTTAAAAGCTTGTCAGGAATCTGGTAGTATTTCTGAGCTGCAGCCCGAGTGGGTGAGAAGGTAGATTTGTGCTGCCGGCACAGGGAGAAGCCACTCCAGCCACGGCACAGAGTTGCCCATCGTGCTTTGGAAGGACTGCTCTGGAATTACGTAAATCTTGAATTACTCCAGGTCTTCAGGGATCCGCGACTCTTGTCACATGCAGCCTCGCTGTAGGCCGAATCCAGATCAACGACGTGCAGCTGAAGTCTCGGAGCAGCAAGGGGAGCAGAGACGCTGAGGCCGGCAGCGCGCGGAGGGCGTGTGAAAGGACGCCCGGGGGGAGGGAGCACGGGCGGTCCTGCCCACAGGACGAGGGGGCCTGGCAGGGCGGCGCTTCTGTCTCTCTCTGCGCTAGCTGCCCATGTCGGGCTCTCCAAGGAGGCTTTGGCCTGCTGCAGTGGGGACATGGAGGCGTCCTGTCACCTTTCACGCCCACGTTTGTTCCGTCTGCGGGTTCCATCCCTGTGCCTCCTCAGTCTCCCGCTTTGCCATTTCTCCCCCTTTCCACCGTCACTGCTCTGTTGCTCCCAATGACTTGGACAGTCTGTACCCCTACTTCTCCTCTGTCCCCCAACCCATCCTCCACACACAGGCAGTGTAGCCTTCTCAAAATGCAAATCTGAGCGTGTCGACCCCCATCGAAACCTCCAGGGGTGTCAGGAAGCCTCCTAGGCCCTGTGTGCCCTGCCCACCCCCACCTCCTCCCCGCACCCCACTCCCCCGGCTACGCTCAATCTACCACATCGGAGTTTCCGCTCAGATTCCTGCCACCTCTCAGAAACCCCAATACATGGGCACATGCTGGTCCCTCTGCCAGGAGCATTCTTCCCTTCCCTCTTTACCCAGTTAACTTCCACTCATCCTCCAGATCCCGGACCCACATCATTGGCTCAGAGACACCCCCTCTGAGCTCCTAAACCCCCTCTTTTAAGTTCTTACCATCCCCAGGCCCTCCACTTGGGAGCATTTCCCACACTGATCACTCTGCATCCTCTGGTGGAATTTTTCCTTCATATCTGTGTCCCCACCGGACTGTGGGTCCCAGGAGTGGGGACTGGGTTTGGCTCACCGCTGTCTCCAGTCTCTGCTACCATAGCCAGCCTGGGATGGAAACTCAATGTCCATTGAAGGAAGGAGCAGGAGAGGGAGGGAGAGGGAGAGGAGGAGGAGGAGGAGGGTGTGGCGGCCACGAGTACACACGCAGCAGCCCTCCGAGCACAGAGGCCCAGGTGGTCAAGGGTCCCGCTGCTGGGCTGTGAGGCCCAGCTCCACGCTGCAGCTCCCAACCGACGACAAGCACAGCAGGGACACTGAGGCAGTCCTGTTCCTGGGGACATGGGACTTCTTGTATGGCACCTTTGGCTCAAGGGCTCGGCCTTGCCGAACCTTCTTCAGACTACGCAGCGGTCTGGAATGCTTCCACCAGTCTTCCTACCCTCTCTCCTTCACTAGGTCAGACTTTCATTACAAGTGACCATTCTCCAAGCCTTGCCTAGCTCCCTCCCCATTTTCTCCGGCAGGGGCATTTCCCCTAGTGAAATCCTTCAAAGTTTAATCCCATCTTGGCATCTGCTTCTCAGAGGCTCCAATCACACAGAGGGAATGCATGAATGAATGAGTGAGCCAGCACTGACTTGGCCCGAAGTTACATCCCGATTGCCTGGTGGCACCTTCTAGCGGGCCGACTTGTGTTGCTCTTGAGCTCGTATGCTGCTGTTGGTACTGCCATTACTTCAGTTTCTTGCCTCTGCAGTTAGCTCCCTGAAGAGGAATGAGCTTCATGTAGTCTTTTCCTGTCGTTCCCCGGGCAGGTGAGCAGCACCCACAGCACCTGGCACAGAGGAGAAAAAGTCCTAGGCACTCAACAAACAGCCACGAAAAGTCTGAGAAGCCAGGTTTTCTAAAAGGTGGGTTGTGACCCATTACTGGGTCAATTCAGTGAGTCTCAGCCACCATTTAAAAAAATGGAAACAGAATCAAACAGAAAAGAACAGAACAGAGTGCAACCATCAGAGTACTTCACACAAAGTAGGAGTCAGTTTTGCATCCTGAATGCTTTGTTTTAGTTTTTTACACGTAGCTGTGTTTGTATTGGGTCATGGGTGAAAATGTGTCATGGTCAAAAATGTTTGGAAAACTCTGATCTAATGGGATCATCTAGTTCAGCATTTCTCCAGGATGCATTCATCAACCAAAGCATGCCTTTCAGAAAGGATTTCCTTGTCAAATTGGCAGAATCGCCCTGAGCAAGTGACTGATTCTCATAGAAGAAAATCTATGAGAATCTCAATCTGCTCAGAGATACACAAGGAATTAAGGGTACTACAGGCTCTGTGTGCATCATCGGATCTATTAAATGAAGAATTTTTCCAGCATATTTGATCAATAAGTGCCCCCCACCCCATATTTGTAGCCACCTGGAAGAACCTGTGACTCTTCCCCAGACACCACTGTGGAGGGACATGGCCCTGCCTCAGTGGATTGGTCACTACATTGTGGGGCGAGGGAGGTGGCGGCACACCTCCTTGGTGTCCAGCCAAGTCTCTTGGTGGCTGGACACCTCCCATCCGATGATGATCTTTTGTGTCCCTCCCTGATATGCTCAGAGACCCACCACCACGGCACATGGACACCAAATGGCTTTTTCCTCATCGTACCCTGATAGGTCTCCAGGAGGCACCTCAACTCTCTCTCCTGGCCCTTCTGTGCCAATGGCACGCACCGGTGAGACAGCAGCCAGTCACTGGGGGAATTCCTGGGCCACGAAGGGAGGGAAGTTAAGTGGTCTACACGGGGACCGTGTTTGAGACCTGAGCTCCATTCTTCATGGTTTGAAAAATGGAGTACAATAGGATGTTCTGTAATCAAATAAAGTAAGTCCTAATAACCCAATAGAACCCTGCTTCTCTCCTATAATTGGCAAGCAAGCCAGTCTGCCTAGAGGACAGCCTGAGAGTCAGGGTAGGTTCCAGACTGCGTCCTGGCTGTGTGACCTGGGAAGCCCCTGAACCTTGTGGGAGTCGGTCTTATTGATCATATTGACATAGCACAGTAGAGGTGAAAGGGACCTCAGAAGGCTTTTGGTTTGTGCCTTTGGTTAAACAGGTGAAGAAACTGAAGCCCAGAGAGGCCAAGTGACTGGTACTAGTCCACACAGCACTTAAATAGCACAGCACAGATAGGAACTCAGGTATCTGGCTCCTATTCCAGGCCACCCCTATTTGACCAGGCTGTCCCCCTCAGGTCCCCTCTATTGTAGCATTTTCCAGTACATAAAGTGATGACAGCAGAGGGGCAGGCAGCATATGCAGCTCCTCTTAGAGATCCTTACATGGCCTCTGCAACAGACAGAAAGCAATTATGGAAACGTAACTGATGGCAGCATTTGCATATTCTGATATTTCTAAGTGCTTAAAAAACCTTATTAGCTTTGTATAAATACATAAGGCATTTCCCTGGTTTCCCCTTGGCAAACTTTTTCCTTAATTCCAAACAAATGGCATTTACATTATTGGGTGCTTGTTCAATCTATTAATTAATCAAGACTCTTACGTGCAGTGGATGGAAATCTAACTACACCAGTTTGAGAAAGAAGGGGGAATTTATGGCTCGCACAAGTGCAAATCCATTCACAGTTGGATTCAGAGACTTAAACAAAATTGTCAAGATCGTATTATAGTTCATTCTCTCCCTCTTGCTCTCACGTGCTCTCTAAACTCTGAGCATCTCTGTGTAGTTGTGGACTAATTTTCTCATTCTAAAGATATGCCTTCCCACATGGCAGGGAAGATGTTTGCCAACAACCCCTGTTTCCAGCTCTACCACCAAAAATAAGAAGACTTCCTTTTCTCTAAAGGAGAGAAATAAAAAATCCCAGGGAAAAATACTGATTGGCCCTGCTGAAGCCATCTGACCACCCTGTAGACCACTGGGACCCGGGTTATTAGGAATGGTGGGGCCCAGGTATTGTGCCCACACCTATGGCCAGAACATGTATCTCCTAGGATCAATAGTGCCCTAGAATCTCATGATTAAGCTTGGGGAGAAGCACTCCAAAAAGCAAAATACAGAGCCAATTGTGAATGCTTAATTAATCAGGAAAGCTGAGATTGAAAGAGACAATTGGTCTGCTCAAATTCTAAGAATGAGATTGTTAACTAGGGAAAATGTTT
Source organism: Propithecus coquereli (assembly GCF_000956105.1). Taxonomy (NCBI): domain Eukaryota; kingdom Metazoa; phylum Chordata; class Mammalia; order Primates; family Indriidae; genus Propithecus; species Propithecus coquereli. Next base: position 5,940,423 of record NW_012136080.1, read on the forward strand.
ACTTGTCCACACCTTGTTCACAGGTATATATTTGTAAAAATAATGCAACACTGAGGATTGGGTTGATCCAACTCCCATTCCCAACCCCTTGTCCATAGCAACCTTTCAGTTAGAGGTGGCCAAGCTACATAATTCTGACCAATGAGACATAAGTTTATGTTTACTCTGTGGTTCTTAGGCAAGCATATCTTTCCTTGATATACATGTTATCTCTTGCCTCTTCCTTCTTCTTTCTTATGGAAGATGGCTGTGATACCTGGAGTTTCAGCAGCCATTTTGCAACCATGAGGGAAAGGCCAATAACATCATGAACTACAAACCAGGGCCAGCAGCTATTGCCTTCAAATATTTGCTACATAAAAAAAGAAACCCCCCTATTTGTTTAAACCACTAAAGTCAGGTTATCTTGTACTTGTAGTCAAAATATTCCTAACTGATACAATGGATAAATCAGATTTATTTGTAGCCAGACATAAAATCTTAAAAGTTACAGAAGCTGGTATAGGTCTCTGTCTCTCTCTGTTTTACTCTTAGAGTTTTCAGTTCTCCATCATTTCAAACTTTGGGGAAGATGAAGGAGACACAATTCTTTTACCCAGAGGAAGGTTACAATTAAATAGAGCTTAAAATTTAGGCCAATGTTGAACAAAGAATTTCTTCTCATGTTTAATTCCCCAGTGTTTCAATTAAGCCCATTTGCTTTTTATTTCATCCTCAGTAGAGCTCAAAATGGCTAGTTACCATTTTTTTCTTAATAGGGAAGATGTCTTAATTAAAATACTTTTCCATCTCTGTTGGGTGGGTGTGTATGAGTGTGTTTCAGTTTGTTTTTCCTGTTAATTAGTACCAATTTCTTTGAGTTTCTTCATAGATCTTATTTGTCAAACCTCTAAATCTTTGTGTGAGATTTGATCAAACAAAATCTATAGGTAGAGTTTTTAAAAGCCTGTGTGGTCACTAAGGACCACTAGTACAGCTGGAAAACAAAATTGTAATGACTTTGTGGCCTGCTTTCAAATCCCCCGGCCACAAAGCCAGAGCCACACTGCCTCTCCTGGGTGATTGTCCTCACATCCATGACGCTTGCTCCAAATTCTGGAATCAAGATTATCCCCGGGCAGAGGAATTGGATGCGACACAGGCTCAGGGATGTCTGGCTCCAAATGGGGTCACCTCCAATCGGTGGATCATTTTAACCTTGCTGTTCTAGTCCACCAGTGACTTCCCATGGTTTTTACTTTCCTTTGTTAGAGGTATTTTCCCTTTCTGGTCTTATCTCACTTCTTCTTGTAACCAATCCCTGATTTCCCTGTGACATTGCCTTTCCTTTACTCTCAATCCTTGTGGTTCTAGTGGAATTAACTTCATCTTCAGCCCCAAAGGTGGGCATGTGACTCAGGCCTGGCCAATTGAGAGCATCGCATCACCTTGGCCACTGTGGTTGCATCGGAGATGGCCACATGACCAGGTCAGGCTAATGAGAGCCAATGACACTTAGTGATGGGATTTCTGTAAGCTTGATTGGGAAAGGAAAGCACTTTTGTCACAGGGGTTGCTGAGAGGAGAGGATGTGGGCCTGGCATTACTGGCAGTCACCTTGTCACCAAAAAGGAAAAAGCCAGGCCAGGTGTGGTGGCTCATGCCTGTAATCCTAGCACTTTCAGAGGCCAAGACTGTAGGATTACTTGAGGCCAGGAGTTCAAGACCAGCCTGGGCAATAGTGAGACCCTGGCTCTGCAAAAACATAATATTAGCCAGGAGTAGTGATGCACGCCTATAGTCCCAGCTACTTGGGAGGCTGAGTCAGGAGGATTGCTTGAGCCCTGGAGTTGGAGGTTGCAGTGAGCTATGGTCGTGCCACTGCACTCCAGCCTGGCAACAGAGGGAGACCTGGTCTCAAAACAAAACAAACAAAAAGCAGGGGTGGAGGAAGCTTCCTAAGAATAGAATCCATAAGAAGCACTGATTGAAGAAGAGGTGATAGACAGGGAAAGCCATACCTTAAACCCTGGATCCAGCCTAGATCTGTGTGTTCTATTGAATTTCTCATTTCATGAACCATATATTCCATTTTCTCCCTAAGCCAATTTTAGTGGAGTTCCTTCCCTGAGCCCCAGGTATCTTCTGACTGGCTCACCAACTCTTGTTTGGATTAGGCATCTTAGATGTGCCAAGCGTGTACCCTCTGCTCAACCCTTTAACATCTCCCATCCTAAGGACTGACCCCCTGGATGTCCCTTGAAAGTCAGGTCCTTACCTGCTAGTCCCTGTAGAACTCAGCCCTTCAGTATGCCCTCATATCCTGCAGTAGCTGAGGCTCTGACTGATGGGGTGTACAAGGCTCTACTTCCTGCCTCAAGGAAGGACATATGCTGCAGACAATGTGTGCTCCAGAGCTCCCTGTGAGCTGAGGCTAGACTTCACTTGAAACCACATCCTTGCTTAGCTTCTCCCTCTCCCTATTCCTTAATAAATGACTCACACAAGAATTCCTATTTCAACCTCTGCTTCTAGGGAACATGACTTGTGGCAAGTTGTGGTCTCCAGAGATGACAGCCACATCTCATGTGCTCTTCTTACATGTGACTCCTCCCACTGGAGCAGAGGAGTCTATATCCTCTTTCCATGAATCTGGGTGGGCTTGTGACTGCTTTGACCAACAGAGTATGGTGAAAGTGACTCTCCGTGACTCTGAGGCTAGGTCATCAAAGGCGATAGAGCTTCTGCTTCTGCCTTGCTCATGGAAATACTTGCTATGGAACCTTTGGCTTCCGTGTGAGTGCTTTGATTAGCCTATGTAGAGAAAACACCTGAAAAGGCCCTGGGATTACAGAGGGAGAGAGAGAGAAAGAGAGAGAGGGAGGAAGCGCCCTGGCCAGCCCCAGCTGCTCAGCATCCCAGCTCCAACCACCATCTGACTATAGCTACATGAGAGACCCTGAGCCAAAACCACCCAGCTGAGCCCTTCCTGAATACCTGATGCACAGAAACTGTGAGAGATTTAGAAAATGGCTGTTGTTGTTTTAAGTCAATACATTTGGGAGTGATTAGTTGTTCAGTGATAAAATCTGAAACACGACCTAAGACGCCAATCCTCAGCCTTTATTCAATGTGTGTTTTGACCTGATTTTCCCTGATCCTGTTTGGCAGCTCAAAAGCGTCAAGTCTTGGCAGCAGCTGCTGATAGTACTGCTGACAAACACATGTGGAGAAGCTGTGGCTTTCAGGTTTCTACCATCTGAAAACGAGACAACATGGGCGCTTGTGGGTTGTCATTGTCATTCCACTGGTACCCAGGAGGGCTTATGTGTCAGGAATAGAGGGCACCCTACTTGCTGTGTGGTCAGGCAGATGAGTCAGGGGCTGTAGTTTCCCTCCTGAACACATTTAACTTGTAATATTCATAACATTTTCCAGGAAATTCCCAGATGTCAGAGAAAATCCTGAAGCAGCTGCTAATTGTGCCTTGGTTTTATTTAAGTAAAAATGCTAATGAAGGTTTCTTCCAAGTGTCATAATGAGAACCAAAAATAGGAACTCGAAGCTGAGGTAAGCAGTGGTTCTCAACAAGTAGCAGGAACACTTTCTGTCATTGTCCCCTTGTGGGCCACAGGGCTCTCCAAATGATCTGAGGGTTGATGAGTTTTAATATGTAAGTCTCACAAAGTGTGAATGCATGTGTGTGCATGTGTTTGTATTTTAAAGGGCTTAGAGGTATTTTTTTTGCATATTTCCACCAAAATTTTTAAAGCGTAAAAATGAACATCAAAAAAATATGGCCCCCTTTTTAAAAAAAAGATATAGTCACAAAATAGGTGCCTATTCAGACAAAACAGAGCCTGATGTCTTTGGCTTAGTTTTGTTTTATGGGGGGGGACAAGTAAGAAGGACAGGAGGGAGAGCTGGAGACAATGCTCCTGAGGATTTTTGCTTCTTTTTCTCTCTTTCTTTCTGTTTTTGTTTTTTTTTGTTGTTCTTTTTTTGTTTGTTTTGAGACAGGGTCTTGCTCTGTCACACAGGCTGGAGTGCAGTGGCCCCATCATAGCTCACTGCAGCCTTGAACTCTTGGGCTCAAGTGATCCTCCTGCCTTGGCCTCCCAAACTGCTGGGATTGCAGGCAGGAGCCACTGTGGTCAGCCTGATTTTTGCTTCAGATTATTAACTTCCCACTTAAGGAAACAATCTGTATGCCACCTGATAATTCAGGGTTTACATTCACTGCTCATTTTCTTGTGTCTCTGTAGGACCAGGGACTGAGCAGCATGAAATCCGGGCGAATGAGAAGCTGATGAAGCTTCCGATGAGAGGGTCCTGTTTGAGGAAACCATTTCCAATCCTTTTCTTACGTTCCTTTGTTCCTGACCGTTCTGCTCAGCTATTGCTGCCTAATCAGTAACATACTGGCTTGAAGCGACAACAATCATTTTGCTATTTCTCATAATTTTTGTGGCTTCGGATTTGGGGAAGGCCAGGCTGGGTGGCTCTGGTGTGGGTCTCCCCTGTTTAAGTGGGTGAGGGCTGGAGCAGCTGGGCTCCAACTGGGCAGTTCTCTCTTGCTTCATGTTGTCTCCAGTCCTCTCTATGGGGGCTCCACGCAGGCTAGTTTGGGCTTCCTCAAAACGTGGTGGCCTAGAGGCAGTAGGACTACTTGCATGGTGGCGGAATGTTTCATAAGTGAATTCCAGCTACCTAGGTAGAAACTACATCACCTGCTAGCCACAGAAGTCACACAGCTTTACTTATGCCATATTCTACTGGTTACAAGTGTGTCACAAACTGCCCAGATGAAGGAGAGGGAATTAGACTCTACCTTTTGATCTTTTGAGGGGAGATTGGCCACACTTCACAAGCCTGCTTCCTTGACATTACCATCTATTCTGTGAGCTACCCAAAAGTCTTCTTATAATATTCTTTATACCTTAAGGGGACTAGAGCCCATCTCTCTGGTATACACTAAGAATCCTGGCTGGCACACTCTTCATTATTTAAATAGAAGCTTACTTATAGGCTCTTGCTTAGAGCCTCATACTGGGGTTAGAGAAAACACAGGGGAGAGGTAGCTTTTGGAATCAGGGTTTCCTTCCTTAAGATAATCAGTATAATGACCTTGAGAGGAAAAGAGAGATGAGAATAAGCCCTTTCCTTGTTATGTCTTGACCACCAAGGTCCTGTCCTGCATGACTTAATTAGCTGTCTTTTCAAGAAGTGATAACACTTGTAAAATATTGATAATTCTTTAATGATAGCATTAGCAGAGATGCTTGATACTAACGCCTGGAGAGGAAGGCAGCTGTTTGAGCCTGGCCTATTGCCATCCAGCTGTTTCTCAGCCGAGGCTGGGTGCCAAAACCAGGGTGTTAGGCCCGTCAAAAAGCCTCTCATGTGCTTTCCCCTGACTGCCGTGGCTGGCAGCCTGACTAGATACTTGGGCCTGGAAACCCCAGGGCCGAGAGAAGAGGTGGCACCTCTATTCCACGACGCCCATTTCAACTGAGTCGCAAGACCACTGACAATGGGAAGGAGGAGAGTGGGTCTGCAGACACTGACCTTTAAACTCTCTAAATGTGATTCAGAAAGTCCTGGGGAGGACAGAATGAGTCAGGAGGAGGGAAAGAGCAGGTTTGTAAGAAACATTATTAATCCAGGAGATAAGCATTAGCTCCTGTTATGAAAGGTATTCATTTGTTTATTCATTCATTCAGTTCTTTGTTCATTCATTTGTTCATCATGTTATTTTACATTTCTGTTTCTCATTCTCAGAAATGGGGAAGTGACTAGCGCAGACGCCAGATGTGGTTGGGGAAATAGGAGAGGAAGAAATGGCTACTGTATCAGGCAATGCAGTTAATTCTCAGTTAACAAAACCTCTTGGAAGGAAGTCCCTTTATGCAAAGTGATATTTGATGGTGGGGGGTTGGAGGAGTGGGAGTGGTAAGCAGACACCTTGAGAAGCTGTGCTCACACCTTAGAGCCTGAACCCTGTGCTAACGGTTAAGGGGGAAGTAACTCTAAGCAGAGTTTCCATCCATACAGCATGGGAAGGGTGGGAAGAGGCCCTTATGTTTGTCTGCTCATCATAAGTGTCAGCATTCAACTTTCTAATCTCCCCCTCTTCTCAAACACTCATTTATCTCATACTAGCATAGTGGATACTCAGATGCCCTAGGAAGAAAACATACCTTATGTTTCTATAACAACATTTCAGAGGGTGGAAGAGGTGATAGAAAACTTATTCCTAGTCAATGGCAGGATTGGTCCCAGTTCCCCTAAGCGTCGTGAGAGCTACGCATAAGTTCTGGGGGGCTCACATCCTGCCCAGGCATGAACAGGGTTTAGCATGTGGATCTGCATCATCGTCCAGGAGGGCATCTGTGGGGACATCTTCGCATCTTCTGGCTGCCTACTGTTTCAACCTGTCCTCTGCAGTGTTACCCCCCGGTTCCTATGCCACGGTGGAATGTGCTGCCCTTCCTTCTGGGTAAACTACAGGGGCAGATATTGGCTCTTCTTTCAGCAGGAACTTCCGATGTCCACGCATCCCCGCTTGCCATCACACTCCTTCCTCCCTCCCTGTGGCATGAAGGTGTGTTATGCACTCTGAGAGGTTGGGGAGACTTTTTTCTGCCTCTTTAATTTTTTTTCTAAATTTGAAGTCCCCTTGGATTTTTACAATTCAAAAGTCTAAGCTTTTGAGACCTCAAAGACTTTGCTTTTCTGCTAAAACACATGCCACATGGGTCAGTTGGTTCCCAAATTGAAGAAAAGAGGAAAGATAACAGGAAATACTAGAATTTTAAAGACTATCAATTAATATTTCAAAAAAATTGTTCCTCCATGTCAGATATAACACCTATTGTTGGCTTCTGGCTTAGTATGAGTGAAATTGAGCAAATCTGGCATTAAAATCAATAGTTGCAATTATTTAAGCCTTCTAATTCATTTAAACATTCAAGCATGTTTTGCTCATTCAACAAACATTTAGAATGCCTGTTATTTGTCAGGCCCTGTTCTAGGTACTAAATATGGAATGAAAAGTTTTGCGTATTAAGGAGATTTCAGGTATCAGCAAACATTAAGGAGGAGGCATAAGGCAGCCTGGAGTTAAATTCTACCTATTCTTTATAGCAGACTTGAAGTTATACTGATTCTGTCATTTTTAGGTGCTTTGGAAGAGTGAAGAAAGCACAAAATTTAGGCTCAGAAAGCTCAAGTTAAATCCCAGTTCACAATTTATTAACGGTGTCACCTTGAGAAATCTCTCAATTTCTATAGGCCACAGTTTCATTTTCATGCAGTAAATAACTGCTAAGTACCACTAGTCTGCAAGTTTTCTGAGGGAAGGAACAGTGCCTATTCATTTCCTGCTGGATTCCCTGTGCTGGCACGTAGTAGATCCTAAATAAATACATGTTAAATGAGTGAATAAATAAGAGCTCTTATAGCATTTTTGATCGTGGGCTTCTCTAACTAGACACCTTGAGAATTACTAGGATTCCAGGTTAATGTTGGAATGTTCCTCTAATTGGATCCTTCCCCTTGGCCTTCCAGCTCCCAGATATGCTCATGACGCCTTCCAGAACTTTTGATGCATTCTAGTAGGACGTATCAGTCAGTATAGGCTGGGTTATGCCTCAGAAACAATTTGTAGTCTCAAATTGTAGCCACAATTTGTGGCTTAAAAAACAAGTCATTTCTTATTCATGTGACATAAAGCATGCAGGTCGGATAGAGCGCTCAGTTTCTCACAATCACTCAGGGACCCAGACTGACGAGCGGACACCACATGGAATGTTGCCAGGGGCCTTGCCAGAGGGAAGAGAAAGCCCTGGAGGGTCTTGTCCTAACAATTAATTGCTGAGGAAGTGATACAGACTACTTCTGCTCACGATTCATTGGCCAGAACTAGTTATAGCTTCTCCCAAACACCAGGAGCCAGGAAGGGGAGGACCAGAAATATCTGGGGAATGGCACTGATGATCAGCATAGTCCCACCTTGTGAGGGGCATCCTGAACTGGTCCACCAGGTTCTTCTATGTACAGGAGGGAGCATCTTTTCATTCCCCTGGGTCTTCTCACTGCTGCTCTGGGGCCCAAGGCCCTACCCTCCATCTCAAGAGCTTACCAGCATCTTAGGCTATTAAATGAGGGCTGAACTCGTGGAGTAGGAGTTAGTCTTTCTGGATGGTCCACAGGTTGTGCTGTGGCTGCTGTTGATGGGAGTTCATCCCCCATTGCCAGTGGGAAGGATGAACAGCTATTCCTTTCTTCTACTGAAGGTCTATAGTGCTTGTCCTGGACAAATTCCAAGAGCGGAGCAGTTGTCCATGGGGCTCCCAAGCGCTGTGCACGGATGATTTTCACCTGAGCGGAGGGCAGTGGGTTTCTGAACCCTGATTCTGGTCAGTCCCTGGGTCCTACCAGGCACCATCTGTTGACGTGTCCCCTCTGCCTCTCCTCGCTCCCCTTTTTCCAGTCGGCAGCTTTTACCCATGCATGGAGGAGGTGTGTGTGTGGGAGAGTGGGGTGGGGCAAGGAAGGAAAAAAGATATGAGAGGGGGACAATGGTTCTGCTGATGTCCTATGTTTCCATATCTTCGCATTTTACATTTGGACATTGACTTTTGAAACTCAAAAGCAAGAATTTGACTTTTCTTCTGGTATTGTTATGATAACTCTCCCTGTGACAGCTGTGTCTCTTCCAGCTGTCTAAGCTGAGAAGAGGGTTGGCACAGCGCGGTGAGAATACAGCGGGGGTGGGGGTGGGGAAGGGGGAACCAGATCAATTAATATATCAAAATATTACTCCACCATTCATGTAATAATGATTTATTTCCACAATCTCCTTTTTTGACATCTGTGGAATATATAGGCTTCATATGTATACATATCTACACATACACACTCACGTGTACATTTCCCCCCTTCTCTCTGGTAATAAACCTTGCTCATAAACGCCAGTCCACAAACATGTCCCACGAATGGAATGACCAGTGAAGGGGTGCGGGTGTGGACGGTCAGGCTGCGTGAGGGAAACAAGCCGTGAACAGCAGTGCGCTGCACGCAGTATTCCTGAAATCCAGTCTCTAACGGCTCTTTGCTCCAGAGAGCAAATTCTATCTCAGCCACAGGAGGGCCCCTGCTCCCCTGAACTGCCTGACTCGGACTGGGAATTCAGAGGTAAAATGAGGAGTGGATTCAGGAGCAGAATAACAATAATTTTTTTCTTCTGTACAGGGGTGAATGAAACGTTTGGATGCCATCCAATATTTCCTCAAATTGGTGATGTCTGTGGGTGGCATTTTCAAAGTATTGGTTTGACTGCACTTTGGACAGAAGTCCCTGACCTTGGCTGATGAATGCACATACAAAAAATGTCATAATGAGCTCTCTGCCCCTACCCCAATTCACGCTCCCCCATCACGGGGGAGTCAAAGGCATGTGTTGCACTGGCACAAGTGTGCTGTGCTCTAGCGTGACCAGGAGTGCCAAGGTCTTCTTAGGGCTGTGCCTGTCACGATGAACAAAGGCTGGGGCTCCTCCAAAACCACTGGCTCTGGGGCACAGAACTCCGGCCTCAGCTACCATTCCTCCTCATGGGCACGACTGTCACCCTACGTGGGGCCAGCTTCCTATAACCATTTAGTATGGAGCAGCTGGCCACACAGTGATCTCATGGGGCTGCAAACCTACTAGAAATATTAACTGTAATGATAAAGATGAATAATTCTTGCACCTCCGGGGCATAGATGAGTTCAGTTATCTCTCCCACCAGCCTGGAAACGTTGCTGTTCAGCTGGCATGTATAAGATCTGAGTTTTGTGCTCCTGTAAATAAACAATTAGGACAATAGCTCTTCAGGTTCTAAAGCTTTTGTTGGGTCCACTTTCTGCTGTAAGTTGTTATTACTCTCTATAGAATGAGGGGGAACTGAATTATTTTGAGCTAAGTTAGGAGCAGGGTGGGACTGAGTGGGGTGAAACTGTAGGCATAGGGTGGGAGGTGCAGGGAGGCAGTGGGCAGAATGGAAAGTTAGCTGGGAGTCTCATTTCCTCCAAGCCTCATAGCTAGGATGCAGCAAAATTGCTCCGGCTGCCGGTACCCATGGCCTTAATCGTCTCCAGAGGGGAGTGATGCTGCTGAGGCCAGGAAAGAATTACTCCAGTGGCGGGGGGCTGTTTCACTGAGCTTTTACAAGAATTGTGCAGTCTGGCCACGGCGGGCTTCTTACACTTGCCTAGGCTGGCTTAACTCCTCTCCTTTCCATGCGGGTGTGAGGGGAACCAGCTTCCCCATTAACTTGGGGCCTGCATCTTATCGACAGTGAAAGCGTGGGATCCCACTTCTGGGGCCATCTGTGACCTGTCAGGCAGTAATAGCTTGGTTTTCCCCGTGTTCGGCTCCCTCCCTGAGTACTTAGTGTTAAATCATAGGGGGAGGAAGTGTGAGCAGAGGAAAAACAGCACTATTACATGACCCCCGATGAGACCGCTGTGATAGAATTAAAAGCTGCCGCCCTAGGACATTCTAACAGATGACATTGTGAGGTTGCCAAGGTAACCCACTAGGATACAGTTCCAGCATCTTTGGGGTTGACGCTGGGTAGGCGAGGTCAGTTAGAGGTGAGGTCCAGCTGCCCAGGGTCTATCCCCCGGCTGGCCAGTCCATGGCTGCCAAATGAAAAATCAAGGCAGCTCTCCACACGGTGCAAACAAAGCCTACGTTTGGCTGCTTGTTAAATATTCCAGGTGAAAGAGAATTAGAACACTCTGGATAATTGTTTAATGTAAGTTACACAGAGCCTTAAAAGATCTGGACGCCATAGGTTCATCCATTCATTCCATAAATGTTTATTGAACACCTACTATGTGCTAGATAGGAAGCATCAGAATATCTGGGAGGAAAGGTCAAGAGTTCTAGAAAACCCTCAAAAATGCAGATCCAAGCAGGGGAAAAAAATCAGTTAAGACCTTTATACACCATTAGTACTCAGGAAAACACTGAGTGAGAGAAAATGGAAACAATCAGAATAACATATTAACCTCAAGGACTTGGTGTACCAAAAAAAAAAGACACCACCAAAATCCAAAACCCAACTGTGCCAAAGTTTTATAGAATGAAAGCGATTTGCTTAAATCAACCACCTCCTCCACCACAACCAGGTTATGTTGCGTTTCCCCCCTTTTTCTCTTTATCTTCTTTTAAATACCCTGCATTTACTTGTGAACTACTGGTTAACACTTATAAATGTTCTTTTTTTAAAAAAAAATGTGGTATACACACATCATGGAGTATTATTATAATAAATGTTTTTTTTTTTCTGCAATCTAGTGGCCATTGAAGGATCAGAACAATTTCAGATGGGCCCTGACTTGCAGCAACTCAAGGCCTCAGGCAGGTAAATAACATGAAGACCCCTCCCTTTGGCTTCACAATGGGTGCTCACAACCATCGGTGCCACTAGACACTTGTCTCACACACTATTGTTTGAAACTGGACTGGGCCATCACCTGGTCTTGTTATTTTCTCCCAGTGGGCAAGCTCAGGCGTGGGGGGAAATGGGGGCTGTTGGGTAGTCGTGGTGAGTGATGTCAGGAAGTGGTGGGGTGGAAAGAGAAAGGAGAAAAAAACCAAAGCCAAAAACAAAACAGTGGTGGGAGAGGGGAAGGAAAACAGAACCGGGATGGCAATGAAAAAGAAAACAAGGAAGAAAATCTCTGAGAAACTGTGGCAACAAGAAGAGTCCCTGAAAACAAAAGAGTGCTTCCTTACCCCCTGGGGGACTGTTATTAGTAACAGGAGGACCTCATTAAAACCAGCCCTGTACCGGGTGGGCTCCAGCGCCTAAGGACCTTTCTTTGCCCAACCAGAAAATGGAGATAATTAACTAGATCATTTCAGTCTCCTTGTTCCAGCCGCTTTATAGTAATGATAATAATGATAATAGCTAAGTTGTAGAGTGCTTCCTAAACCCTTTACTTACAACGCCATAAGGAAGTGCTATTTGACAAATGAACAGGACCAGAGCAGTTAAGTCACTTACCCAAAGTCACACAGCCAGTGTACAGAAGCCAACTCTGATCATGTGGCTTTAGGGTTCCCCATCTTAACCCCTACAACTGTAACTTAGCTTTGTTTTAATAGTTTCAGGAAGAAAATCTTTTATAATGGGTTCATTGCCTCACATCTTCACTTTAATACTGCAGCCCTGTCCCGGCGCTTTATTTACATAATTTTCTCCTTGGGCGCCTCAAATTGCCAGGCAAGATGATTTCCCAGATCTTCTTCGGGTGTGGCAAGGGGGACAGTGGCATTATCCTTCTCCTGAAGCACTAACTCCCATTACTTCGGCAGCACCCGAGATGTCTGGGGACGCTCCCACCTGTGGAATGGGGTCCAAGGAATGGTCTCTCTTAAGTCTCCCCTCTACCCCGCACCCAGCCATCAGCACCTTGGTGGCTATCGCTCTTCCAGATCCCGGCTCAAATTCTAGGGGATCCCAGTCTCCCACGCGCTCTCCTGACAGCATACAACCATAATTTGGAGGAGTCGAGAGGGGTAGGTGAGCCTCAGACCCCGGGGGCGTGAGGCTGCGAGGGTCGCTCACTGCGTGGCCGCGTGGAGGTGATCGCGCGGAACTCAGAGGGGCGCAGGGCGCGCGGAGGGGGCGCTGGGCGGGCCCACCGCTCCCATGGCGGCTGTCAGGGGCCGCACGGCTTCCCCTGAAGATGCAGCGCAGCATATTTTGCACATGAGTTCAGAGGAAGAGGAAGTGTAGCCGGCGGACGCGCGGCGGCGGCGGGGGCGCGTCGGGGCTGGAGCCGGAGCGCGCCGGGCGCAGGGCGCAGCGAGCGAGAGCGCGGCGGCCGCGGGCTCCGCGGAGAGACAGACGCACCGATCGCCGGAGGGACTGACACCCGAACACGCTGCGCCGCCCCGCCACCCCGCCTCCGCCCACTGGCGCCCACGTTCTCCCCGCGCCGCCTTCTCTGTATGGCACAAACTTTCCTCCCGGGACAGAACGCGCTGTCTCAGGGAGCCCGCGCCCGCGCCTTCTCCTCCGCCGGTCCCAAACGGTAGGTAGGGGTGCGACAGAGTTTGTGGTGTCGGCGGGCACAGGCCTCTTCATTTGGCCCCGCAGCCGGGTCACCGGCGGGCAGGGTGAGCCCCCCGCGTGGCGCCTCATTGCAGGTTGCTCTGCGCCGAGGGTCCGGAGCTTCCAGAAGAGCCCACCCTGGCCCGGGTAGGAGGGAACAGGGGCCGATCGATAGGAAACCGGGGTCTTGGGCCAACTTTTTTTTTGGGGGGGGAAGTCATCCCTGGCGCGTTGTTGGGAGAGGCACTCCAGAGCAGCCTGTTGGTGATCGTGGGCACTGCAGGCTCAGGGGCGCCTAGGAAGGACGCGGAGGGGGATCTTTGAGGCTACAGGTGGGTCCAGGACACACTGCTGCCGGGGGTCCTCGGCAAAGATCCGGCAGGAGCTGGCCACGGAGTACAGGTTTCACGGGTGCGCGCGGCTGGGCTGGGTTGGGGTGGAGGTGGCGCCTGGCTGCCCTCGGCGGTATATGCCCTCGGAGGTGGGTTTGCTCTGGGGGCAGAGGTGCTGGGTGGGTGGGAGCAAACATGCCGCGCGCTCAGGGGAAGAGCCGCAGCCACTGGAGGCACGGATACTCGGGCGCGGAGAGTCCCCAGCACTGAAAACGGGGATCTCCTCTTCTGTAAGGGATTTTCTCCCCTCGTCCTAACGCACTTTCCTAGGCTCAGGGGACGCCAGGATGGGTATGGGTCTGGGCGGGGAGGAGGTGGCGTGTATTGCAGGAAGCCCGGTTGTGGCATGCGCACCCTGGTTCTGGGCCAGGGCTGGTGCCCTTCACCTCGGGTATCGCTGTCTTTGGCGGCGAGAACCGCGTGGAGGCCAAGGTTCTAGACCCAGGCGCTCTCCCTGCTGCCTGTCTGTTGCTCGCCCTCAGCCGCCCTGTGTGGTTGTGGGTAGTCTCCAGGGACGCTGGGTGGTGTCAGCGAGTTTCTTTGGGTGCTTAAAAAGAAACAAACAAAAAGTATTTTTAAAAAAAGTCTGGCACAGATTTCTATCTGTGAGTGGCCCGCCCCAGTTTCCAGCAACTGCCCCTTTTGCAGTCAGTACAGCTGTTTTCTGATGCTGGACGCGCAGTCACACTAGGCGTCTTCCAACCCCTGCCATCGTGTCATCTCAGGATAAGTAAGGCCTTGCCAGGAAGGAAGCCGGGTGTAATGTGAGCGACCTCAGGGCCTGTGGGTAAGGCCACTATGCTCCCACGTGCCCTAGGCTGCCGGGATTCCTAACTTGTACCTCTGCACAGCTGAATTCCCAAGAAGTTCAGGTGATCCTAGATGTCAGCAAACCCCACAGAAGGGTTAAGCAACAAGCTACTGGGGGCCCTTTGGTGCGTGTGTGCTAATCTCAGTGAAATCACTTTAACCTCAGACTGAGCTCTGCATCCTCTCTTGCCTTCAGTGGGGTTTCTGGCCCGCCTGGGTAATCCAAGCCCAAGAGCTGGGACGTCATTCTCTGGCTGCATTTGTGTAAGCCACTGGATTGGTTTTTCTTTGTTTGCTTTTTGGCTGCACCGACATGGGGCAAATGGAAGTGGAGTGCTGTGCAGTTAGCTAATAGATTTGGTGCAGGAATTGAAAGAATAAATTGGGAATACAAGTCTGTGTGTTCTTTTTCTCCCTCTTGAGCAGGAATTTTTGGCTTCCATTCAAATAATTGCTTTGTCTGTAGGGAAACAGGCAGAAAATCTTTGGCATGAGTGATGTGAGTTCCTGTAAAGCTGCTTGTGTTCTTCTAGTCTTCACTTTTCATCAGAACTGAAATTATGTGATCCCATGGCTTGGTGGGCATGGGTGCCTTGCCAAATTTCTAACTCCGTGGGTTAAGGAGAGAGAGGACACTGTGACTCTACCCGTTCCATCCCATTTTTTAAGACAGAAAAGTTTCAAGAATAGTGACCACCTAAATACACACACCTGGAGTCTATAATTAACATTTTGTTTTATTGGCTTTATTACACATCTGCCCATCCATCCATCCCTCTATCCATCCATCCATCAGTCCAGATGATTGTTCTATGCATTTTAAACTAAATTACAGACATTGGTACAGGTTGCTCCCAAACATTTCAGCATACATTTTATTATTTGGAGTTCAATATATGTTCATGGTTTTCTTTAGGTGAAATTTACATATATAGTGAAATGCACCAATCTAGAGATTTGCATAATGTTTAGACAGATGCATGCACCTGTGTCACCCTAGTCCCTATCAAGACAGAGAACATTACTATTACCCCAGAAGGTTCCTTCATCCACATTCTCAGTGAATCCCTGCCCCCACCTCCCAGTGGCAACAACTGCCCTGTTTCTCATCATAGGTTAGTTTAGCCTGTCCATGAACTTCATATAAGTGGAATTCAACAGTATTGTGTAAAGCTTTTTTCATTCAGCATGTTTTTTTTTTCGTTTTTTTTTTTTTGAGACAGAGTCTCACTGTGTTGCCCGGGCTAGAGTGCCGTGGCGTCATCCTAGCTCACAGCAACCTCAAACTCCTGGGCTCAAGCGATTCTCCTGCCTCAGCCTCCCTAGTAGCTGGGACTACAGGCATGCGCCACCATGCCTGGCTAATTTTTTCTATGTATTTTTAGTTGTCCAATTAATTTCTTTCTATTTTTAGTAGAGACGGGGTCTCGCTCTTGCTCAGGCTGGTTTCGAACTCCTGAACTCAAATGATCCGCCCGCCTCGGCCTCCCAGAGTGCTAGGATTACAGGCGTGAGCCACCGCGCCCGGCCCATTCAGCATGTTTTTGAGATTCATCCATGTTGTATCAGTAATGTGGTCTTTTTTATTGCTGAGTCATATTCCTGGATTTGTCTATTCCACAGTTTGTTTAGATATTCTTTTGTTCATGGGCACATGGGTTATACCCCCCCCCCTTTTTGGGTTATAAACAGAGCTGCTGTGAACATTTGTGTATAAGTCTTCCCAGGGACATACGTTCTCATTTCTCGTGGGTAAATACCTACTTGTGAGTTGCTGGGTCATAGAGGTGGTTTATGTCAACCTGGTAAGAAAACTGCCACACCTTTTCCCAACATGGTTATGCCATTTTACACTCCTACCAGCAAAGAATACAAGTACGAGATTCCAGATATAACACCCTAGCTTTCCTATCTCAAAGTCCAGAGTATGATTTGACTAGTGTTCTTCTGGGGCCAGAGAGACCCAGACACTGGGACCACTTGAAACAGTCCGGAGCATTTTGTTTTCATAGGTGGAAGGGATGTAGGAAATCCCTGACCCTGCCAGTAAATGGGTTTAAACTTATTGCAGGCGATCAGATGAATATTTTATTTTTAGATATCTCCAGAGAAGGGAATTCCATAGGGGAATGTACCCTCAGTTATGAAAGAAGATTGAGCACTTTCTATAAAAAGAAAAATAACCCCCAAACCCCACAGAATTCCACTAAACTTCTGCTTGGAAACTCCTGGGAGATTTCTGGCCTGTTGGTCTGGTTGATGTGAACTTGGTGGAGATTCCCCTTGGATTTCACTGGCTTGGGCGGCTGGCTGTTGAAACGGGCTGTGTTTGCTTTGTGAGGCAAGTCAATCTGGCTTTTTGAAGACTCAAAGAAGGCTCTCCTACAAAAGTGATGTGACCTGTTAGTGAGAAACAGGGCCTGCCACTACCTCTCTTACTGTCCTGGCTGAGAAGATGGACGTGCACCCCTCAGTTGTCTTATACCTTAGTCCCCAGCAGAACCTGGTCTTGGCTGGTCCAGAAAACTGGAAGGGCACCTTTCTGCCTAAGTGGGACCCCACGATGACATTTTTGCATTTCCTCAGGGTGTGCCAGTACTTACCATGCTCTGCAGGGGTCAGATGGCAGATGGTGCAGAGTCTTGAGACATTGATTGCACCGGTTGGGTTCTGTTCCCTCGTCCTCCAGAGCCTAGTACAGTGCCAGCCACTGGGTAGGGGCACAGTAACCGTTAGCTGAATGACTTTTGTGACTTGTGCTATCCATCTTGGTTATTTCCTCTCTGGAGCTTGACAGTGAGTTGACAAGATGTCAGGGCCCCGAGATGTATTTTACTAGAGGCCACTTTGCCATAGCCTGGGAAACGCGTTCCAAGTATTTGGGCCTACGAAAACTTTGTTGACTGTAAACTTTCATTGTATTAGCACCGTTCTTTTTTATTGCAGATTTTAATATTGTTGTTAACAAAAATACTAATAATTATAGCTACCACTTGCTGAATGCTTGCTCTTTGCAAGGCACTGTTGGGCACTTTATACACATGATCTGGGAGTACTAATATTATCTGCACTTTAGCCTTGAGGAAACTGAAGCTTAGTGAGGCTAACTTACTCTGAGTTCACATTTTCATGTTTCCAAGGAGCTTAAGGGGAAGAGACTGTGACATTCTGGTTCAGCAAATGCAGAATCCACCTACAAGCACAGATTTCCAAATACACGAAGCCATAGTATAACAGAAATGCCAACTGGATAGTCAGAGCAAAGTTACAGGAAATGCCACACTGGAATAATTTTCTTTAGTTTTTGGAGTTTTTTTTTTCTTTTTCTTTTTGTTTTAAGCTTGCTGAATTTGGGACAGCCAGGGACCTGTACTAATTTTGGTGATAATTTAAGATACTGTTGGTTGATTAGGATTGTAATTTTATTGAAAGAACAGAAAGCTGTTGCCAGCTGTTTGGTTTGAGTGTCTGTAGCTGAGCTGTCCAATATAGTAGCTGCTAGCTACATGTGGCTATTTACATTTAAATGTAAATGAAATAAAATTAAAAATTCAGTTCCTCAGTCTTATGGCCACATTTCAAGTGGTCCAGAGCCACATGTGGTTAGTGGCTACTGAATTGGATTACACAGACAGAGTATTTCCCATCACTGCTGAGCGTTCTGTTTGATAGTGCTACTCTAAATAAGCATTTCCTTTTTTCCCTTTAGTTTAAGAATTGGTAACAGAGTTGGCTAAGGCTTAGGCTGTTTTGCACTGACAAAGAGATAAATTTAGCCAGACGTTTCTTTTATGTTTACCTTTTAAAGGTTTGTGTGTGTGTGTGTGATCCTTCCATCCACATCAGTTTTTGACATGAATTTGAGTTTCCCTTTTCTCTTTGGCCCCCAAAGGGGCTTTTGTTATTATCATTGCATATTTTATCAAGATGCCTTCTCATAAAAGATCTGTGTAGCGGGCAAGCGATAGCCGCTGCTTGAGTCCTGCTAATTCCTTGCTCTCCAAATAAGAATTTGGTTCAGCTTTTAAACATGCATTTGTGTGACTTACTCCCTACCTGGGCTGAATTCAGGAAGAAAAATCGCTCTCAGTGGGTCAGAACCAAAGAGCTGGAAAATCAGGTCACATTCTGCAGTGATGGCTACCTGCCAAGACTGAGATGGAGGAGACACCATTCAGGGTACTTGAAGGCTCTCTTTGGGATTTTCCTGCGTGTGACCTGCCTCTGGGGGACAGGCAGTGATGGCAAGGGCTGGCAACTTCAGTGTCCCAGTTAGCCAGGACAGTGGAGGGATGGTACCTCGGGTCTCCCTCTTCTGTGGTGTACGCTACTGCAGAATCAGGTTCAAAGGAAGAGGGGAGCCAGTGGGCAGTGAGGCCGGCCAGAGGTGGAAAATCAACAGAAGCTATGTTTTGTTCAGTTTGTTTGAGGCTGACAGCTCTTATGCTACTTTATGATCCTGTATTGGAGGTTTCCACACTCTTTCAGCCAGGAAGCCAGATGCACCCACTGACAGCTTTCTTTGGCTTTTATACCTGAAATGTCATTTTGATGTTCCATAGGCAGACCTCCTTGAGGGTCAGGATTTATTCTTTACAGAGGATTATCAGCTTCCATGCTTGTGAGTGTGTGCGTGTGTGTGTGTTCGTGTATGTTTATGTGTTTTGAAACTCCCTACTTTGCATTTCACCCTTCACCCTGAGGAATCCTTCAAGTTGTATGGAATAGCTCTCAACCTCCTCAGATTTTGGGAAACTATTGTAATAGATCTTATTCATAAAGTTGGATAAGAAAAGATTTGGTTGGCCGGATGCTGTGGCTCACACCTCTAATCCTAGCACTCTGGGAGGCCGAGGCAGGAGGATCTCTTGAGCTCAAGAGTTTGAGACCAGCCTGACCAAGCCTGAGCAAGAGCAAGATCCCATCTATACAAAAAATAGAAAAATTAGCCGGGCGTGGTAGTACATGCCTGTACTCCCAGCTACTCGGGAGGCTGAGGCAGGAGAATCACTTGAGCCCAGGAGTTTGAGGTTGCTGTGAGCTATGATGATACCACTGCACTCTAGCAGGGGCTACAGAGCGAGACTCTGTCTCAAAAAAAAAAAAAAAAAAAAGGAAAAGATTTGGTTAATCACAGATTTTCGTTAATAGAACATGTCCATATCATGTACTACCAAATTTTGGAAACATACATATAAGAAATCAGACTGTTCATTTAAACACTTCTTTAATTTAGAGAGGTCTTTAGGAATAATCCAGTATCTTGTGGCACCCTATGAGCACCCTTTTCAGTGTGGTGTAATGATGACTCTAGGCCAGAGCAGGTCAAAAGGAATCTTCGTCATGGATAACAAGTAATACTAATAGAGTGCTAAAATAGTTAACATTTATATTGTTCTTTCTACGTGCCTGAGCTCTTCTAAGCCCTGTTAAATATTAATTCACCCTACCTTATTTAACCCTCACCCTCCGAGTAGATGCTGCAGCTGTCCCCATTTTATAGATGAAAACATTGAGGTTAAATGGCTTCTTGAGGTCACATAGCTAGGAGTAGGGGCACCAGAGTTTGAACCTAGTTCGTCTTGTCCCAGAGCCTGTGCACCCAACCCCTGTGCTGTACTGTTAAGAAAGTGAACTTGAGAGCCACAGGGGAATATTCCAAAGGCCGTTTTCCATCCTTTGTCGGATAAGTGCCTTCCCTATTCCTGAAGGGTGTTGACCGAGTGGGTATTTATTGTGCATCTGTTAGGGGCAGGGCGTTGGGATAGCTGCTGCTGGGGATGAAGAAGATGCACTTACTGTCTTCGAGAAACTTTCTGTCGTGTGGGAAGTGAGGATTTACCAGAATTTCCAGGGCTCTCACTTCAACTCAGACGATACAGCCGCTGCGCAGCGCACACATCCGCCTGGACGGAGTGGACATGGCTACAGCAAACTCCTGGCTTCCTCTCGCTCCCCACCTCAGAAGATGGCCACCCCAGCCTCCCAGTGACTCAGGTGACCAACCCTACAGGTGGCTTCGACGCCCTCTTTTTCTCATTCCCTATTTCCAAACCGTCAATATATCCCGTTTTCTACCTTTGAAAAATATCCAGATTTTGACTACTGCCCACACCTCTACCCACTGCCATCTGGTCTCCCCGCTCCCATGGTTGGTCACGGCCAGAGTGATTCCTGTCTCCACTCCGCTTAAAACTCTCCAGGGCAGGGGTCCCCAACTTATGGCAGTTGTATAATTATTTCATTATATATTACAATGTAATAATAATAGAAATAAAATGCACAGTAAATGTAATGTGGTTGAATCATCCCAAAACCTTCCCCCCACCACCGGTCCATGGAAAAATTGTCTTCCATGCAAACTATCCCTGGTGCCAGAAAGATTGGGGGCTGCTGCCGGGGGCTCCCAGCGCTGTCAGGATAAAGCCAATGTCCTTAACTCCCACGGACCCAGCACCCCGGGTTGTTTGTCTTGCCTGGCCTTGCCCGGCCCACCCTCCCCCATATCCCATGGCTCCCTCTGGACCTTCGTCATGATTTTGCTTATATGTCACCTTTTGGGTGAGGCCTTCCCTGATCATCCTGTCTTTAAAAACTGTCCCTCCTTCCTCTGTGATTGCTATCTCTCCTCCCTGTGTTATTTTACTTCAAACATTACATTTCATGTAATATTTTTATTTTTCCATTGTCTGTTTCTCTGATCCTGAAGGTAAGGTCCCCGAGGGCAGGGTTTTTGTGTGTATCTCTTTTGTTTTACTTTGGTATTTCCAGCATTTAGAACAGGCCTTTTGTATAGAAAGTGGTCAGTATGTATTTGTTAATGAATAAATAGCTTGGAGTGGCAGTCCCGTTAGAGCCCGGCCCTGGAAGTGGGTCTGATGGTTCATTTTCTGTGTCCACTTGGTTAGGCCATGGGGCCTAATTTCTGGTCAAACACCAGTCCAGGTGTTGCTGTGGGGAATTTTTTAGATGTGATTAATAATTAAATGAGCAGAATTTGAGTAAAGCAGATTATTCTCCATAATGTGAGTAGGCCTCATCCATTCAGTTGGAGGCCTTAAGAAGAAATACTGAGATCCTCCAGGGAAGAGGGGATTCTGACTCCAGACTAACTTTGGACTCAAAACTGCAACATTGGCAGGCGTGGTGGCTCAGGCCTGTAATGCTAGCACTCTGGGAGGCTGAGGCAGAAGGATCGCTCAGGCCTAGGAGTTTGAGGTTGCAGTGAGCTATGATGACTCCACTGCACTCTAGCTGGGGTGACAGAGTAGTGAGACTCTGTCTCAAAAAAAAAAAAAAAAAAGACATAAGATTGTAACATGAACTCTTCACTGGGTTTCCAGCCTCTGTCCTGCCCTGAAGAGTTTGGACTTTTCAGCCCCACAATTGCACCAGCCAATTCTAAGTAATAAATATCTCTCTTTGTCTCTGCCTGTCAATCTGTCTATCTGTCCATCTCCATCTATCTAGATACACACACACATATATGTACACATCCGGTTGGTTCTGTTTCTCTGGAGAACCTTGACTAATATAGAGGGTCAAGATGGAAAGGAAAGGAATTCCAGGGGAGGTCCAGTAAAGGGGTGGTGTCTGGAGAGTTCTGAGCAGCTACAAAAGGTCAAGTGGCTTAGCCTAGACGTGACTGTGGGGTCAGCAGTGAAGGGAAACAGCGGGAGCAGGACTGCAAAGAAGGGAGGGCGGGGTGAGATTGAGACTGTCCAAGCTGGGCAGCGGTGCGGTTATGCTTTCTCAGCCACCCGTGTGGTGCAGAATTGCTAACGTGGCAAAAGCTGGTGATAGGAATTAAATAGATGAGGGGGAGCCAGATTCAAGGACAACATCAGATTGTCCTGAAAAGGCGGGAGTCTAGGAGAGTGAAGCGGAGGGATGGAAAGCATCGCCGTGCTGGGCAGGCCAGTGTCAGGGTGAGCGTGGGGGCAGGAGCCGCTGACACCTGGGGTTTTGAGCCCAGATGTTAGGAGGGCCCGGCACTTCCCAAGAGAGGAGACCTGCAGGGGGAGGAGCAGGCTTGTTGGGCAGGGTGTTGTGCTTTCTTTGGGGCATATTCTTCTGGAAGTGCTGGGAAAGTTCCAGGTGAGGATGTCGACACAGGTCCTTGGATGTCTGCCTGGAGCTGGAGAGAAGACAGGCTGGGGAGAGAGACCGGGGAGCTTTTGCCTGGAGTGGGTTAAGTTGGAGAAAGAGATGGCATGTGACTGCTAAGGGAGGACAATATCATGTACATGACTTTTTGAGCACACATATATTGGCGGTTTCCAAATTCTGTGCTTAGAGACCACAGGGTGTTGCAGCAAATCACAGGGGGGTCAAGGGGTATTTTACATTTTTGAGGGAGATGCAGCAATGCTCGACGTGTGTCGGATACCGCACTAACGACTAGCTTGAGCTAGTTCACGATACCAACGTTAGACAGCGCCTCATTCCTTGTGATGACGTCCTAGCTTTATGAAGCTGCATCTTGGGTGGTTGCTAAGAAAATCATTGTGGAACAGGAAGTGAGGGTGGTGGTGTCCAGTGTGGCTCCTAGGTTTGAGAAGCGGCATAGTACCCATCAGATGCACACATCCCCATTAGAAAGTAATGGTGGTTAGTTAAGAATGAAAGAAAACAAATGTTTTCCAGTTTATGTGTACTGTTTTTTCCAAAAGGCTAGTAAATTGTTAGGCTGTAAGTATTACGTTGTTTGGACCTAACTACTTAGTAAATGGAACTCTTGGATATTCTTTTAGCCTCGGGGGTACCTTGAAAAACATACCAAGAAACTAAGCACACCATGAACTGAGAGGGTCTCAGGGTCTCTGCCATATGTTGTTCTGGGTGTTACAGGTAGATTGTAAAATAATAAACGCAGGGATAGATGGATAGGGAGAAAGGAAGGGTGTGGGGGCTGTGTCCAAGAAGTCTTATTAATGCAAAAATAAAAGATATGAAGCAAATAAGGTAAAATGTAAGCATTTTGTTAAATCTAAGTGGTGGGTACGTAAATGTCTGTCTCATTTTCTGTACTTTCCCATGTTTGAAGTGGTTTATAATTAAAATAATTTTCGGAAACGGAGGCAGCAGGAGGGCTGAGGATAGAAGTTTAGGGGTGTGTCTGTGTTTGGGAGGAGAGCAGAGGGGCCTGGGAAGGGGGTGTCTGAAGTAGAAAGAGATTCGAGAGATTGGGGGGTGTGGAACCGAGGGAACCCGTGGGGCTGAGTTCTGGACTGTGGTTCTCAGTCCCGGACATGAGGCTTAGGGAAGGTCCCAGGCCCCGCTGAGCCCTGGCTGTTAGGCGATGAGAGAGGGTTGGGAGTGGAAAAAGACTGGGTCTGGCCTACCAAGAGCATTGGTTCTTAGCCCTGGTTGCATGTTAGAGTTAGCTGGGAGATTTTAAAGAATAATGGTGCTCAGGTCCCACCCCTGGATGCCTGGGGACCAGGACTTTGCACAGCTTTCCAGATCATTCCACTGTGCAGCTAGGATTGAGAACCACTTCCATAGCCCAGGGGCTCTCAGACTTTACTCTGAGTCAAACTTCAATGAATCACTTGCGGTTCAAATGTCACTTCTGATTCAGGAGGTCAGGGTTGGCACCTGGGATTCTGCATTTCTAATAAGCTCCCAGATGCTGCCGACACTGCTGGCCTGAGTTCCACATGTTGAGTAGCAAGTTCCGAGAGGAAGCAGTGTTGAGGGAAGGGTGGCTGCGACGGGGAGAGCAGCAGAGCAGAAATGTCCTCTGGAGCACACCCCCACTGAGATGTTGGTGGGTGGGGGGAGTGGTGGGAAGCAAGTGTTTTCTTTTTATAATGTAAACCCCACTTGTATTAGGTATGTTCTGTTGTGTAACAAATTACTCCAATACCTAGAGGCTTAAAACAGCAAACGTATTATCACACATGGTTTCTGTGCGTCAGGAATCCAGCAGTGGCTTAGCCAGGTGGTTCTGACTTGGGATCTCTCATGAGGTTGCAGGCAAGATGTCAGCAGGGCTGAAGGATCTGCTTCCACGTGGTGTCCAGTTGGTGCTGGCTGTTGGGAGGAGGCCTTGCTTCCCTGCACTAGGGACTTCTGCAGTGGGCGGACAGAGTCCTCACAGCATGGCAGGGGGCTGCCTCCAGAGATCTGTGAGAGCAAGGTGGAACCCATAACGTCTCCTATGACCTAGCCTTGGAAATCACACTCCGTCATTTCCAAAATATCCTGTTGGCCACAGAGGCCAGTCCTTTTCAGCATGGGAGGGGACCACACAAGGGTGTGAATACCAGTAGGATCTTGGAGGTCCATCTTGGAGACTGGCTATGACACCCCTTATTGTTTTCAACTACGAAAATAATGCATACTCAACACAGAAAACCTGGAAATGTCACCCATAATCTTATGACCCAGAGGGAAGTTCTGTTAATGTGTGTCCCTGTCCTGCCAGTTTTTTAAAAATGTGGATTTTATATGCAAATAGTACATAGGCACTTTTAAAAAGTGGTACTATACAATAATATTGTTTCATATAGGTGGCTCTTTCCTCCTGGCACTGGATCAGGGATACTTTCCACAGGTACATTTTAGTTATCCTTGAGTTTCTTAGACTATGTTTGTGGAATATCAAAATTTGACCCCATCTGAATAGTTTTCTGAATTTCAGAGTTTTCATTTATATTTCTGGATTGCCAGAGATGTCGTTATCACGTAAAGACTTCCTAATTTGGATGATCAGTTTTTCCTTTGGATGACTGAAGTAATAAACACGCTTGAGTCTTCAAATATGGGATTTGAGTGTAGAAATAAAAAACGAGCTTGCCAGCTGATCCGGCTTCGTCGCATATGATTGCCCTGTCTCTGGGTGCTTGTCACGAGCTGTTGGCATTTGTTAAAATTAGCTTTACAGGCTGCCTCCGATTAGCAGCAAGTGTGGTAAATGAGGGCTCATTCTTAATGAAACTAATTTGTATTTGAAAATATAACTACATTTATTGCCCCCATTATTTAAATGTGTGCATGCTAGTTGATAGTAAAAATGAATTTTTAAACTGAGCCTTTTATAAATTCTGGCTGAAAAGTAATCTTTTAAGAAGGTGATCCTTTTGAAGTGGTTTTCCAGTGTTTCATGGGCATTTTGGGAAGGATTTCAGAAACAAATTGGTAATACTTTTAAAATAATAATTTCAACATTTCGATATTTAAAATGACACAGGACATTCATTATACCCCACTGCTGATCAGCTTCTTCTGGAGCCAAGACTATGGTGGTGTGCTCTGTGTTTCGTATAACATCAGTTTTCTCCGAATGCCCTGTACTTTGTTCATTGCCTTTCTTCTCCTTTCGTCTGTGATCTCCTTGATGGCAGGGCCTGGCCTTCACAGTTTTTGTGTTTCCTAACCAAGTGCCTGACTCAAAGCAGACCTTAAGAAATGTGTGTTGAATGAATGGATGGATGAATGAATTTGGAACATAAGTTCCCTCCTCGTGGAGCTGACAACTCCTGCATGAAGCTGGCCCACCATGTACCAAAGATACATCCTACTCCATGTTTGATTTAGAAAGAATTGAGTTTTCCAAAACATCACCATTTGAGAGATGATCTTTGCTTCGTGGTCATTTGTAATGTCTACTGTCCTCTTCTTGCAGTTTGGGTCTCAGAACCTTCCTCTGATTACCTTACTTACCTTCCTAGAAAGCATCTAGTTCCTAATTGCTCTTACCAATTTCCTCTAGAGAACTATATGTATATTTTGGCTATTTTCCCACTGATTCACCATAGGAATGTGGAAAGACTTCCTCTCTTTCCTCTGCCTTTGAAGATCTCTTGGAAGGTTTTTCTTGGTACCATTGTGCTAGTGACACCTATATACATAGTTACAGGGGTCTCTGCTGAGAAGACAGACAAAAAAAAAAAGAAACACAAACAGCCGTACACCTGTCAATCAAAGCTGATGCGACAATCAATTTACACGAGAAATAATTAACCTAGTTTACGTTAAGTGTCAATGCGAGGTGACCATGGGAATTTGGAGGGGCAGAGTAGGATGTAGCATAGAGTACTGGGGGCATCTCATCAGACACAGGTGATTTTCAGCATGTGTTGTTTACAAAAACATACAAAAAAAGAAGAAATAGCCAAGGAATAGCACCGATGCTCATGGTTCCGCAGTGAGCTGATGCCCCAAGCGAGCAGGTGGAGGAGGGGCTAGTCTGCTGGTCCTTCAGAAGTCTCACTGTCCACACACCTCTCATGGTGGCAGCATCTGGCCACCCCGAGGGTGTAAACAGAAGCCCCTGCACTTCCCACATAACCCAGCAACCCCTCTCTTGGGTATTTACCCTAGAGAATGAGAACTTATGTTCACATAAAAACCTCTATGCAATGTTTATAGCCACTTTATTCACAGTCAGCCTAACTGGAAACAACCCAAATGTCCTTCAAAAGGTACATGGTTGCAACAGGGCCCCTAAGTGCAGGCCGACTTCAGTGGGGGCAGGCCATGGGTGTTTTAAGCATACATGGTGCATGTTATCCATTATGTAAACAAATCACTCCAAAACTCAGAGGCTTAGCACAACAACAGTAGTTTATTTTGCTCAGGAATCTGCGGTTTTGGCAGGGCTTGGTAGAAACAGCTTGTCTTCGCTCCGTGTGGCATCATCAGCTTGACTGAGGCAGGGCATCCACTTCCAGGATGGCTCACTGGCAAGATGGCCGGCAGGTTGGTCCTGGCTGTGGGCTCCTCTCCACATGAGCCTCTCTTTGGGGCTGCTCGGGCTTCCTCATGGCATGGTGGCTGCATTCTAAGAGCTGCCATCCCAAGAGTCAGGGAGCGAATGCTCCCACTTTCTTCAGGCCTGGGTCCAGAAACTGGCACTGTGTCATTCTGTCATATTCTATTGATCAAGCGGCTGTGGAGCCCAGATTCAAGAGAGGTGACATAGACCCTACCTCTCTTCGGACAAGTGTCAGTGGATTTTGGAGCCACCTTTAAAAGCCATCCCACTTACCATTTATCCTCCACCCCATTGGAGACCTTGATCCCTGAGGGAGATGCGCTCCTACCGTGACACTGCCTGAATGTCTAGGTGAGGGACTGTGCAGCCACTCTGGGCCTCTTCTGCCCGAATCTGGCGACAGTGTTCCTAGACTCTGCCCTCCGCCTCCCCTCCCACTGCCCGCAAAGACCACCCATCCCTCACCTCCAGCCTCTTGCAGGATTCTAATGAGAGCATGGTTTGGGAATCTCACAGTCAAGCTTACAAAACTCTACAATAATGTAAGGCACTGTTCTCTCTTATTCTTCCTTCTTTTTGTAAGCTAGATTTTTCTGATTTGTTTTGAGCATGGTAGGGACTGTAACATATTTTTGGAAGGATGTAGAAGTCTTTCCTATCTTAACAGGGATGGAGGTTGTGGGAAGAATGCAGGGAGAAATAAAAGGAATGCAGGTGCACCAGCAGGGAGCAAGGTAGGGCCTCTACACAAGAGTGAGAGGAACAGGTTCACACTAAGGTTTTGACGGCCAGCAACTGCTTGCTTCTTGCATCTCCTTTCCCAGAGAGAACTGTGTGTTAAAAGCAGTTGCTTAGCAAGGGTTGCAGGCACTCCAAAGAAATGAGTCTCTAAAGTTGGAGACCCCCAAGGATTCACTGATATTACAGTGTAGCTGCTGGCTGGTATTGAGAAAAACTGTAAACAAATTAAATTTAACAGAGCTTAACTGAGCAAAGAACGACTTGCAAGTTGGGCAGCTGTTGGAACTGCAGCCTGCAACATGGTCAGGCAGCATTTGGGTACAGAAAATGGAAGTGAGGTACAGAGACAGCTCAATTGGCTACAGCCGGATTGGTTACAACTCCGCTTTTGCCTTATTTGCACATGGTCTGATCAGTTGGCTGCCTGCAATTGACTGAAGCTTGGCTGCTGTGATTGGCTGAGACTCAGCTATTTGTTACAAAAGTTTACTCCTAAATTAGGCTTTCAGTTAGTTTACATACTAAGTTGTGTTGCAGGACTCAAGTATGGAGGCATCCTCAGGCCAAATTTAGTTTAACATACTGTTTATCTTTTCTGTGTGATCACATAGATGATTTGCCCAGAGTGCCTTTATGTCCTATGATATCAAGCACAGTGCCCTTTGGGGTGAACTTGGGCAGAGACCTCAAGTTTGGGATAGTTTATTGAAATCTTAAATTCAAAGTTGTGAATCAGAAGAGTTTTTCTACTACTTCTTGGTATCACTCCCCTCCCCCAACTTTTTCTGAGTCTTTCTTACTCATCCTGGTAACCCTCTCCTTTCTTTCTGCTGTCAGGAAATCTGTCCTTTATAGAAGAAATTAATTAAAATTAAAAAGTTATAGACAAAATTAAATCGTACTAAAGTGATAGTGGCTACCAGGAGCTTAGTTTGTTCTTCTTACTTAGAGATATTTGTGGTTTCAAAGGAGATTCTTAAGAAGAGTAATTTTGATTTCAAAGGAATGAATTTCTAATGCTACAATTTATATAATAGGGCAACAAAAATGGGAGGATTTTTGAGGAAGAGAATCCTTCTTGGAGGTCCCCAGTCAGCCTTCCAGAGTAAGGCACATCTGCCTGAGTATGTGGCAGGGCACAGCATGACTACCTTCCCTTGCTTGCCAACCTGTCCACTCCTCCACCTTGTGTCCATTAAATCCTAGGTAGGGCCCAATAAGGGGAACATGCCCCCATCTCGACATAGAGAACGGTCCTTTCTCCTTCTCAGAGCTCTATAGTGTACCCACAAGCAACTTTATTGGAAAAGCTAACATTAGATGAACTGCCTACTGTAAATGTTGCTTTGTATTTTTATGGGGAAGAATTTACACCCAGTATGTGAACGATTTTGTGTTTTACCTTTATTCCAACTTAACACTACTATCGAAGATGTTTCTGCACATCTACAGGGCCACATATTTGTTTATGTGTTTTTGAACTTTTCAGTATAACGTAAATGGGAAAGCACACAAAGTAATCAGCAGACAGCTCAGTGGCTCAGTGAATTGTCACAAACTGAGCACACCTGTGTAACCAGCACCCAGATCAAGAAACAACATGACTCGTACCCCGGAAGGCCCCTCACACTCCCATGCAGTCACTGTTCCCCGCAGAGTAACCAGAACTCCAGCACCTAACACTAGAGATTGGTTTTGCCTGTTTTGGAACTCTAAACAAAGGGAATGAGAAAGTAGGTACTCTTTGTGTCTGGCTTCCCCAAACCTCGTTCCTTTTTGGTTTTGACATTCATCCATGTTGTCATGTGTAATTCTAGTTTCTTTATTTTCTTTGCTTTATAATACTTCATTGTGTGAATATACCACAGCTTGTTTATCTATTCTAACATAAGGCGTTTGGGCAGTTTCCAATATGGGGCTGTTATGAATGGTGCTACTGTGAGCACTCTTGTATGTGTCTTTTTGATGCCCCTGTGGACACATTTCCGTTGGTGTATACTCAGGGGAGGAATTTCTGGGTCACGGGATAGGTGTATATTCAGCTTTCCTACATACTGCCAATTTTCCAAAGTGGTTGAACCAGTTTACACTCTTCACCATCAGTGTAGGGAAGTTCATTTGGCTTCATATTCTTGCCAACACTTGGTATTATCAGCTTTGAAAATGTTCTTAGCTATTCGGGTAGATGCATGTTATTAATATATCTCATTGTGGTCTTCCTTTCATTTGCCTGATGAGTAATGAAGTTGAGCTTCTTGTCCTATGTTCCTTGGCCATTTGCACATCCTCCTTTGTGAGTGCTTGTTCAGGCATTTCGCTTGTTTGCTATCGGGTAGTCTGTCTTTTCCTTATTGATTTACAGGAGTTCTTGGATTGTGGGTACCAGCCCTTTGTTGACTTAATGCAGGGGCGTGCAGGAGCCAGCACACACCGGCTCTCCAGAGCTGACTGTGGCATCTCTTCCCAGCTCTGCCTTCAGACCTCACGTTGGTAGCCTGAAACCTGTCGTGGTGGGCAAGTTCACACCACAGAAATTCGCAAACACTACAACTGAGGGCCTTTCCCTCTTCATGGAGAGCTGTTCTACCAGTACACCGCTAGATAAATGTATCGCAAACAGCTTCTTTTAGTCCCTGGATTACCTTTTCACTTTTTAAGCTGTATTTTGAGGAACAGAAGTTTTTAATATAGTCCCCTTTATCAAGATTTTCTTTTGTGGTTAGAGCTTTTTGTGTTCTATGTAAGAAATCTTTGCCTCCACCTTCGTGTTTGTCTATATGGCTGTATCACTTCTGAAATATTCTACCTTGCTTAGCTTTTCCCCTACTGATGGAGGGCAGCCTGGTACAGTTCTAAAGGTTGTTCACAAAGGGGTAAGTAGGGGCTTGGGTCCAGCTCTTGCTCCACTTAGGAAGCCATGGCTGGGACAGGACCGAGTTCCTCAGAGGAGGTGGCCCCTTTTTCTACTTCTCACAGAGGCACCCTATGGGCTAGTGGTGGCCCTGGCTCTCTGACACCTGTAACCTCACGCTACCTTTCCAGCCTGTACTCTCCTGTCACACGCTGTGTCCTGCCTCCCTGCCTTTGCTCTTGCTGCGCTCCCCCTCCATCTCTGCATGGTCATGTGTCGCATACCTCTCTGGGCCCCTGCCATTTCCCATCTCTTGTTACAACTTGAATGTCCCTCCTCTCTTACCGGGCTGAACTCCTTGGAGGTGGAGACTGAATCGCCGATGGTGCTTTGCCCACAGTGGGCGTGAGTGATCTGCTGAGCCTTTGGGCTCTGCAGCTCTGGTGGCAATAGCGCTCCTCGGGCCAGGGTCACTGTTCCAGCACTTGGAATCCTCCCTGTCCATTCCTCCTCTGCTTTGCCCCAGTGGATGCCAGTCGGCTTGCTTTTTAGCAGCTAAATATGCAGCCTCTGTACATATCAGCTGTTCTATCTGCAGAACTACAGAGTATTTTACAAGTAATCAGTTCATGCAGATTGCACATAAATCATGTCTGCTCTGGCCATTTGGACACTAATGTTCCCTTATTAAGGCATAAGTAAGCCTTCCTGTTCTCATCCATTCTTTCAGACTTTTTTTTTAATTACTGAAAAGTGTAGTCTGGTTGTCACTACACCACCTCCTTCCACTCCCTCGTCCCACCCCCGCATTGCCTTTTTGAGGCTCCGTTTGTTTTTCCGGCGCTTGCCAAATTGCCTTAGGAAGCTGGGTACCTTGTGAACGTATTAAGCAAAAGGAAATTCTTATCTCTAAAAGGAAGCAGTCACCGCGTTTCTGTGTGTGATAGTCTCGGCCAGTTAATATTTTTGCGAAATATGTTCTGATGGCAGCGCTGGTGCCCCAGAGAGGAGGGAAGTATTGGTGGGGCTCAGAACACAAAAGGAAAATATCTTCTGCTGGAGTTTAGGGAGTGGATAAAAAGTCATTTCATGGCTGTCATTCTGTCTAAATAGAGAACTTTCATTGTTTTTAATCCTCTGGAAGATTGGAAGCTCAGCTCACCCTAATTTGCACATTATTGTAACATTTCTCCATTTTCTTTTCAAACTGTAGCTACACATCTTCGCTCTAATACACGTAGATTTCTGCTTCCAGTTTCTCTAGCCCTGCTATTAGTGTTCAGTCAGTTTTCATTTTGATCTAAAATGACTCTAAGAGCATGGAACCATACTATTATTTCCTGCTGTTTGGTCTAAAAAAGAAGAAAAGGGGGACTTTTAGACAAGGCCCATAAAAATACCACATCTACTTTTAGAGATGTTTTATGAATGTAAATTTCCTGTCTAAAT
>NW_012136080.1:5973567-5974442 GCF_000956105.1 Propithecus coquereli
GGGGTGGGGGAGGTTGGGAGGCATGTCCTGGTGGGGGAGAGAAGACTCATACACATGAAAAGGAAAAGAACTCAACAGGTTAAAACTGTCATTTGGAAAACACATAAAATGTATTTTTGGAAGAGGAAGAGGGCGCTCTTCCTTTTGGGTCCCAGGAAGTTGAGAGCAAAACTTGGGCACTGCGTAACTAAGGCATCTTCAGACACTTTCTCCCTGGGCTTCTGGGTATATTTTAAGCTTCTATGAGCAGAAAGGAGAATGAGTGGGAAAAGCTCTCATATCGGTGGTTTGGAGTCCTGGATCTGCTTTGGAGTAACTGGGTAAGTTACTAAGCCTCAGGCTTCAGTGTCCTCATCTATAGCATGAGCACGTGAGTGTCCGCCTCACAGGGCAGTGGTGAAGGGTAGAAGATGGAACGTGTGTGAAGCTCTTAGCACAGTGTCTGGCATGTGGTGAGGGCTGCTGGGGCTCTTCCTCCTCCTCTTCCTCCTCCTCCTCCTCCTCGGCTACCATTCCTCCTGCTGCCATCCCTGTGCTGAGACTCTGACTGTTTCTTGAGCCTTGAGAGAGAAGGACGGCTGGGCACCTCTGCAGGGACTTTCTGTGTACCCTTCCAGGTCACCAACACCGCACCCATTGTCTTCCTCCTCGGATCGCTTCCTTCTGCTGCCCTCGAATCCTGTCACTGCCGTCCTCTTAAATAGCCAGACGTCTGTGACCATGCCTTCTCCCCACCCACAATTGCTGTTCCACCACCCAAACCTATTAAAACCATGTCTGAAGACACTTCTAATGTAGCTAATGTAACACAAAATTATTTGGAGCATTTGGTCATCCATTTATTTGTTCAGTGACTATTTGAATGCCTGCAACGT
>NW_012136080.1:5974909-5976110 GCF_000956105.1 Propithecus coquereli
CCTGCTATTAGTGTTCAGTCAGTTTTCATTTTGATCTAAAATGACTCTAAGAGCATGGAACCATACTATTATTTCCTGCTGTTTGGTCTAAAAAAGAAGAAAAGGGGGACTTTTAGACAAGGCCCATAAAAATACCACATCTACTTTTAGAGATGTTTTATGAATGTAAATTTCCTGTCTAAATAATTACTGTTGAGGGTAGAAAGGACTCTGGAGTTTGGAAATTGTAACAACAACTTACTCCCTCTTAGCAACCGTGGCGAAGGTGACACATCTCTTGTATTTTTACAGACAGGCTGACACCATAATGCACCGTATTGCTTTTTAGATCCCATTTTTTAATCATGTATACCAGGTAATATTGGAACTGAGGCACTCCGAGGTATTATTTTCTTCAGATAGGGGAAAAAAAGATATAAAACAGGTATGCTTTGGGTGTCATTTAAAAATCACAGGATGGCTGGTAATGGTGTCTTAACAGAAAGAGAAGCCGGCCTGGATACTGCGCAGAGTCCTCTGTGTTCGGGTCGTATATTAAATTATACTCTCGATTTCATAAAGGCTGCAGTCCTTTATGTATCCTTCAGGAAAATTAAGGCGTCTTTTATACTATGGTATTAAAAAAATCTCAGAAAAAAAATCACACCCCCTATTTTCCCTTTTGCTGGCAGCTGCTGAAATGGGTTGTGGATTGAACAAGTTAGAGAAACGCGATGAAAAACGGCCCGGGAATATTTATTCAACGTTGAAGAGGCCACAGGTGGAAACCAAGATAGATGTGTCCTATGAATACCGCTTCCTGGAGTTCACGACTCTGAGTGCTGGTGAGTCCCCGGGCCGGGGGCATGGCCGGAGAGCTGGGCGGTGGGGCCCTGTGGGAACCTCAAGGGGACGGCTTCCAGAAACCCAAGTTTTTATGTGAAACCTCTCACTTTTTAAAAGATAGCAACTGATTAAAATTGTAACAGATGAAAACCATGTGCGAGCCAAGCAGTACACATGGATAGGCAGAATTTGGCCCATGGGCCAACCAGTTTGCAGGCTCTGTTTCGTAGCAAGCTCCTCGTACGGACCGGCCGTCCACCCGAACTCCCCCGCCTGTTGCCCGTTGCAGGAGGGCTTGTCCCTCTGGGCTTGGCTTCACTTCACCTGAGCCAGAGGGAGTTGGGTCACCTACCACTACCACTGTCCAAGGTCTGGC
>NW_012136080.1:5977040-6014114 GCF_000956105.1 Propithecus coquereli
GCGGGAGGGGAGTATACCAAGGTGTTAAATATTGATTGTTGGGATGCTGAGATTACGGGGGAGTTCTTTCTCTCTCTTTTCTTTTTCTTTTTGTTTTTTTGCATCATGGTTATTTTGTTTTACCAGCACAAAGAGTAATTTTGCTCATGAAACCTCCATGCACAGTGTGGCGCTTGGCTCCCCTGCCGCAGCCCCGTCTCTGACCTCTGTGTTGGCTTCCCTGTTTCCCTGTGCTCCAGGCGCGTCATCCACACTGCTGTTCTGCATCGTGCCTTCCTTGCTGGAATCATCTTCTGTTTTCTGATCATGAAATGAACATATACCCACTATAAAGAGCTAGGACAGGACTGGGGAGACCCCGCCTGGCCCCCCTGCCCCGCTCGTGTCCTCCCACAGATCCCTCCACTCAGCTCAGAGCCCTCTGCGGCTCCCCGCACACCGTGAGTGGCACCACCTCCCTCTGCCTCATTCTCCCTCTGTTTGTCTTTGGTGTTCTGCCACTTCACCTCACTGTTTCTCAAGCCCACAGGCCTCAGGACATTTGCACTGAGTTCCTCTGCCTGGGAGTCCTCCCTAGCAACCCCTTGGCCCGTCTCCTTACCTCCTTCCCCCTGAAACTTTCCCTGGCCACTTACTTAGCATTTCTACCTTCCCCTAGCTCCCCGATCTTTCCCCTAGTTTTCTCCAGAGCACTTCTTACTACGTAATATGCCATTTATTTTGCTTCTTGCTATTTGTTTCCTCGTTCGTCTGCCTTTCTTCCCTTCCTACGAGTGCGAGAATTTTCTCTGTTTCATTCTCTGCTGTACCCTCTGTGGTTAGAATGGTGCCTAGCACTTTATGCATAATCAATACGTATTTGTTGAGTGAATACACAACATATCTTTTTGTATCCTGCTTTTTTGCGACTTAATGAGGCATGAACCCTGCCATCCATTTGCTCTGAAAGTACGACTTAATGGCTACATATGATTTAATCACTCAGCATACCATAATTTATTTAGCAATTCCCTTATATTGCACATTTAAGTTATTTTGGGCTTTGGGCTATTATAAATAATGTTGTGATAAGCGATGTTGTACATAAATCTTTGTGCATTTTTCTGACTATTTCCTCAGGAATTACTGAGTTGAAGGATGTGAATGTCAAGACTCTTGCTTGATAAGTTGCCAGATTGCTCTCTAGATAGAATCTGTTTGTGTAAAACACGCATCTGATTATGCACAACTCTGTGGCGGGTTCCCCTGGATAAATGAAATCCAAGCCAGTATTTTGTGGCCTCTTTCCCACTTGTCCCCTGGAGGGGGATCCCTTCCAGCTTGTCAGGATCCCACCCACCTGGAATTGTTCCTCCTTGACAACCATCCCATCAAAATCACTCTCTTCTGCATGCCTATGGTTTGTCAATACCATTCTTTTGACACTTTTATTACATCATATATTAAAACTATTTGTGTTTCCTTCAGGGCAAAACCCAAGCCTTGTTCATCTTTCTGTTTGTCTTCCTTGCTGATGCTTTCTCGCCGAGAAGAGCCTGTCTAAATAGTTGGGTCCTCGCAAACCCAGAAGTAAACGTTACACATGCTGACTCCTTTCTCTGGCAGCTTTAAGTGTGTCCCGGCCGTTCTAATGAGATCATCTGTTCTTCTCCAGAATGGAGCTAACATTTGTTGAGTGCCCACTGTGTGCCAAGTCCTGTGACAGGACATTATATTCCTGATCTCAGGTTTTTCCCAATTTTTTTCAAGTTTATCAAAGTGTAATTGAAGCACACTGCACTGCACATATTTAAAGTGTTCAAACCCACAAAACCATCGCCACATCAAGATGCAGAACATTTCCATCGCCCCAGTGTTTCCTCATGCCCCTTCTTCATTCCTGCTTTTTCCCAGCCCCCCAGCCCCAGACTACCACTGATCTGCTTTCTGTCACTGGTTTTATCTTCTAGAATTTTATATAAGTGCAATTGCATAGTATGGACTTTTTTTGGTCTGACTTTTTTCACTCACCCAGCTTACTTATTTTGACATTCAATATATGTTTTTTGGCTTGTTCCTCCCTGTTTTAGTGTTGGGCAGTTTCCATTGTATGAATGTACCACAGTTTGTTTTTCCATTCACCTGTTGATGAATAATTCGGCTTGTTTCCAGGTTTGGCTAGGACAGATTAAGTTGCCGTGAACATTCGTCTTTGGCTTCTCATGTCATTTTATCCTCACAGTAACCCAGTGAGGTATATGGCTACATTTTTGCAGTGTACCCATATTTCTTTCTTTTTGCAGATGAGGAAACTGATGCTCAGAAAGTTAAGTAACTTGCCCAAAGATGTGGTGCCAGGAGTGACGGGCAGAACGGAAACACAGAATTCTAGAATCTTGGGCACCAAAACTCTAGTGATGCTAGACTACAAGATGCTGGGCAAATAGGCATTAATACCAATTGGAACATCGTTGTTAGGAAACTTGCATTACCACGTAGACGGGCATACAGATACTCCTCTTCCATAAGGTTTTGGCCACAGAAGATTTTCAAGTGGCACTTGATATACCTATTTTTCATCGAGAAGATGCTCATTTGGCTCTTAAGAAAATATAAGTCGGGGGAAGGGTGTTGGCCCACATCTACCTGGTGGCTTAGGCAGGAAGAGGATCATGTGCATTTTTTAAAAAAAAAACAACAGGATCATAGTTAACACTGTTGTGTTTGTCCCTTGCTCAAAGCTTGTGTCATTGTGGACAGTATTGGAACATGCAGCCTTACTTGTAGGGTTGGCAGAGGCAAAAGCAGCAGGAATCTTACAGTGAAGCACATAAGCTGCCAAAAATCTCAATTCTGGGTGATTTGATTAGGTCTTAAATTTTCAATTAACTCTGGTCACCGAGGGATGAACCTGCCCTGTGATGGGTTTTGTCGCAGACGGAGGCCCATAAAGCATCACAGTTTCTGCAGACGGTGCCTCATTATGCCTTTTATGTGTATGTTTTGCCAGCTTCTCTGTGCCGGGCCACTCTAACACCACTTGAAAGCTACCTGTGTCAGCTCCATGGAAATTGACTGTGTTTTATGCATGTTTGGTGCCAGGGAGCAATCCGTGTAATGAGGCCAGTGCTTGGGCCTTGCTCGAACTCTCCAGGCCTGCACCGTCCAGTGCAGGAGCCACCAACCACGTGGCTGTGTAAGTGTAATCATTAATTAGAACTAAATAAAATTAAAAATTAGTTCCTCTATCACACTAGCCACATTGCAAGTGCTCAGTAGCCCTCTGTGGCTGGTGGCTGCCATAGTGGACAGTGCAGATGGAGAACATTTCCATCATTGCAGAAAGTTCTATGGGACAGTGCTGTTCTAGTCTGTTTTCAACGGAGGAAAACTCGGTTCCAGGTCAGAATCTGTGTCTCTAGTTTAGAATAACATATGATTTTATTATGAACATTTGCCCTTGGGTTCATAGTGACCATAGGATGATGATTCATTGATTTTCACAAATATTTACTGAAGGTTGACCTTGGGCCAGATGCTGTGTCCTGGGGACATGTGGGTAAACCAGACAGGAGATTTTCCTGGTTGCCTTAGTCACCTCGGGCTGCCATAACAAAGGACCACAGGCTGGGTGGTTTAAACCACAGACAATTATTTCCTCACAGTTCTGGAGGTTGGAAGTTTCTACCTTGGAGATCAGGGTGCCAGCCTGGTCAGCTTCTGGTGAGGGCCCTCTTCTTGGCTTGCAGACGACAGCCTTCTCACTGTGTCCTCACTTGGAGGGAGGGAGGGAGAAAGGGCTAGCTCTCTGGTGTCTCCTCTTAAAGGACACCAATCCTATCAGATTAGTGCCCTACCCTTATGACCTGATTTGACTATATTACGTTTTTACTCCAAATACAGTCACATTGGGAGTTAGGGCTTCGACATATGAATTTTGGGGGACACAATTCGGTCCATAGCACCGGTGTAGTCCACTACTCTAGATTGGTTCAAACTCTCTTACAGATGAAGAACCAGTACTTGATGTACAAGTACAGTGATGGTGACAGAGGGGATGGTGGTAGCCCCCACGCTTGATGGAGGAGTGTATGTGTCAAGGAAGGCTTGGGATCCTCATCTGGGTTTGGAGTTAGGCAAAAGATAGGAAGAAGAGGGTGAAAGGAGATAATCTCTCCATGCAGAAGGGACAAACTGTGGGAGGGACCAAAACCCAGAGTCAACATTGCATATACGGGGAGCTGCAGGCAGTTCAGTTTGGTTGGAGTGTGGCTTTGAGAAGAAGTAAGTGGGGTCAGATGACAAAGGGTCTTATGTGTTGGGGTGAGCAGTCTAGGCTCTCTCAAGAGCACTGAGAGGTTTCAGCTCTCTTCACACAGGGCGTGTCCACTACACATGAAAGAGAGCTCAGTGCTGTCAGTCCTACCGAATGGTGTCTCAGTGGTATTTGTTTGGGTAACTGTATTGAAGTATAATTTACATATAATGAAGTACCTGCATATTATTAAATAAGAGTATGGGTTGATGAGTTTTGATAAATGTAAACATCTGTAGAATTACCACCACACCACACTCAAGATAAGAGAATTTTCTGTTAACCCAGAAAGTTCTTCATGTGCCTCCCCTAACCCCAGACAACTGCTGATCTGCTGTCACTGTAGATTAGTTTTGCTTCTTTCTGAATACCACATAAATGGAATCATGCAGTACTTATGCTTTTGTGTCTGGCTTCTTTAACTCAGGATAATGCCTTTGTGATGCATCCATGCTGTTGTATGCACCAAGAGTTCATTCCTTTTTGTTTCTGAGTAGTATTCCCTTGTTTGGATGTGCGGCAATTTGTCTAACCACTCTCTTGTTGAACATCTGGGCTATTTTGAGTGTGGGGCTGTCAGGTGAAAAGTTGCTGTGAATATTTGTCAACAAGTCTTTTGCATGGAGACATATTTTCATTTCTGTTAGGTATTAATAAATGTGTAGGAGTGGAATTGTTGGGCTGTTTGATAAATGTGTGTTTACTTTTACAAGACACTGCCCAACTGTTTTCCAAAGTAGTAGTACTGTTTTACATTTCCAGCAACAATGTTATGAGAGTTAGTAGCTTTATTGGTCCCTAAATCCTCTGCATACTGTGGTGAGTTTAAATGAAATTGAAGGGCTCCCACACGAAAAAGTTCAAAAATAACTTCTGCTCCATTCGCTTTCTCAAGCTTGTCTTCCATTTTTTCTCTTAAATTCTTTCTTACAAAACATTCCCATGACGCACGTTTCAGTCTCTAGGATCAATCCACATCGCCACATTTTTAAAATTCCCTTCTTTGTGGTTTTCCTGTATAAGAGGTCTTTAAAAGCTGACCCTTGGGATTCTTTCTTCCACATTGTGCTGACCAGGCTCATACTTGGATTTTGGCTGCCGGCATTTCAGCCTTCAACTCTGTATATAAATTTTGGGTGGTCACGATAATGACACAGGATGACATTCCTTACTGCAAACATGCACATTGTGCAATGAATCATTTACGGGTCTAGTTTTTCTTTAACCTCCAGTCTGGGTGACATTAGCCCAAAACACAACCGCAGAAGCAGCTGATCATCATTGTCTATGTAAGATGTCCTTTTAGTCTCCCTTCACAGCCGGGAAAAAGACTCATCTAAAAAGATGGATCATGATTTACATGATGTTCTGAAAATTGAGAAGTTAAAATCTTGAGGGGCTAAGGGCTTGGGTGCCTGATGGCTATTTAGAAATACTGGCACCATTAGCCTTTCTGATTTCATGAAGGGAGGTGATAGGCAAGTTCTAAGATATCCAAAAGACTACAAGCCTTTAAAACAAATCATTACCTTAAAATAGTAGTTCTCAAACTCGAGGGTGAATGAGAATCACCTGGAGAGCTTGTTAAAACACAGATTCCCAGGCCCCGGCTTCAGAATCTCTGAGTCAGTGGGTGTGGGGCGTGGCCTGGTGATCTGCACAGGTAACAAGTTCCCGGGTGATGCTGGTGCTGCTGGGCTGGGGACCACACTTTGAGAACCTTAAAAGGCCCTGTGGAGGACAAATTTTTTTTACCTGCATGGAGATGGCAGAAAAAAGGATACTGGTGTGATTTTTTGAGTATAAAATAAATTTAATAAATACTCACATACCTACCTATATATTATGACCAACTCCTAACTTATATCCTTAAAATGGCTTCTAATATACTTAGGAGGACAGGCCAGAGTTCTAAAAAAAATAACAATGTAAGATGGCACTATGATTCTCAAACTTTGCTTAAAAAATTCCGGCCGGGCGCGGTGGCTCACGCCTGTAATCCTGGCACTGTGGAAGGCCGAGGCGGGTGGATCGCTCAAGGTCAGGAGTTCGAGACCAGCCTAAGCAAGAGCAAGACCGCGAGACCCTGTCTCTACTAAAAATAGAAAGAAATTATCTGGACAACTAAAAATATATATATAGAAAAAATTAGCCGGGCATGGTGGCGCATGCCTGTAGTCCCAGCTACTCGGGATGCTGAGGCAGGAGGATTACTTGAGCCCAGGAGTTTGAGGTTGCTGTGAGCTAGGCTGATGCCACGGCACTCTAGCCAGGGCAACAGAGCCTGAGTCCGTCTCAAAAAAAAAAAAAAAAAAAATTCCCTTGCTCAGGCTGCACGACAGACCAATTAAGTTAATCCTGGGGAAGGGACCCAGATATCAGCATTTTTTTTGAAACACAGGCGGCGCCAGCATGCAGCTGAGGCTGGGACCAGTGAATGGGCATGTGTGAAGTGCCGGGTGGTTTGTGTGAATGTGGGTACCCCGACGGATGACGCTCAGAGGGCGGGTCACCGTGTGAGGAGATTTGTTTCCGTTTAGCCCTTGGGGCTGTTTGAACATCCTGCAGGTTGCCTCCAGTTCCCAGAAACCTGGTCTCTTTTGCTAGAATGTTTCACTGATGTGTGACACGGCTGGGAAGCCCCGGTACAGTCAGTGGTCTGAAAACTTGGCCTGCCATGAAGACAAGCCACCTCAAGGCTGGGCTCTCAGGAACAGCCCTCAGAGGAAGCAAAGCTTATCTTGGACCTCGAAGGAGAGGAAGGACCCAGATTAGCCTTGGTGGGTGGCAGAGGAGAGGCAGCGCTCCGCACGGGAAGGGTGCAAGGAAAGACAGGAGTGAGAATGCGTGGTTCTGTGTCAGGCATAGCGAGGAGGGGAAGAGCGGATAAGAAAGAGCCAGTATGAGAATGTCAGCTTTGCTCATGGGTGACCATGTAGGGTTTGAAGGTGCTCTGGGTGGGTGGCATGTGCCCTGGGGATAGCTGGGTTTCAGTTGCACCTGAGATGCAGGGACCCAAGTGAAGAGGACCTGTTTGTCTGCTAGAGAATTTACTCCCTGTGGTCTACCCCAGGGGTTCTCAAAGTGTGGTCCCCATAGTGGCAGCAGCAGTACCTGGGAACTTGTTGGAAATGCAAAATCTTGGGCCCTACTCGAGACTTGCGGAATCCCAAACTCCTAGGGGTAGGGGCTCAGTGGTCTGTTTGCACATGCCCACCAGGTGCTTCTGACGTTGAGAACAACTGGGCTGGGGGCTCTGCCAACCACAGTGGAGGGGGACAGTGGAGAAACGCACAGGGGAAGGATGGATTTGGGACTGGAAAGCCTGAGTGGATGGGAATGAGTGTTTGCAAGGTTGCTGAGGCTCAGTGGAAGGAAGAGTGAGAGGTGGGTTTAGGGGACAGTTTCTTGCTGGCCAGTGGTTTTGCAGCCAGTGGTTTGGGTCTGTAGACAGCCTCTTCTTGGCACAGGGGCCTTGGCTAGTGAATATCTCTGTGCCCTTCACCCTCGTCGAGGGCCAGAGGGCATAGCCCAGCTCCGGGGGCAGTCGGAACTGTGGCATGGTGGGGGCGCATTTACACCCCAACGTCTACGTGGGCCTTTATGTTCAGTTCCATGGCTCCTCACATTTCGCTCTCACTGCCTCACGTTGGAAGCAGGCCTGTAGGCTGCGCTCGGGCCCCAGCAGTCTTGTGGTCCAGTCTCCTCCTCGGCTCTTTTCTGGAAGCCTTTGCCCTAATTAGGTCCCCTACCCCCTCTGTTCCCTCACTCCAGCTGCCCTTTTCAACTCCTTGGCTTGCTCTTGCCACTCTGACCAAGCCCCACAGAAATGACCCAGAGTGGACAATATAGAACAAATGTTAATGGACTCATCTTGCGTCTGTGCTGTAGCAGGGAATTGGCCAGGAGGCACACCTGGCTGCAGGTGCCTGCAGGTGCTGCCCCCTTTACAGGGCAGACCAACATGGGAAGCTCTGCAAAGCAGGGGAAAGAACTGTGGGGAATGGGTGGTTATTTGCATTACAGGAGGATTCTTGGTTTAAAGTGGGTTTCACCATGGGGTTCCTTTAGATAGAGCCTCAAGTGCCCTGAAGTGTTTGTTTTGCCATCCCTTAATGAGGTATTTATTACCTCTCTCTAAATATGATACCTGCAGTTTTAGAACATAACAAATTCTTCTATAACATTTGCAGCTCTTCAGGAGAACTGAGCGTAAAGTCACTGATGTTGATGGCATTTTTTGTAGGTAAAAACAAACAAACCAACCTTGAAGTGGGATGTCAGAAGCCCTGGAGGAGGGAAGGTTGGTGGCTAGAAGGAAGGCCCAAAGCATCCTTGATATTATAGCACAAGGCAGGGGGCCCCTGTCTGAGCCAGCTGAGGGGTGACTTTTTATATCCTTCGCACCTTGAGCTCAGCCTGGAGGGAGGGTCCTCCTGGTACAGGCTGTTCTGCCCTGTGCCCTCTCTGGCAGTGCCGGAGGTCCTTGCGGATGCTGTTGTTATCATCGTTAGCAGTAGCAACCGTAATAACAGCTGACGTGCCATGCACCTGTGCATGTTAATTAACCCTCACAAGGATCCTGATTTTACAAATGAGACAAGGCTCAGTGCGGTTGCCCAGCACCCCGGTGGTCCTGCAGCAAGTACACGCCGGCTAGAATCAGAACTCAGACTTGCCGTCTTCAAATCCTTCGCTCTTCAGCAGTGTGGGCTGTACCTGACGTCCCCCAGGAATGGCTTTGAGATTTGGTAGGTTCTGATCTGTCATTCAAAGGCCCCAGCTGTAATAGCCCTCCCTTCCGTTGAGCCCTGCTCTAGGGAGAATTTGCCCATTGTTTTGGAGAATATAGGTGGTAGGGATGAGAGTCGCAGCTCTGTGTTGTCTTATGCTGTATGGTTTGCAGTG
Organism: Propithecus coquereli; assembly: GCF_000956105.1. NCBI lineage: Eukaryota > Metazoa > Chordata > Mammalia > Primates > Indriidae > Propithecus > Propithecus coquereli. The sequence continues at coordinate 5,986,243 of NW_012136080.1, forward strand.
CAACTTCATATACTTTAGCTCAATTAATCCTTACAACTCTAGAGGCGATGTTTTTAGTTCTGTTTGACCGATAGGGAGGCCTGATTGCAGGGTGGTTCTGCCCTGCAGAGCCACAGCTTGGACTGAAGTCTTCCCACTCCATGTGGCCTGTGCCTCTCGCTGCTGCCTAGGACCTGCAAGGTCCCTGGGGGTTGCAAGCCACATTAAAGGTCACACTGCCCATCATCTGTTGGGGACCACTTTTCTTATGTACCAAGAACTTGAGTGTTGGTTAATAACTCACTGGAGGATTGTGTTGGCTTCTGTTTGTTGCTGTTTTTAAAATAGGGCTAAATTTGACCTCTAGCTCAGATTTAGAAGGCCGAGTCTGAACTTGGTTATATGTGGATGGCTGCCACTTAGTCCCAGTTTTGTGAATATGCCTAAATCAGGACTTACCCTGTGCTGAATATAGACTCCTCCTTTGCTGAAAATAGTATGCACAGTAGGGTAGGGAAACATTTTTCTTTCCTAGAAAATCGCTCCTTTGCTCCTCTAGGTATCATCGACGTCTGTGAAACCATCTGTTCCTTCTGATACAATTTCCGGACTATTAGATTAAACAGTTCCTCCTGACCCATTTTCAGCTTCTGTTTCCTATCACTGTTCATTAATAAACTGTGTAGCAATTTTCAAGGAGAGTATGTGTGTGTGTGTATTTATTTAATTTCGGTTTGGGTAAAAGCAATTGTTGATTGGGGTGAAGTTAGTTAATTTCCTACCTGTTTTCATTTTTGTTTCCGGTTTCTAATATTGCTAAGAGTTGGTTTTTTTTTGAAGATTCGTGCAAGGAAGTCAGTGGCATGAGTTATGAGTGGAGGTCCTGGCTGGGAGTGTGCTAAAAACAGACCCTGTTTTTAAACAGAGGATGCAAAGAGTGGTGAGGAAATCGGTTCCCATAAAACATGTCTCAAGGCAGATAAATACGCTTTTATGGTTTGCAGGGATTTTTCTTTTTAAAGATAAATGAGATAATATGTGTGACATGGCTTTAAGCTTTTCTGAGCAAAACTAGTACATACATCTTCCATATTGTTGCTTTTGATGTTGCAACCAAGTCTATTAGCATTAATGTTATTGTTAAATATTCACTAATGGGGGTAATAAGATTAGATTTAAGAGGAAGGAAGGCATTCTTTGCATTCCTTTCTTAATGTTAAAACTCTTTATGCTCTTTTCCCAGCTACTTTAAATCCAGACCAAGAAACAACAGTCAGTCTTGTGTGAAAATGGGCTCAGGTGTGTGTGTGTGTGTGTGTGTGTGTGTGTGCGCGTGTGTGTGTGTGTGTGTGTGTGTGTGTGTGTGTGCGCGAGACCCAAGCAGTAAATTCAACGACTTAAGGCTGCCTTCAGTAAAATGAAATTCCTTGGTGATGACTGTTATCTGTCAAAGCAAAACCAAATTATTTTTCTGCAGGGATTCATAAAAGCAGCCCTGTGGTAGTGGTAATAATTTTTATCTAATTTGGTTAAAGCAGAACAGAAAACAAGTTAATGTGCTATGCACCCTACTAATTATTATTAGTGATATTGCTTCAAAGAATTTTTATAAAAGTGGCTTTCTCCAGTTTCACTGGGGGCCAGCACATTTTCTAGTTTGACCAGGTTTACCAATGCTTTAGAAGAAAAGAGGCCTGTTGAATTTTATCTATGAAATATTTTCTAAAGCAATTCTGGTGTGAAAAGGTAGGTGATTCTGGCTTCGAGTTGCACGTCACCGTTGCACGTTGCAGGTCTAGAAAGCCATTTCCTCAGTTCTGTGTTTCAGACATGCTGTTCTTTGTTTACAGGTCAGATCTCCTGATAAGTAAAAATTGCGTAGGCAAGGAGTATCTGCTGCGCTTAGCAGCAGCTGAGCTTTTTTCCATTCTTCTGCATAAACATGCTTTTCAGGTGCATGCATAGGATTGACTGCGAGGAGTATACATTAGCTGACAGCCTCACTGGGCCCTCTTAAAAGAGGAAGGCGGTTATTTCAGTCGGGCATCCCTGATAAAAATTCAGAATTAGTTTGTAAGCATGAACACAACATGGCGCCATGAGGAATGAATGTTGTTTTCGACACAAGATTGGTAATACATCCCTAAGGGAGGTGGAATGCTTATTGGGTGGACTTTCCTTAATGGAGAAAGCAGTCTTGTCTTGCAAGGCTGTTCAGCAAAATAATTCATTGAATATTTACTGATTACCTACTTTTTTTAAGGCTGTGTTGAGCATGCTGTGGTCAACAAGATGGTGAAGTGTCTCAGTGTAGGAAACAGCGTCTAAAACACCCCACCAAATTCCAGAGTTATTAATGTCCTAGTCCAGCGTCTGTGCTCCCACATTTGGAAACCAGTCGTTTGGGCACAGCCCCAATAGATTCTGTGTGTTATCTTGGAGAAGTACCTGCTTTGACTTACCATGATTTCTCCTTTTCGTGGTGGCCCCTGCATGGCTGGGGATCTGTCTGCTGTTTGGCGGTTGCAGGAAGGCTCTGGAAATCCTACACCAAGTCTAATCTTTGGGCCCACCAAACCGCAGCTTGGAGACCCCTGGGTTAGTGCTTCAATCAAACCAGCTTCCTGGGGGTTGGGTGGACTCATCTGAGCTGCTAATGCCAACAGGCTGAGTTTTGGGGGCTTAATAGGTACGTGGAAGATGCCCTGGGTATGTCCATTTTGGCTTTCTTGGTGAGAAAAGGCTTGTTTGGCCAGAGTGAGATGAGATGAGGCTTGTAAAAGAAAAGTTACTGCTGCTGCTTCTTACAGCCTGGGCCAAGATAATGCCAGAAGGATGGACAAGGTGTGGGGAGAAGGGTTTTCGGTCTTTATGGAATACCTTGCTTTATCTCCCAAACTGGTGGCCCAACTGCTCCTTTTCTTTCCACTGTTTCTTGCCAATCTAGAAACTGTAAATAAAAACGAAATTTACTCCCATTTCTACACAGTGGCTTTTTTACTATGGATGCCATATAAATGGATTAGACCAAAACAACTAAAATTCAAGAAAACTTACCTTTTCTCCTAATACCCTTCACATTCTTGACCGTAAAGTGTGAAGTCCGAGGTGGCTTAAAGCAGGTGGTGGGCACCAGTATCCCAGAGAGGTGAACCAACAGAAGTTTTGTTCTCCAGACTGGGAGGAATGTTGGAGTACTGCGCAGAGCTTGGATTTGGGAACCAAGTTAACTGAGGAAAAAACCACTTTAAACTCAACTTTTCTGTTTATTATTAATAGTACTGTGATACTGAGCAGCATGGTGGCCACCTGCCAGGATGGCCCTCAGTGGTCCCCACCTGCTGGTATTCACAGCGTTGTGTAACCCCTTCTCCTGGAGTGTGGGCCGGAGCTACTGACTTGCTTCTAGTGAACATCCTGGGTACGGCCGAAGTGATGGATTGTCACTTCTGAGATTAGGCTATAAAACAATCATGGCTTCCGTCTTGGGCTCTCTCGCTCTCTCTTGCCCGCTCCCTCTGAGGGAGGCTGGCTGCCATGGTGTGCACTGTCCTGTGGACAGACCCACTTGGCAAGGAACTGAGGAAGGCCTCCTGCTAACAGCCAGTGGGCAACGGAGGCCCTCAGTCGAACAGCCCTGGAGGAAGTGAATCCCGCCAGCAACCATGTGCTTGAGCTCCAAAGTCGATCCTCCCCCAGTGGAGCCTTGAGATGGCTTCAGCCCTGGCCTATATCCTGAGGCACCCTCGTGAGAGACCTTGAGCCAGAGGCACCCAGATAAGCTTCACCTGGATTTCTGACTCACAGAAACTGAGATAATGTTTGTTGTTTTAAGCCACTAAGATAATTAGTACACGTAGTTTATGTTAAAAGTCTGCTCCTCTATGAGAGGCAGCTTTGTGGAGTTGTCAGAAGCACAGACTCTTGAGCCAGGCTGCCTCGCTTCAAATTCTGGCTCTGCCATTTATTAGCTGTGTGACCTTGGGAAAGTCACTTAACCTCTCTGTGCCTAAGTTTTCTCATTGGAAGATGGGAAATGTAGTTTGTGACTTCCAGCCTCTATATTCCAGGAAGATTAGCTAGGAGGGGGTGGAAATGTGTTTTAATTGACACAAACCATAGTCTGTGCTGCAGTGAGTATAAAGAAGGGGTCACATTAGGAGTTTTTTGTGACTCTCTCAAGCCTCTTAAACTCCCAGACCAGGAAGCTCCTGTTTGGCTGAGGGAAATTTTCCAGAGGAAGGGGTAGCTGTGAGTCCTTAGCAGCCAGAACACAACACCTGGGAAATGGGTGCACCGGTCCCTTAAAGGTCTTCGACAAGGGTGGTCCCTACCGTGTTCTGCTAATCTGGAGGCAGATGATCCTGCATTCATTTTTCCATCCTTGTCATTTCTCTGATGCCGTGGAGACACAGCCATAGCATCTTTTTCTAATTTCATGCCACGGGCCTGTTGAGCAGAGCTCATGTCTTCTCAAGACTAAATTATATGTTTAAGAAATGCCTTCTGCCTCGACCACGGTTATTCATCAGCCTGGTTGTAAGTTGCTAAGCCCGGCTTCCAGCTGTGAAAGTCAGGATTTGTGACATTTAAACATATTGATGAAATGCAAATGCCCTGTGGTTAGCCTTCCACAGGCGCTAGCACTCATTTAAATAAATGAGGAGGAGTTGGAGGGGGTGGGCAGCAGAGCCCTCCCTCGAATTGGAGAACTGTTCTTCACTGGGCGCTGGCGTCTGGACACCGCTGTCGGTAGTAATGAGGTTTGGCTCTCCCCATATGTCCCAGTTCATTGTGGGTTGTTTACTTGTAGCTACAACTAGTTTTTTTATTTCTTCCTTTCTTTTTTCTAAATCTAGGTTCCTGTAATTCAGTCCCTCCCCTCTAAAACTAAGCATTAAATATTTTGTCTAGGGAAATATTTATATAAACGATACTAGCGCTCCTCAATTCGTGAGAGTTTCTTGTGTTTTCTTGCTGTTTCCACTTTATTTTCTCGCTAGCAGGAAAATAAAATTGCCTTCGATTGACATGCTCTCCCGCTGGGAACCCAAGACATGTTATGCCCTTTCTGTGTGTTCCTACTTGTGCTGAAACGGTGGAAAATCCCCAGCAACCTTAAATGAGATAGGTGCTGAAAATTAATCCAGTATCCGGAAGAAATCTAATAATTTACTCATTTTTCCCCACGAAAGAAACATGATATGAGTTGAGGCAGCTGATGCCATGTGAGCAGGGGTGTGCTTTAATGGAGCCACCATTAATAATTTACTGTAATAGTCTAGTAGTTGCTGTTTTTGTGACCAAAAATTTGTTTCAGCCCTCGCTTTATGGTTGAAATGTAGGATCAATTAATATTGAGTGATGACAGCCTCCCTGCGGAGAGAAAATGGGAAATCTTGGTGTCGTCATCCGCCTTATGACTAAGAAATAGCTTTTCTTAATTGTATGGAACAGAGAAACCCAGGGGGATGTAATTCATTTCTCTCCAGCTTGCGATGTAAATTGAAAGTAAAGAAAAATAACCGCATGCCGGAGTGGGGACGTGACCTCACCCACTGAGCTGCGTCTGACTCGCGGGGTTCGCTGGATATGGCAGACGGCCCCCCCAACGGCGGAGCCTCTCCTTCGCTGTGGCGTTGCTCCGAGTCCCTCTCTCGTCACGGGCCCAGGCTGTTTCTCTCTGAGGGGTGACCGAGCCCCTCTGCCTGCAAGCCGCGGCCCCAGGGCTTCTCCCGGCTCATTCCCTCCTGTCCTCCGAGTCTGCTCAAATGCCACCACCTCAGAGAGGCCTTTCCCTACCGCCCTGCCCCAAACAGCCCTTCCCTTCGGCCCACTCACTTTCGGCCTCCACTTCCTGCCTCACTTTCTTCTTGGAACTTGTCAGCATCTGAAATCGTTATATTTTATTGCTTAGTTGTTATTTACGGTGTCCCTCAGCCATACATCATGTGTGCTCCACGAGGGCATGGCGTTGCCTTGTTCACTGCTGGGTCCTCAGAGCCTCAGTGCTCAGGGCACTTGTTGAGTGACTGAATGAGTGAATGATTACTATAAAAACTCCATAATGCAGAATAACTTAAAAAATCTTGCACGTGCACAGCAGCCTTCTTTAAAGGTATATTGACTTCAGGCAGATGACACAGTCTGAGTTGCTCCTCTGAAGGTGACTTGGTGCCATTATCCTTATATATTTGTGCCGATGGCCAAAAGTCCCAGAACGTAACCATCCCATTGACGTCATTCGGAGGCAGTGGGCTTTGGAGCAGACCTTCTACAATATGCCCTCAGAGGACCTATACATCTCACGGTACCGATCACAATTGCTTGTTGGTTCAGTCTTTTCCCTGGCTGGATATGAAGGCCCTTGAGGACAGAGGCCATTTCTGTTTCGCTAAGTGCTCTGTCCTCAGCCTCTACCACTGAGCTAGACGAGGCTAGTTCTGAGAGTATCAGGAGATGCTGGAGGTTGGCACCAGCTGCTGCCACCGGGATGCAGTGCTGCAGACAGAAGAAAGGCCCCTTCTTCCCTCTCCTGCCAACCGATCTCCACCTGAGGCCCTACTGGCAGAACCCAGTGGCACTTCAGCTGGCGAAAGAGGAATGCAGTGTGCCCAGTCCCACTCACCGCACAGGTCAGAGTCTAGGGGAGTGGACTTGGCTCTGAGGGACAGCACTAAATGACCAGTACAGTCCAGCCCTTCAGATTCGCAGCGTCCATACGACCTTCCACACGTTTTTAACTTGAGACAACAGCAAGACAATGTTGTTTCTGCCTACGATGCCTCCATGCTTCATACAACACGCTCGCTTTTAAGAGGCATACTCTGCCCTGCCCCCACCGAATGGCCGCAGTTCAGCTTCCCTGTAGAGATTGGGATCATTCAGCCCAGCCAGTAGGGTAGTTGCCTTCTGTGCCTTTGTTTCTGTGGCATTCCTAACCTAAAATGGCCAAGGGGCAATCTCAACTTCCCGTTCAGGGAAACCATTGCTGTGTTCCTGGAGGAAGCATTCCTCTCTTGGGAACCAACACCTCCAAACCTGCAGATCCAAAATTGTGGGGCCAGTAAGCAAAATTCTGAGTCTCCAAGGTTTGAGAGGAGAGGAGCTGTTCCTGCTTCCACCCCTCAGTGGCCAGCCCTGCGTATTCTGGCTGTGGAAGAAACCGAGCTGATTCAGCTTGCACTCCTTGCCCTGAAAGAGTGAACTCCAACTTGTCAGGATGTTGTCTCCCAACTGGCTCCACAGGGAATTTTGGACTAATACATGGCGCTTTTTAAAACAATGTATGGAATCCTACAAACACAGTGGTGGCTAGGGCTCTTTTGGCTTTATCACTGCATTGCATGGTGAATCAGCGGTTAAAAAGTGGCACTGGAGGGAAGCCGATGCCTATTTTTTTTCTTCATTTCTCTTCGAGCACTTTGAAGTGGCCATCACTTCAAAGCCTATAGACATCCAGGCCACTGTTCCCAGCATCACTCATCACCTGAGGGCTGTCTGGCTTCCTGAGGGTGTGCTGGCATCTTTCTGATGGGCCCAGGACCAGCCTGTGTTTATCTTGTGGGGAAGAGGGCAGATAGCAGCGGTGTTCACAAATTAATCAGCAGCTGTTCATCAGTCCGTCGCTCTGCATGTCAGGGAACAGCGCTGGTAGGGTGATGAAAAGTTTGGGCTTTGGCGTAGCACAGATCTGGTGGGAGACCCATCTCTCCCATTTGCTCTGTGATCTCAGGTGAGTTACTTACCGCCTTGCTGTCTCAGTTTCTTATCTGTAAGATGCGATATATTCCCTGGAGTTGTTAGAATTGAATGAAGTCATCACATAAGGCATTGACGAGGCCCATAGATAATTCTCAGTAAATGGTAGCTGTTTTTATTATGTGAAATGCAAAGAAGAGTCAAATATGAGTACAAGATTTCCTGCCCAAGACAGGAATGATTTAAACAATTCTTTGGACCTTCTTTTCCTCATCTGCAAAATGAGGGTGTTTGCCCTAATTTATCCCTCTCCAAGGGATGTTGTTCCTCCTATTGGGTGGGTACCTGCACGGTAGAACAATGTGGGATGTGGCACAAACCAGATCACCAGGACCACAGGCATTGGTCAGAGGAGAAGTCAGTGTTCACAAGGCTGAGGGCAGCCCAGAGGGGTAGGCTTTGGTGTCCCAAAGGACAGGGCAGCATAGAGAAATATGGGAGGCCTTGGAGAGAAGCTCCCTCTCTGAGGTTAGAAGCCAACAGGGTGGGAAAAGGTAGTAATGCTTTGTCTTAATAGACTGCTTTCAAGAATACAGTGTGTTTTTGTGGACCTTATTCTTTGAATAAGGAACTTCGATTCTTACTGGGTTTATCAATGGGTGTGATAAGATGATCAATATGTAGAAATTTGGCACCGTCGTGACCTGGTATTATGGCATCTGGCCCAGTTTCAGGGGTGGAGGTCGTGTCCTCTGGCCAGCAGTGTTGGGCTAGTTGTGCTGAAGGCATAGACAGGATTGCAGAAATTATCTGTGTATGTGTGTACGTGTACGCGCGCCATGGTTGTTCAAAATCACTTCCTCAGAAAATCTAAATGGGAAACGGGTGTTATCGATGAGTACATTTATGGCCAACAGCGATTTCCTAGTAATGTTTACAAGGGAGAGGGGCCTCTGAGGTCACCCTGCCTGTCTGAACCTGTACAGATGAGGAAACTGAGGCCATTGGTGGAGAAAGAACTCCCCAGGGCCAGTTAACCTGGTTGCTCCAGCCTCTGGAAGAATCCAGATTTCTTGGTGGCTTCTGGTCTCACCATGGTTCCACACTGGCTATTTTCCTCAGATTTTTATTGTTTAACATTGTATTAATCACTTCAGCTTTAGACATTGTCACTCCTGGGTAATTGGGAGACTGGAATGTAGGCCTGTGAAGATCATCATGTGTTGGGCCAAAGCCCTCCTCTGTTTCAAGCAGGAAGCCACGTTCTCGTGGAGTTGGAAATGTAACTGAGACTTGTCCCTGCCTTGCTGAGATTCCACACCTTCCTCAGGCCGGTTGTTCCTTGTAATTCCAGAATGTTCCAGCTGAGTTCTCCTCAATGCCTCCTGGCCCAGTCCTCCCGCCACACACCTGTCACACGTTCCTGCAACCTTTGGGCTTCTTCCAGTGCTCTGTCTTCTTCCTGGCCTCAGTTGTTTAGGGTCTTATTCTGAGAACTGTTTGAAAGTTCTAATTTCTTCTCTCACAAGATGAGAACCAGGCCAGAGGCTCCTGGCTCAGGTTTGTATCTATCTATTTGAATGATCTCAGTTTCTTCCTTATATTCAGTGTTTGATTAATTCCTGTATGTCATTGCTCAAGGCCTTGAGTCAGTCACAGGGAGGAAAGAGGGCCATGTGGGGAAGGACACGTTGCCTTTCTCAGTGGCTTCCTGTCCCAACACCTGTTGTTTTTTTTAAAGGCAAAGTCCCAAATTTCATAAACAATTATAACACTCCTCACATTATTCAGGCAAAGAAATATGACTTTTCCTCCTGGGCTCCTCAGGCAGTTTACTTTTCTTCCCTTTTTTCTTTTCTTTCTTTTCTTTTTCTCTTTTCTTTTCTCAGCTTAAACTTCTTTTATGCTATGTCGGCAGTCAGGGAAATGGGAAGAAAGGAAAGAAAATGGCGAATACAAAAACTGTATTCAGGAGGTGCCTGGTCTCTGCTGACAGAGGCTGCAGTGAGCCCCTCATATCTGAAGATGCCCCTGGGGCTTATGTGTGTGGGCAGTTCTGAGGCTCGGTGGTGTTGCCGGTGAAAGTGATGAGGGAAAAAAGGCACTTGGTGTAAATTTCCCAGGATCACCTTTAAAAAGGATAGTGTCCTTCTAAGCCACATCTTAGGAGCTTTCGAATTCAAAAGAATAAAAAAGTTTAAAAATATTCAGAGTTCTGTACATAATTTTTCAATCAAATTTGTGCCATAAACTGTAATTTTCATGTTTTTTGCATGTTTTAGAATACTTAAGGAACTTCGGATAACCAATTCATAATGCATGTGTACCTATTTAAAAAACTTTTATGAGGTGTTTTAGCAATGGAAGAGTGAATCCAGGGTCTCCTCCCAGTTCTGCAGTTGGGTAGCTGGGCTGTGCTGGACAAGTCACTTCCTCTCCCTGACCTCTCTTTCAGTCGCTACTGTTCATTTAGTACTTGACTATACACCAGGTTGCTACCCAGGCCTGTATGTGAATTATCGCTACAGTCCTGAGAGGCAGGTATTATTACTGTCGACATTTTCGAGTAGGAAAATGAAGTGCGGAGAGACTAAGTAACTCATCTAGGGAGACAGTTTTTATGTCAAGAGGCTGGGATTTGAGCTCAGACTTTAAAGCCTGTGATGGTACTGTGCCTCCCACTGCATAAAATAGACTATGACATGTGGCCCATTTTGCTTTTAAAAATTTGTGGTATATGGACATTATAGACCTTGATTTTATAACACATTTTTGTTTACCTTTGTGATTTATTTAAAAATAGGGTTTTGATTAGCCCCAAAGGTGGTGCATATTAAAATGGTTTGCTTTATTGTGTGGTTTCTGGGAACAGATGTGAAAAAGTAGGGACCCCTTCTATTTTTATTTTTTAGGTGTAGTCTATATGAAACTTTTCAAAGCGCTTTTTGCTTGCCTAACCATATTGCAGCTTTGAACAACTCTATGAGGTACACTAGACAGATATTGAGTTTAGTTATAATAGTTGCTTTAAAATTCTTTTGTTAATTCTAACATCTCAGGTAACTTGGGATTGGTCTTCATTGATTCCCATTTTTCTTGAGAGCGGGTAATGTTTTTGATGATATTTTGTAATTTGGATTGTACTCTGGACATTATGACTGTTATGTTGTGGAGACTCTAGATTCTGTTATATTCCTCTGATGAGTGATTTTGTTTGTTTGAGGGAACAAGGAATTGGACCCCAATTTCAAACTGTCTTTTGGGTGGCAGCTAAAATCTCCGTTTGTTCTTTTAGGCTTAGCTGGGCTGCTTGGAGAGTACCTTGTGTATGCTTTGTTGAGGGGTCAGACAGAGATTTGGGCAGAGTTTACACACAGAATTTGGGGTTCCCTTTCTCTGGCTCTCTCCATTCTGGGGTTCCCCCTTCATGTTCCAGCAGCTGAAGTAGCTCTGTATTCTGTCTTCTGTTTCTTCAGCCAGTAAGACTGTGGGCTTCTGTTTGAGTTTTAGCTGCCTCCTTGGTACAAACTAGGGCCTGCCCTTGGACTAAAAGCCATCAGTAACGAACCCCCACCCAGCCCAGTACTCTTCTTGCAAGCGTTAACCCCTCCACCATCTGCCTGCCTTGGCTCACTCTCCAGTGCCTCAAAAAGTTGCTTGGTTTTGTCCGGAGTTTATAGTCGTTATTTGCAAGAGAGTCGATCTGGTAGACTTCATCAGTCATACCAAAAATGGAGCTGGATGGACAAATATTACTACCCCATTTTATTTTATTTTTTGGAAAAAACTGTGAAACTTTATTGAAAAAATTTTGACAGTCAAATGTCCAACATGAGAATAGCCTGCATCATTTAAGCTTGTCTTCTTTTAAGTCTACGGTTGCCCTTTCCCTGCTTCTGGCAGTTTAACGTGCTCTGGATTCAGTGGACTCTTCCCCTGGGCATCAGGACCATCTCGCTGCTCCCACCCAGTCTTTGGTGGACCTAGTTCCTGGAGCCCCTGTTTTAAAGGTGAACACATGAAGGTGCTGAGGGATCCCATCTCTGGTGAGGGAACACAAGTTTCTGGGTCTGCAGACTGGTCCCTCTCTTCTTCTCTGACACTGCCCATCGACTTCTCCACTCGTGTGGTTGGCTTCGCAGTTGTCCCAGGGAAATTTCTTTTCCACTTCAAGGCCTCTGAGAATATACCAGAGGCCTTCCTGCCAATTCCGATGAGCTCCTGGAAAAACCGTTCCTCAGTGTGGGGCAGCCACTGCGCGTGTGGTGGAGAGGGCACGTTTTAGAGTCTCTGACAGATCCAGGTTCAGATTTCACTTCTGCTCCTTGCTGACTCCATGATCTTGAGCAGGTTATTAAAACTTAACCTTTCTGAGCCCCCAGCTCTACGGGGTGGTTGTCAGGGTGAAATGAGATAACATATCTGGAGTGGCTGGGGCAGAGTTAATCTTCAGGAAGTGTCTCTGTCAACAGAAAGGGTCCTTGGGGACCTATTTGCTGTGATTATTTGTCCCATCTTCCCATGGGGTCAGCCTTGGCTCTGTGTCCCATCAGTATTGTTGTTCAAGGAGGGAAAAGAAGCAGCTTCACGTTCAGGATGAGCAAGTGTCTGCCAGGCCCAAGACTGTCCTCCCTGGAAGTGTTGGAGGGGCCTCAGACCTGGGGCGTGTCCCCAAGCTCTGGGTCTCCTCTTCTCCCTCCCCTCTGTGGAGCTTGTCCACCCACTCTCCCTGGAGTCCCACTTCACATCCCCACTTCCTTACCTGGGCTTTTGTGGAAGGCTGTGGCCCTGCCTTTGCAGTGTCTCTTGGTGTTGGCTTTTCTCCATTTCTGTAACCAGCACCCCAGATTTGTCCTGCTTGGATGAGGGTAACAGCCTCACAACTGGCTGCTGATGGCAACTCCTGCTATTGTGGAGAGCTTAGTATTAGTATATATACCGTTGTGGAATACATAATAATAACAACAAAAAGCTTTGCAACTGGCCGCTGATGGCAACTCTTGCTGTCGTGAAGTGCATAATAATAATGATGATGATGATGCTATTGGGAAGTACCTGATAATAATAACAGCAGCACCACCATCAGCCAACTCAAATAGCAGTTAACATATGCCAGGCACTGTTCGAATCCCTTCAAATATAACAACTCTTTGAATCCTCGTGACACTCAGTGAAGTACATACTATGATTATGCCCATTGCACAGATGAGAAAACTGCTAGGGAGTAGCACAGCCAGGATCTGAACCTCAGTGCCTAGCTCCAGAAGCTGTGCCTTTAACACTTCAGTCGGTAGCCAAATATTTCTCACATGTAACCTGTGGAGTAGGGACACTGTTATTCTTGTACTTATTTGGACGTGGGGTAGGCAGGATTGTTAGTGGCCTGTTGCCAAAGGAAACTCCACCTCAGTGGCCTGGTGTCGGATGTGGTTCGGGAGGCCGTGTGATGGGTACAGATCGGCCTTGTGCCCGTGGAGAGATGGCTGCACGCCTGCCCTTGCGGGTCAGCCACAGGAAGGGGAAGCGTATGTACCCTGTTCTGACTGCGTCTAATTATGTGGCATTTTTTGGTCTCAGTTATAAAGATTTAATTGCTCCATTGTACTGGGGGATTGAGGCCTCTTATAAGTCATCTTTTATGATTGGTGATAATTGGCTCAGTTTGAATTGGCTTCAGCTAGTTGCAATTTCCTTGCCATTTTAATCTAAGATCTGATTTTAGCCTTATCTTTTTTCTTTCTTTTTTTTTTTTTTTTAGTGCAAATGCTGGGTTGTATGTGAGGAAATGCTTCAGCCTTTCCCCTACTCCATCACTCTGCTTGGGCTGATTTATGCATTAAGCATCTAATCTAAAGATAGCAAAGATATGAAAAACATCTTAAAGTATTTTAGTGGCTTGGGTGAGGAAACCCCACCAAGGGGAGAAACGTGCCTCTTTCACTCTGTTGGTGCTGTTAGGATTTGATCCTGATCGTGGGGAGGGGGCGTATTTGACAGTCGCGGGCTGTAGGCAGACAGCATCTAAGGGAGCCCTGCTTATCCATGAGCAACTCCAGACAGAATGCGGCACATCAAAATTTAACGACGGTGAGGATTTGGAAAATCCTAAAGATAAGTTTCCGAATGAAAAAGATAAAAAGCCCATCGCCTGAAAGGGAATGAGGTATGAGCCACATAAATTAAGTGGACAGATTTCTAGAAAGTGAAAAGTGCACGGAGGCATTGGCGACTGTGGAATATGAATACGTCTCCCCCGCTATCATTCCCGGGTTGGCAGTCTCCATACTGATGTTTCTATGCTATGAGTAAGCACTTCCTGAATGCCCAGTCTTTGAGTCTGGCAGACTTGATTTATGAAGAGAAGATGACAGTAATGAATGGAAAGGGTTTGCTGAGGAGTCAGTTTGGGGTGGGTAGGGAGGGCACCCTGCTTCTCCCGCCTACTTCCCCAAAGCCTGCTCTGCAGGTGGGCGCTGCTCAAGTGCGCTGGGAGGGGGCGAGGACAGTGGCTTTCCCAGCGTCCTTCCCCCATGGGTCCGCTCCCCGCTGTCTGCCAGAGCTGTTGGTTGTGAACAACTGTCACCCATTTCTTTCTTCTTTCCTTCCTTTGTTGGACTGAAGTTTGTTTGCCCTCACGGTTGCACGCCTGGAGCTTTTGCTGTTCATGAACCGCAGTTAGCTTTGTGACTGTCGCACCCCCCCCACCCCGCGGTGCTGTACCATTCGCCTCTTTGGGCCCCTCCTCTTCAAGTGGTCTTCTCTGCTTCCCCCTTAACTCTGGCCATTCCCTGAGGCTCAGGCCTTGCCCAGCTTCTCTTCCAGAAGGCTCATCCTGGGCGGGAATGCGTGTGGAGTGGCGTGGCGCATTTGAGGATCAGCAGGAAGTCCAGTGTCTGGGTCAAGTAGAGATAGGAAGAGTGGTTGGCAGCGAGGCCCCCACGTGCTGCGTGTCCCACAGAAAAGTTAAATGTGCTAGAGATTAATCTACCTCCAGTAAGCCACAAATCCCTGTTTTCCTGTACCTTTATCCCCCGGGGTGGCATTTCTTTGCTGAGTACCAGGATTGAACTTTACTTCTTACCTGGTTACTAGTCACTTGTATTTTTAGAAATAAATGGCTGTTTTTTATCTTTAACATTTTTTATTGGGATGCATGTATTTCGCTTACTGATTTTTAAAGTTTTTTGTATATTGAGATTTCTAATTCCTTGCTCTCATCTCATAACCTTTGTTCTATAGTGAAGATGCTCTTTAAGATATTAAACGTTATAATGGTTAGATTTCATATTTTTCTTTTGTCTTAATTCCTCAACTACATCATTAGTTCCTTGGGCTCAGAGACCCATTTTTATGTTTCGTAGTATTATGTCTTATAGGTACTCAAATTAAGCTCTGAACTGACTTTCATGTTTTCAGCTATGAGAAGTGTGTGTGTATGTGTGTGTGTGTGTGTGTCCTTGTATGTGTGTGTGTCTGTGTATGTGTTCCTGTGTTTATGTGTGTCTGTATGTCTGTGTGTGTGTGCATGTACACGCACACACGTGTACCTACCTCAGTATAGTCCTTGCTTTGTGGAGCTGGCACTCTTGTTTGGCAGGCAAGAGGTATATTTTTGAAATTCCCAGGTAATGGGTTGGAAGAAACTCCTGCCTATAAAAAGGAGTGGTTTCTGAGGATGGTTGGTGTTTTTTTGTATTTTTTTTTTCTTTGAAAATCAGGGGTTAAGGCCCAGAAGGAAAGCAGAGGAATGGCTGGTTCTCTGAAACTGCCTTCTCTATGGTGGTTATCAGAGAGCAGAAGGAATCCTCTGCATCCTTCATGGCTTCGTGAACCACCACTTGGGGGATGTGGAGTAGATGATATTGGAGGTCTCTTTGTCCAATATTGAAATATTGAAATCCAATATTGAAAATTAAGTAATTTTCAATATATTTACTGTTATAAATAAATAACTATAGAGATGTTATAGCTATTACACCTTTAAAAGTAAAGTAAAATACTATAACTTTTTAAAATGTAAAATTCTGGAGTAGGAATGTGGTCCTCCAGTATAACTTTATTCCTCTGTGAGTTGGGATCACGGGTGGATGCATTTTAAAAGTGTTCTTCATTGCAAGAGCAATTTGCAAGCCACTCTTCGGTGGCTGGAAACTGAGTGTGATGCGAGATACAGGATGGTGGAGAGCCGTGTATCCTGCTTTCAGAGGCTTGTATGCCAACACGGGGCACTGGGGAGCCATTGAAGAATTCAGAGCATGGCAGTGACATGGAGGGATGGGCATTTAAATGGTTCATTCATGGTAATGTAGCTAAGTTCTGCTTTTGCCTTTCTATCTCTGAAGAAATCTAGGCACTGTGAGAAAAAACTGTGGAATTTGTCAGGGAGGCCTTGAGAGCCTTTCCTTCTTTCTTATAGGAGTTCATGTTTCTGTAAGGGCATGTTTCCCTGACTTGTATAAACTATTCTTTCTCTCTCCTACACCGTGCTTCGCCCTCTCAAGCCATCCCTGGGAAAATAGGACTCCATCGTTGGCAAGATGCAGACATGCGCTGTTCTGCCTTCTGCATAAGATGTAGTGAAAAGAAAAAGACTAGCTGCCCCAGCAGGACTTTCTGTGTGTGTGTGATAATTCTGGTGTCTTATGATTCCAAAATTTTTAGCAGCCATAATTGACATGGGGAGCTAAATTGCACCACTCATCAGATTGTACAATTTTATTAAAATGAAGCAAATTACTATGTGCTTATATTGAACAGAAGAAGGGAAAAAGGAAAATGAAACAAATGGCCTTTCTTTTAAGTCATGTTGAGTTTGGAACTGTATCAGATTTTTTTTTGTTGTTCAATCAGGCATTGTGTGTGTGTGTGTGTGTGTGTGTGTGTGTGTGTGTGTGTCCCTCCCTTTGAGCTGCCATCCTCTCTTGGGGATGTCTTTCCCTAGCTCAGAGAATTTTCTTAATGGAAGCTTTCAGCAATCAAATGAGTTAAAACTGAACACATTCTTAAGGATAGTTTTTCATTGTTCTTCCTAACATATTCATATTCTGAAAAACAACAAAAACCTCTATGAAGTATTAAGACTTTCTTAACCTCAAAGTGGCATCCTTGAATAGTTGCCTTCTATTATTTGTTTTAGCAGATTTCCAAGGTGAGTGACTGTCAAAATTCCCCGAATAGTCCAAAGATAGAAAGACCCTTAATTGTGTTCACTGGGACTCTTCCCTTTTCCTTACTAGTACTACCTGCTTCAAACTCATCCCTCTCTCCCTCTTTCCTTTCTATAATCTTAAAAAATGATTATAATACATCATTGTGATGGGAAGCAAATTAGAAGAGTAGGGAGGTGGCTGGGATAAGTATCAGGGGGCCTTACATGCAGTCTTCTCTCCAAAGTTAACTTGCAAGTCACTGACTGTGTCTGGGCTCCAGTTTCTTCCATATAAAACAGGAGCTGGCAAACTTCTTCTGCAAAGGAAAAGATAGGAAAATATTTTGGGCTTTGAAGGCGATATGGTCTTCATCACCACTACTCAATTTTGCAAAAGGTTTTGTTGTTCCAAAGCAGCCGTAGACAATGTGTAAATGAACGGATGTGGCTGTGTTCTAGTAAAACTTTATTTACAAAAACAGACAGTGGGCTGCACTTGGCCTGTGAGTTATAGTTTGCCCACCACTGGTCTAGAATATCAGAGTAAAAATACTGCCCTCTTTTTCCTATCTTTTTTCTGTAGGTTTATAAGGGGAGAATTAAATGTTGTAGTGAAAGTGCTTTGAAAGATATAAAGAAGGGATTTCTGTTTCTTGCTAAGATTGGGTAATTTGAAGTAAAGTCATGATCCCTGGAAGAACAAGAAAAGCCATATAAATTATATAAAAAATGTGTGTAAAGGCATCTGAGAAGTGTTGAAACAGTGAGGAATAGGGAGGCTAAGATTCCAGGAAGGGGAGAACTGTGGAGAGGTGACCTGATGACCTGCAGCTACTTTGTCCCTGGGGGATTTCTGATTCTGAGTGCTAGCAAGAAACTAGGGACCCACACTTTGCTTGGATGGAGTGTTGCTGCTCTGGGGAAACTGGCCAGCAGAGCTTTTGGTGGGCTCATGGGACTGGACTGGAAAGACAAAACTGGAGACTTGAGGAGCCACAAATACACAGTTGATTTTACCTTCAAGACAGTTGCTAAATTCTGAAGCTGTGTGGGATGGGAAGTTCAAAAGAAAAGCAGAACGCCTCTGGAAAGCAGGAGTGTTCATCAGTATATGGTGCTGAGAAGATAAGGATTAGAAGTCAGGACCTGCTTTTGGAGGGTGGAAGGGCAGGGGGCATGGTGAATACACCAGGCTCTCAGATGAAAGTCCTAGGAGGCCAAGTCCTAGCAGCAGAGGTAAACCAGGAGTAGCCTGAGTCTCGTAATAGTCCCTGATTGGTTTAGGTGATCAGCCCCCACCACTACCCCCAACTCTATCTGCCTGGCAGAGAAAGGGAGAGCCATCTCTTGAGGAAGATAACTTCATCAGAAAACCCTTTTTTCATACATGATGCCTGATTGTCGAATCGAAAATTATTAGGCATGCCAATGCGACCCCCCAAAATGAGAGAAAAACAAATAATAGAAACAGATTCACAGGTGATCCAGAATTAATAGAATTAAAAGGATTTTCAAAGAACTGTGATTAATATGTTCAAGAAATTTTCTTAAATGGAGAAAATAGATGAAAAATGTGTGAAATTTCAACAGAGAATTGGAATCTATAAAGAAAAATCAAGTGGGCATTCTATTACTGGGAAGAGATATCTGAAATTAAGAACTCAGTAGATGGGGGTTTGACAGAAGATCATATAGCAGAAGACAAGACTAGTGACCTGGGAGAAGAGTTCATGGAAACTGTTCAAACTCAAGTGCAGAGAAGAAAAAATGAAACATATAGGAAAAGAGCCTAAGAGACAAGTGTGACACAGTGAAAAGTCTAAGATACGTGGAATTGGAGTCTCAGAAGGAGAGGAGAGGGAGGGAGAGAATGGGCAGAAGCAGGGTTTGCATAATGGCTAAGAATTTCCCAAAATTTCTAAGAACCTATTTTTAGGTTCAAAAAGTTGTGCAAACTCCAAGCATAATAGATACAAAGAAAAAGCTTAGAGCACTGAATGGATAAGCATATTATTTAAAAACAAACCATACACTGGCATGTTAGATTTCTGTCCCTGGCGGATGCGACCCATTACAGGGTGAGCCTCCATCCTCATGCTTAGAGTCCCCACTTCCCTGAACCCTTCCTCCAAACAGACCTCTTTGCTCTTTGTCTCTTGCATTTTCCTGCTTCTCTACCTTTGTGAAGCTCAGTTTGTAACACCAGCCCTTGGTGTTTCCTGTTTCCAGGCACCCTTACCTTTGGCCTTGTCGTTGTCTTTGTTAACATCATCAGGCACAGTTGAAAGGTCAAACAAGAGCTGTACCCATTAGGGTGATGTATGAGTTTCCTGGGGCTGCTGTTACAAATTACCACAAACACGGTGGATTAAAGCAACAGATATGTATTCTGTCACAGTTTTGGAAGCTTGAAATCAAGGTGTCATCAGGGCCACACTTCCTCTGGAGGCTCTAAAGGGGGAATCCATTCTTTCCTTCTTCCAGCTTCTGGCAGCTGCCAGCATTCCTTGGCATGTAGCCACATCCCTCTGCACTCCACCTTCATATTGCCTCTGATCTGTGTGTCTATGTCCTCTTCTGTGTGTCTATCTCAAAGCTCTGCCTGTTCTAAAGATGTAAGTGATTGCATTTAGCTACCACTGGTATAATTGAGGATAAGCCCCTCTTCCCAAGATCCTTAACTTGATCTCATCTTTTTCCATGCAAGGTAATATTCGTACATTCTGGGGATTGGGCCATAGACATATCCTTTGGGAGAGCACATTAAAGGTGGTGATGTTATAATAATGATGGTAAGTGCCTAGAAATAGTAGCTATGTGCCAAGAACTGTGGTATGTTCATTACATGCATTATCTCATTTGATCCTTGTACTGACTCTGTGTTAGGTTCCATTATTATTACCATTGTACAGATGAGGACTGTGAGGCTCAGAGAGGGTAAGGAACTTGCAAAGGTCATGCAGCTAGTAAGCAGTAGAGCTAGGATTTGAACCCAAGGACTTGGACTTTGAACCTCCTTTCCTTAACTGCCATGAGTCAGTAGGCTGGATTTCTGGTTGGACTGCTGCTAGTAGCTGGCTTTTAGACTTTGGGCCCTGGACAGTACTTTCTAGTCCTAAAATTCTATGGTCCAGTGAGCTTTTTTCAGGAAAAAAAAAATCAACCTGGATTATTAAGAGTATAACAAATTGTAATCTTCCAGATAATGGAGGGAATTTGCTTACACTGCTTATAGACGAAGCTGATGTGAGTTTGCTATTGTGCATTTTGATATTTGCTGATGGTAGAGGCATTCTGGAAGGAAAAATTACTTGTGGATGCACAGGCCAAATCTATACTGTCTGAACGCATTGAGGTAATTACTCAGATTATTTAGACCCTGGCTGCCAGATAATTGAGGCAAATGGGGTTATTAATTTGAAGTAGCTAGGTAATTTGGTGCGCCTCCCTTTGATAATGTAAACATGGTCATATTATGTAATTGTATAATTGGCTGAAAGGGCTCTATTCTTTCTCTTGAAGCATCTGCTATTGTCCTTGGCCTGGCCATTGGGTTATAGTGTGATAGTGTGTTTGATTATCACAGACAAATCCTAGGTACTTAGCTTGGGTTTCCTAGTGGAAAATTCATACATATATTTGTATGTACTTATGTATGTGTGTGTGTGTATATTTTTAATTTAAAATGGAAATATAGGAAATATTTTTCAAGTTTGATTTTTAATGATAATTTGTGTAATAGTTTCAAAGAAACATGTATCTCCAAGTTAAACCACCTTAGAGTGTATTTGTGGAGATTGGCTCCTTTGTAAGAGGAAGTTTTCATTGAGCCCTACTTAGTGTCTACATTTGAATCGCCTAGGAAACTCATTATAGCACAGCTAATTCCTCATTAAAGATGGTCAAAGCAAAATTAGATTCAGTTCATTAGCTTCTACCTAAACCCTGTCTGATGGGGCTCATGTTGTGGTTTTGCTGTTGGATCCCAAACATTTAACTTGGTCCTTCATTTTCCTGGCACCGCCCATGCTGTGCTGCCCCAAGGGCCTCCACCTTGTGGCCTCTGCCTCTCACTCTCCAACGCAGGGAGCAGTGTATTCTGAGACTTTTCCCATTTACATCGGGGCCAAACCTGCTATGCCTGCCATTTGTTGAAGAAGTCTGGCTGGTCTAGAGTAGGGCCTGCCTTGTGAAGGGTAAGAAATTCTGGGGTGAGTAGGTGGGAGAGAGTGGGCCTTGTCACAGCTGTGGTGGCCACATGTCTTAGATTTTCTGGAACCATCTGGCTCTAAAATATGCTTTACGGTTTTAGACCTTAAATCCTGAATTTTGGCATGGAAAATGAGGCTCAAGTGACGTCTGCTCACATGTCTCTCACATTAGTTATCTGTGTAGCAGGCCTCTTACATGACATTTCTACCCTAGCCAAAAAAAGAGAAAACTGGGAAGAAAATTTAGGTTAAAAAAATATATTCCTCACCTAACCTTTGATTGAAATGTAAGGTTTTGATCTTGGATAGTGGTGTTGGTTGTTGACATCATTGATTGGGTTTTTATTTCCTGCTTTGCTTTGCCTGCCCAGATGTGGTCCAGAGAGTATGGGGGCTGTTAAGATAAAACCAGGCTCAGGAAATTCAAATGACATATCTATCTGAACCTCCTCAAGTCTTCCCTCTGGGCTATGTATTTATTTATAAGCCTATTGGGCTTTGGGGGAAGAAAAAAAGAAGAGAGGAGGATTTTGTTCCTAAAATGAAAACCAGATTTAGTTAATATGAAAGCTCCCATGTGCAACCATCCTGCCAGTCCCCAGTAAGTGTACAAGTACCAGAATAACACAATAGATAAAAATCACCCTGGGAAAAAAGAAATTGAGACAATTTTGGTGTTTTATAGGGAAAGAATTATCCACATAATTTACTCTTTTCCACCATGTATATTTTACAAACTGCATTATCTGGTTTTATGTAATGTTCACATGTAATTACTGGACCAATTCTAAAACTCATAAAAATTTAGAACAAAGCTGTGCACATGCCAAGTGTTGAAATAAGTCAATCATTTGGGAAATTCATGTCCTTAAAAACATCTTGGCTTCAGTTATCTGAGAAGAAAAAAAATCGCATTGAATTTTCTTAGTTTCCATTTTAGTTGGCAAATGTCAAATAGCTAAAAGTTATAGGAACAAAAAATGATACACTCTCTCAACACTTATTGTATATAAATTTTAGAGTTTACTTTTTTCCTAGCATTTAAATAAGTAATAATAGCCAGTAATTCTATAATATGTTAATTTTTTCATCTTTTTCTCTATCATGATGATATTGACTAGGTCATTACAGATATAAGTGACAGCTATTTAAGCAAATGAATTCAGAACATGGATTAGAATTTTTAAGAAAAATTTTAAGAAAATTTTAAGTGTACAGTTGAGTTTGATTTTTAATTTTCAATCTTTTGAGATATAAGAAAATGCAAAATGGTCTTTCGCTAGGACAGAGGTCTCCTCATGTAAGAGTTTAGGTGTCCGTGGGTGCTACTTAGTCTTTTCTGGTTCTGTTAAGACTAATTTCATTCGGAAAACCCAGTAGCACTGGTTTGTAACTTTAAGGGACTTCATGAAGCTGAGCATCATATTTTCAAATTACTCTCCTGATTTTTGTACTTCTAAGCTGCTAGGAAAAAAGATGAAAAAATTCATTACATATATGTATAAAATAAAAATGGCTACGGCCGGAGGGACTGTCCAAAGGGGACTGAAGTTTATGAAAAGTATTATGGTTTCTGAGAATTATTTGGCTTCTTGTTTGTGTTAATCTGAGTTTTTAGTTACTGGAATTTGACATCTAAATAAGAGGCTGCTACTATGATATGTAAATAGAGTGTGTGGGTCGAAATGCTTGTCATTATGGATGTCGAAAGGACAATTTACGATTTACAAAGACGGAAAAGCTCAATAAAGATCCGCTATTGAAGAGCTGGTGCAAAGGCAAGCTGCAGATAGATGGCTTCTTGCAGATGAACAGAATTAATGACAAGCGAAAGGAAAAATTCACCTCACTGGCAGGGAAGATGGTTTTCAGATGTCAGCAAGGACAGTACGTTTCCCTTTCCTCTCTGCCGTAGCGTGGGCAAAGGACTCTACTATCGGAGGCCACAGCAGCCCGAGCATCCCTGGACCTTCGTAATACAGCAGGACACGTGCTCTGTCCATCTGTTAACATGCCTGCCCCTGCCGGACTTTGTAAACCTCTACTGACCAGACAGCTTGTCTGGTTTCTTTTTCTCTTCCTAGTACCTAGTACCAGCTTGGCACAGAGTAGGTGCTCAATCAATGTCTGTCTTAGTCTACTTTGTGCTGCTGTAACAAAGTACTTGAGACGGGGTGGTTTAGAAAGAACAGAGATTTATTTGTCACATTCTGGAGATGGGAAGTCCAAGATCAAGGTGCTGGCAGGTGAGAATCTTGGTGTCTGGTGAGAGCCTCGTCTCCGCTTCCTCCGGAGGGGAGGAATGCTGTTTCCTCACGTGGTGGAAGGCAGAAGGGCAAAAAGGACCAAAGTCCCTTCGTCAAGCCCATTTGTAACAGCACCAATCCATTCATGATGGCTGAGTCCTCAGGACCTAAACACCTCCCAACACTGTTGCACTGAGGATTAAGTTTCCAGCACATAAATGCTGGGGGACGCATTCAGACCATAACAGTGTCTACTGAATGGTCTTAATGGCAAAAAGTATTCTTTGTGTAAAAATTATTTTTATACTCATTCCCCACGCTGCTATGAGATTAGCAATTTAATTTTTGTTTCAGGCAGCATTTGCCATTTTTAATCAGAGGGACTGGAAAAAAATTAAAATTTTATTCTTTAAAATTTACAGAGATGAGTAAATGGTTTTGGAGGTAAGTTTATGGTGCTTATACTTCCAAAGTTTGGGCATAAAACTGTATTGAGACTTTTGGAATACCTGGTATATAGTAAAAGAAAGTATAATGATAGTTGGCATTTATTGAGTATTTACTATGTCCTAGGCATCTAGCCCTTTTAAATTCCTCAGTGAGGTACTGAGAGATTGTGTCACTCACCCAAGATTCTTGGCAAGAGGCCAAGCCAGGATTTGAACCCAGGAAGTCTAATACCAGAGCCTGTGCTCTTAAGCACTAAGCAAACCACCTCTTGAGAGTGACCTGCCTGCATGCAGTGTTTGTTGAAGGGAACGAATTTACCCGGGTAGGCCTGGCCCTTGGTGGAAACACTGCACAGCTCTGTGTAGAAGCGGTTAGTCATCTGTACTTGCAGAGGCCATAAAACAGATGTGGTGAACTGTAAAAAATTAAAGAGCCAGTTTTCCTGTCAGTTACCAGAGAGTTTCACATATACTTAAAGTTCTTACAGAGCTGGCATCTGTCATTTTTAAAAAGTTTTTGTTGGCATACAACACACAGTGTTCGTTTATATGACAGAAGAGTTTCTTGAAAGAGTTAAAATCTCTGTAACTCTGACACTGTGGCCCCCAACCCCTGGTGGTGGACCATTACTGGTTGGTGGCCTGTTAGGGACTGGGCCGCAAAGTTCCACTGCCCCCATACCCCCACCATCCGTGGAAAAATTGTCTTCCATGAAACTTAGGGGTTGGGGGGCTGCACGGCTGGAGGTGAGCAGCGGTATTTACAGCCGCTCCCCATAGCTCACATCACTGCCCCAGCTCTGCCTCCCCCGCCCCACCCCCTTCATCCTTGGAAAAATTGTCTTCCATGAACTGGTCCCTGGTACCAAAAAAGTTAGGGACCGCTGTTCTAACACATCTCTGTGTCAACGAGACAGGACTCTAGGCCAGTAGTTCTCTAAGTGTGGTCTGGGGACCCCTGGGAGTTCCTAAAGTCCAAACTATTTTCAAAATGATACTAAGATATTTGTTCGCCTTTTCCACTCTTATTCTCTCAGAAGCACACAGTGAAGTTTTCCAGCAACTAAATGACACGTGATGGCATAGTCACTAATTAATGTGTGCTTGGATATTCTGGTTTTAAAAATGTCTTAGTTTTAAATGTTCTAATGTTGATAAATACCAACAGATATAACCCATATAAGCAAAACCTGTTAGGGAGTACGAAAGAATTTTTCAGACTGAAAAGTGGTTCTGAGACCCTTGTCTAAGAGTTTGGTCATTGGAAGATGTTCATTATTTTTTTGTGATAAATTCAGTCCAAACATACCTGAGTTTACAATTGCCTTCCAATGTGTAAGAAGTTGAGTGAGATGAAATTAGAAAGATAAACCAATCTCCTTTTTGAGCCACGTCACATCTTTTAGGGTACTCTCAAGTTCCCGAGCAATGCATTTTCTAGAAGGAAGGGTACTCTTTTACCTCAGTTCTCCAAAGATCGAGTGTCCATTCTAACTTGCAGGGCATTATTTTGAGAGTTCCTGTATTGTTAATAAGGCCACCTGCCGAGTGCCAGATCCATTTTTCTGTGTGATCAGAGCCAAGCTGCTTTCCTCCTTCCTCACATTTCATCCACTCTGCTTCGAGGTTTGAAGAATTAGCTGTTCGTAGATGAAGTGCCCTTAATCAATTCGTCTTACATTACAATGTAAAGTTTCTCTCATGTTCCGCAGAGAACTTGATTTTCATTTGCTATCCGTGATCACAGAATAGTAAGTGGGTTCCCAGGAAATTTCATGAAGAGGAATAATAGTGCAGAGATGGGGGGAGGTGGAGGGGGATGTTGAGCTAATTGATTAGTTTAGAATCTTCTAATTTCCATGAGGGATGGAGGAGCTCAATTTGTATTTCTTCTTGGCACCGTGTTCTCACAGATTGTCTGCCATTTCATTATCATCTTGACAGAACAGCCAATGTATAATTCTGTTGAATAGGATATCTGTTGTGTTTTTGCCATGTGCATTAATAGTTCGTGATTAGATTATTTTGACTTTATTGGCTGATGATCTGAGTTGAGAGGACAGTGTCTCTGAGTCTTGAATTTACAGTGCCACTGTCCTTTGGACTCAATGGACACCTCCTCCCCCAACACTAATATACTGGGCTTTGAGGCCTGTAAGAGGCTGGTGTTATCTCCTTGCCTCATAAACTTCCAGGCAGAATGCTCCCTTGTTCAGAATTTCCCTAATCTTTACCGGTGGCCAGCTTCATCGTTTTCTGTCGGCACTAGTTCTTTGCCTGGTTCCAGGGTTACTTTGCACGCTTCTCATCCTGGGGTTTCTGATTTCCTGCCCCCAACCTGTTTATGGAGTCTCTTCCCAGTAGATTTGAAAACTCCCAGCTACTAGCGTAAGGATTTTCACACACGCTTACCAAGTGGAGATGAACAGATTGTATGCATTTGCCAAATGAGCCTCCTTGGTATCCTCCCACTCCCTAAAAGTAACATCACTCCTCCAAGTGATAGTTAAAGAAAAACCCCACAGAGCAGGTTTTCCTCACACACACACACTGCCTAGACAGACCGGGACGGTCACGCGCTGCTGTTGCTACAGCTGTTCCCTAATCCCAGTAGGGTCCGACTCCAGAGCAAGGAAGGAGGTGTTTATAGCGTGGAGACGGAGCCTGGCTGCAGCGGGAAGGTTTCTGGCCGTCCATCTCCGTTATCAGCCTGTCTTTCCTTACCCTTGGAAGACCTGGGGATCTTCATGGGAGACAACGTGTCGGAGAGGAGGAGGCTGGGTTTTGCTGTCTTGTCCTTCCCAGTAACTAGTTCTGTATTTGCTCTGTCCCTTTTTTTTTTTAAATCATGTATTGATCTGCTAAATATTATTGAATTCCACTTATCATCTGGCATCACCTTTAACTATAGAGGGAGTTTTAAATGTGAAGACATTGTCCCAGGCCTTTCTGAATATGCCATGGAACTCAGAAGCCCTAATGTTTTGGAAGGTTTGACCACATACAATTTTAAAAGTTTTATGCAGTGAAAAGACAAACAGAATCACAATATGTGTAACAGATAATGGGCTAATATCCATCTTATATAAAATGTTGCTACAAATCAATTAAAACAAGAAAATCTGGGCTATGGAAAAATGGGCAGAAGGACTCTTAGCTGGAGATTAAAAAATATATAATTATATATATACACACATACATAAAGAAGTATCTTTAAGAAATATATAATATAAAATATCTAGCCTAAGAAATGTATGAAAATATTCTCACCTAATTGCTAATTATAGAAATTCAGAGTAAAGCAGTGAGATCATGTTTCATCTACTAGAGTGGCAATGTTGTGGGAGGGTAGGTGCGGCCCCGCTTCATAGCTGGGACTGTGAGTTGGTAAGACCAATGTAGGGCAATCGGCAACTCCTATCGAGTCTTGAGCCTATAAAGATACATGAGCATGGGTTTTTAGAAGAGCATTACCATGGTAGAAAGCACCGGAAACTACGGGAGTGGTTACCATTATGAGCGCAGAGAGGTGACAGGGGAGACCTGGTTACAGCGGCAGCCCTCTTATCTAGGGAAGCTCAGGCCAGACAGTACTCATACTCTTTGCAGAGGTCTGGCACGACACCCTGTTCACCTCTGGCTTTGACTCTTGTCCTCTACCTCCCATCTC
The DNA here is from genome assembly GCF_000956105.1 of Propithecus coquereli. Taxonomy (NCBI): domain Eukaryota; kingdom Metazoa; phylum Chordata; class Mammalia; order Primates; family Indriidae; genus Propithecus; species Propithecus coquereli. The sequence continues at coordinate 6,013,647 of NW_012136080.1, forward strand.
CGCACTGTGGGCAGGAAGTCCAGGGACGTGGAGAAAGTCAATAACATGTTATTTGCATTCACTTGCCTGAATTACATCACCCTCTCTTTGAATAACACTATTAAAATTTAAACTTCAAAATCAGATTTGTTTTTAAACACTTACTTTATTTATTTTCTGGGTTATACCCTGAAATTAGCATGTCTGGTTTATGGTGGTTATTTATAATGGCTGTGTAGCTATTCTTATTTTACTGGTTCTCTCCTTGTAGATGTCCATGGCAGTCAACATGATGCACACATTCGTGCTTTATATAATCACAATTATACCACCTAATTCATTGAAAAAAAATAAATGTTACTTTTTTTTTTTTTTTTTTTTTTGACAAAGAAAGACTAAGATATTTGTTCGCCTTTTCCACTCTTATTCTCTCAGAAGCACACAGTGGAGTTTTCCAGCAACTACATGACACGTGATGGCATAGTCACT